>NW_020884901.1:5396557-5433052 GCF_003945725.1 Corapipo altera | reverse complement strand
CTGTAGCTCTGGTTCTCTCTGCTCTGTAGCTCTGGTTCTCTCTGCTCGGGGACTGTTTCCTGAGGTGTCAGCACAGCCCTCCTGCAGCTCTTGCTGGAGCTCCATCCCTACTCAGTGGGACGTGCTCCCTGCTTGGCTCGTGTGAGGTTTCCAGAGCTCACGTGTGCCATGGTGGGGGATCAGCGGTCAAAGTGTGTCGTGTGTGTGGGTTGATGCCTCGGGTCTCGTGACATGGCAGGGAAAAGTTATCCTTTGGATTCATCTGAAGGGAAGAGCCCTGATCTTGCATCCTCACCAATCCCAGAGCCAACACCAGGCATCCCAGCACCTCATGGAGCTGATGGGTTCAGTGTTGCCCATCTCCACTGACCCTTCGGCTCCCCAGTCCCAAATTCCCCTTATTTTCCGCAGGTATTGGTCAACCCATTTCCTGAGCTGGATGCAGGGGTTTCAGACCTGGGGGTGAACAACATATGGCTGGTTGGAGCTTGCTGGACCAGAGCTGGGCCACAGCATCTTCCTGTGGCAGGCCATGCATCTCATCTAACACCTCTCCCTGGGCAGATGCAGCATGAAAACATCCTCTCCAGAGTGATGAGGAACAGTAAGAGAGTGAGGTGGAAATTCATTAATTGTGGAGTTGTTGCCCCATGTTGTGCCACTGTTACCTGGGAGCTCAGAGCTGGTTGATTCCCCCCATGGGAATGAGTATGCATGGAAAGAGATGAACACAAAAAAAGCAGAGGCAGGGTGAGAAACAGAGCTGAAAGTTCCTGCTCCCACCACAGGCAGTTCAGACCAGCCAGACCATAGCTCTGCTGGAGAAGGACAGTGCAAAGGCTCTGGCTTTTTCCCTCCAAACTGGCAGGCATGAGGCTGCTCCGGCATGGATGCGTTGCAGATGTGCTGATAGCAGCAAGCTGAGTGCTGACACTGCTGGAGGAGCCATAGGTAAGACTGAACTGGGTTTATCTGCTCCACAGATAATGCCTCGTGCTGAAAGCAGCTGAAACAGCTGCATCCTGGCTTTGTTGCACAGTTTATTTTACAGCATGTAATGAGAGCCTGGTAAAGCCTTGTAATGTCCCTGGTAAAGCCTTGACACAAAGCCCCATCTGAGTGGGGTCTTTCCCCTGGTGGAATTTGGCATCAGTCGGATAGCTGGGGGAACTTTGCTTAACCTGTGAGTTGCACCCCAGTAAAAATGTGGATCTAACCCAGTTTTCTTGAATCTACGTTGTTCCATTTGTAGCAAGGGAGAGAGGCTGATTTATGCAAGTGGGTAATATGGGATCTTCCTGAGCTGTCACCAGGTAATGTCACTGCTGGATTCAGTGCTGGTAATGGGGACAGGGAGAACTCCTGGCATCTCTCCATTGCCCTGCCACCATCTTGCTTGACCATATCCCTTGGTCTTCCTGCTGCCTTCTCACTCCCAGGTCTGTAAAATGGAGATGAAATACTATCTGACTTGCTGGGGAGCTTGCAGCCCAATTAAGAAGTGCATGCTAATTAAAGTGAGCTCCTCAGTTCCTGTTGATATCCCATACCCGTTGGTGGGGCACTGGAAAGCTCTGGGATGTGGGAGTGTGAGGTTGTGACAGAGACAAAACAATACACTCTCAGACTGCTGAACAGAAAGTGGATCCATGTGTTAATCTGGGAAAAGGAGTGTGAAAATAGCTGCAAATCCTTCACGACTTTGTTGTAATTTCTCTGAGATAGGATGCAGTCAGGAAAAATGCCTGCTCCACACTCCAGCCTCCTTGACTCCCAGGTTGTTACTGAGCTAAACCTGAGGCTGGTGCCAGAGGAAGCCCTGTCCCATCACTGGGCTTCATGTGGGACTGCTGGAAGTTTTGGGGGAAAGGGTTAATGGCTGCATTATGTGGAGGTGGCTGGGGTTCCAATGGCTCAAGGGTCAGCCAGGTCTGCTCCCTGGTGTGCCTTGGGCAGGTTCCTGGCTGGCTCAGCCTGGCTGCTGGAGGAGTTGGGAGGACACCCCTTCAGGTACAGTTGAGAGGTGCCTCTGACAGCAGCACAGTCCTATCAAGTGAGCGCCTGTGGGGTGCAGAGAGCCGGCCCCTCCCAGCTGCCCAGCTGCCTTTCTGCTAATGCTCATCTAATTAAACAGCAGCCTGGAGTGGCTGAAACCAGGGCAGCGGGAGAGCTGAGCTTTGCATTCAATAGGTTCCCCTCTCCAGCTCAGGAACCAGAAGAAAAACCCATTTCATATTGTCAGATCAATACGCAGGTGGCATTCCCCCTCCCTTCCCCTTCACCTTCTCCAGCTCTCCTTTCCCCTCCCGAGCTGGGGAAGCTTTTCAAAGCCAGAGCTGGGCTGGGGTTGCTACCCAGTGGATTTTGCACCTCATCTCCCTCCTGGCTGCTGTGCACACATGTGCTGAGCATCTGAGAGGTGCTGGGAATGGCAATACCTGGGACCACAATCTCAGCAGGTATCTGGGAAAGTGAGTCTTGGCTCCAAACTGGGGCATGGTTCCTCCTCCAGGGTGGATTTTCAGTCAGTAAGGACTCCAAAGAGCTGTTGTCTCTTTGCTGAGACAATCAGCAGAGCTACATGACTGTGAATGTGGGCAGAATTTGACCAGTACCTTTTGTCCTGCTTGCTAAGGTACAGGCGAGGGTTAACAAGAAGCAACATTTTATTTTGCTGCATCTTTGGCTCTCTGGAAGGAGATGCTCTTCCTGGTGCTTCTACTGTTGTAAATGCATTCTTCTTCCCAAGGTGTCTTCTGAAAATGAGCTCCAGCATGTTGTCAGTGGTGTAGAGATGATTATGGAGAAGCAGCTGTCCGTCCCCTCCTGCCAGCTCCCTGCGAGGCAGCGGGAGGGGTGACGGCTCCTCTGGGTGCTTGCTGCTGGCAGCAGATTTTGCAGTGCCTGATCCAGGCTCTGGTGTAAGCAGGCAGCTTCAGGCTCTGGCCTTTCCCACCTCAACTCAGTGCACAAGGGCAAGAAACCATCACGCAGTGCCCAGCTCGGTGCAACCTCCAACCGGGGTGGTTTTTACATGGTAAGAAAGTTGTACAAATCTTCCCCAAACGTCAGCCTGCTCAGGCAGCCTGCAAGGGGTCGGCTTCAGCTCCTGTATTGTTTCTCTCTGCAGGAGAGAAATTACTGTCCTAATTCTTCATGCAAAAATGAGGGATTGGAAACAGGCTGAAGGGGAGACGAGCTGGATGGGTGCCCCAGAGACCTCACCATCTCAGAGGATGGCAGCCCGGTCTTAGGTTACCATCTCTCTGTCCCTTCCCTGGTCCCTCTGTCATTAATGCAGAGCTGGATTTATTTGGTTTATTATCTGTGTTCCTGCATCAGGCTTCAAACACTGCCCAGCAGCATCTGAGCCATGCTGGATCACAAACCATCTCGGGATGCTCCAGCCAAGAGGGAAGTGAGCTCCACACCTGCTAGCAGGGGAGGGCTGTCACAGCCAGATGCAAGCTCTTCCCCGGTATCTCCCCCTCTTCCCCTTGCCCTAGCCTCAGGCCAAGCAGGAAAAATCCTTCAGCAGACCCCAGCTGGGGCTGCTGGCTGCCGGCTTTCCATGGCAACGGTCCATCAGGGGGTCGAAGTCGACAGCAAAAAATGCTGCCCCCCTCCTTCCCCCGCCTGGGCTGCCGGTCGCTATTTTGATTGCATTCCTGGGGAGCTGGGCTGCAGATGTGGTCGCCTTATCTTGGGAAGGTCTGAGTCAGTTTTTCCCTGTGTAACAGAGCAGGCAGCTGAGGGCTGGAGGGAGGAATAAATAGCTCCGGAGGTATGCCAGGGACATTCGTCCCTGGGATCAGGGTGATGGGCCAGGAGCCTTCTTCTACCTGTGGTCCTGGACTCACCGTGCCCGTGTGGCACAGCACACACATAGGGGGCAAGGGAGACGCCTCTGCTGAGCAACCTTCACACATCCTTGACATCTTAGCCACAGGAAAAGGGGGCTGGCTTAGGAGCACCTCTGCTGCAGGCTGGATCCTACCCCAGGAAGACCTGAGAAACATATCCATGGTGGAGGAAGCACATGTATGGGATGTGTGCGATTGCTGCTCCTTGACACTCACTGATGTGTCAGTTCAAGAACTGATTCCCTCCAGCTGTACATGAGTGTAACTGAGAGCAGGATCTGGCCCCAGAGACCAGACACATTTATTCATGGACTGTCCCCCCCCCCCACTACTGTGAGCAGGAATGGATCCAGGTGCTACAAGCAGAGCTCAGGTTGCAGCACCTGTGATGGTGCAACTACCTGGCTCTGACTCTGGAGGTGGGAGAGTCACTCTGGGTCCATGGGTTGCTGTACTGAAAGGGGAGCTGCTTGCTTCCTTTCCTCACAGAGATGATGTCCTCTGATTGCTTTTCTGCTGAAGAAGCTCACTCCTGGATTCTTCACTATGGAGATGTGGTGTTTCCATTCCCAGCAAAGCTGTTGGTGCAGCCCTGGTGACGGGTGCAGGTTTCATGCTGTAAGCTGAGAACCCTCTGTAAAGCAGGACTCAGCCTGCTCAGAGCTGAGGGAGGGTCCTGTTAAGGTGCTGTTATCAATCCAAAGCATTAACCCCCCCCCCCCAGGGGTCATGCACTCAAAAAATTTCAGACTACCTTTTCAGGAAAAAAAAAATCTACATTAAGTTTTAAACACATTGCAAATTTTCTTTCTGTTGGTGGGATGCTCAGCCTGGATTTTCCAGCATTTTCCCAATGTCTAGCAGCTCAGGGAGCAATTCTGCTTTGTTGTCATCTTTGTTTTCCTTTCTCCAAGTGAGAGCAGGTTTTGTCACACAGCCCCTGGCTCCAGGAGCTGGTGAATAAAGGCTTTCAGGAAAGGTGGTGGGCAGGGAAGACCCTTCAGTGATGGAGGGTGGGAAATGCAGAGCCTGGAGGATGACAGGACACATGGGGATGGCTGGTTGTGGTGGTGGTGGCCACCACATCCTCCAAGCACCCCTGCTGCAGTGGGACCTTGGGCAGCAGTGGTGGGTTCAGCCTGTGCAGGGACAATTGGGCACCACGGGACATCCCAGTGACATCAGGACTGGGGTCCAAGCTGGCTTCCAGTCTCTCATCTCAGAGCTGCAACCGGGAGCCAGGGCCCGGGAGAGGGTTTCTGTAGCAACAGCTGCCACTCACTCCCCATCTTGGATGTAAATTAGTTAGGATTTTATTAGTGTGCAGAATTTCAAGAGACCGGAGCTGGCAAAGAGGCCTGACAAATTTGGGACAGGAGTGTGCGAGGGGAGCCTGCCCTAGCACTGTCAGGCAGTGCCTGTTTAGGAGCATCTTCAGGAGTTTGGACCAAGGCAGGGTTTGGGGTTTCTGAATTGCTGGAATGCCTGGCTCTTCACCCCAGGGACTGCAGCCACCTCTGAAATGGCTCTGGGTTTTCCACACCTCAGGCAGGAGGCTGGGTATGGGGCACAGGGGCAGAGAGAGCTGCACCAACCCTGGGAGAACTGAACAGGGTGGGCTGACTCACCCCAAAAAGGGGAGTGGTGTGGGGGTGGCTGCCCTGTGCCAGTTGCTGGGTGTGACCCTGATGGAGACAACCCTGTGAGACGTGAAAGCCTAAAGCCCCTTTCTTGGAAACTCCAGTGGGAAAACCAACAGAGATATTGATGGTGACAAGTCTTTGGTGACACTATTTATTAGAAGCTCCCCTGGCTGTGCTTTATGGTTGTTAGAGCAGCACTTCAGGGCCACAGGCAGCTGAACCAGTGCATAAGATGTTCCTTGACTCCAGATCGTGTGCTGCAAATTGAAGCATAAGGTAAGGAAGGAAGTCCATGGGGTCCAGCATGGGGCTGGCTGGGCCATCAGTCTGCCAGAACTGGAGAGCTGCTCTCAGGCCCTGGGCTGGGAAGCTCCAAGTCTTCAGGTGGGACCTTCCATACCCCTTCACCTCCCTTTTGCAAGTGGTTCCTCAAGAGGGCTGATGGTATGAGATCATCCTAAGTGACCACAGCTGGTGCAGCTGCCTCTGGAGGGATTTCAAGTAATAGCTTGATGATGAAACTTTCTGGTGGGTCAGCAGGGGAGTTGGTGGATACCAGTGACCTTCTGAACCAAAAAGGTGAGGAACTGGGGCTTTTTGAGAGCCATGGGTGGGGCTGTAGCAGCGATTTTTGCTTGTTCAAGGGGTCTGAGGAGCCCCTGGTACATGGGACTCCTTATTAGTGGGATTGTGGTTGGTTGTAGATGGGATCTTCTCCATAGACATCTGCATTTTTGCTGGACCTGACTCTGGAAAAGTGCTCCTGGTTGTGAGTGCTGCTTTGTTGGGAACTATCTTTGTATGCTCAAATGTAAGCAAATAAGGAGAGTGATTGTAATGCCTGTTGCTGCCCCCAGATGAAAAGCCTGCTGTAAAACTTGTGTGAAAAATCCTGATTTCTGTGTGCTTTCCATTTTCTGAGCTGTATTTTCAGAACTCATATTTTTGAGTCTTTGCCTCTAACCATGAGGGCTGTGGATTTTCCTGTTTAATGAAAGAAGAGGTTTGGGTTTTCTTTTGTTTTAATTTTTCTTCTATGACTTCATGGCTCTGGGAGCAGGGGCTTTCTGGAAGTCAAAAGGTTTTGCAACACCTTGTGATGGTGCTGTGATGTTTGCCAACACTGGGTTGGTGATGTGTGAGGTTTATATATCTAGTGCAGATACAACATGAATGTGCTGTGTGCAGCAAAAAAAGAGGGCTGGAAGCACCCTTGAAATACTGGGAGTGTGGGGCTGGGCTGGCTGGTTGGCAAGTGTCTACTTGATTTGGAAGGGGGAGAAAAAAAGCTGGATTTGGATGTTTTGGGAGTTTGTCAATGACTTACAGAGGAGTGTCTGATGTTCAGCTTGGATGGGTTGTGCTGGGACCAGAAAGGCAGTTTTTCTGCCCCATGCTGAGTGGGGCTGGTTGCAGATTGACCCAGCTGCAGTCAGTGCTTGGGGGGACCCTCTTGGCCTAATCCATAAATACTGACATTGTAATTACTATAACAACCTGCTCCTCTCTTCCTTCATGGCATTCATTCCCTGGCCTTAGGAAATGCTTTTTTGTTGTTGATTTGCTCCCTTCTTCACCCTCCCCCTCCTTCTAATTCCTCAACACACCGTGGAAACATCAATTAATTAATCTAAGTAATAGTTATTATTCAAGAACCGATTTGCTATCGTGGCTTGCACTGGTATGGTGAAAATAACCCACCCAGGTGATGAGAAAACGTGTGTTATTGGAGCTGGGGCTGTTCCCTCCCTGGCATGTGCCCCAGCACAGGACATGGTAGGTGCTGTTGGGTTAAGCAGGACCCTTTGCCCTGCCCAAAGGCTGTGTTGGCACAACTGCTGCCTGTTGGAAAGGGCAGCCTCTAAGGCAGGGGTTTGCTTTCAAGATAAATTGGCCTTTTGTAGGGGACTGTGTCCTAAGCATGATGAAAATGCCAAATGTGCTGATAATGCAACTTGAAACAGATCCACAGGGACTTTGCACTGGTGTCTTGAATGTGATTGTGAGTAGAGAAGGAATTAGGTGGTAAATGGGGTAATTAGGTTGTGAACTCTCTAGGTGGGTCAGTGCCAATGTGGGAGGTGCAGTATTGGGCTGAACTGGGGGTGCTGATCGATGCTCCCCCCTGATTTTGGGGAGGATTTGAGTCCTATGAGGAACTTAGCACGGGCTGTATTAGCCAGGACAGCAGGGCTCTGGAGACTCTAGTTTTGATGCCCCAAGGTCGAGTTTGGGCTTCAGGTCTTGGGATGAAGTGGCCCTGAGGTGGCTGTGTCTGTCCCCCTCATGGGACTGAGCAGGAGTGTGCACAAAACATGAGAGATTCAGTCTGTCCTTGAGCTGAGGGAGACCATCCGAGTCCTCGTTGTCCTGATGGTTTCCAAAATTAGACCAAGCCCTTCCTGGGCAGCAGAGCTGAGGGCTTTGGGCAGGCGGCTGCTCCGCTCGGCGTGATGGTGACAACACAGACCTGCTGCTGGGAACGTGTGACTGCTCATTTCCTGGTGTTACTGGGCATTTGGGAGGGTGGTCGCCCCAAGGAGCAGTGGATTTGAAATTTGCAGGAGGGGATGTAACGACCTGGGCACAGTCAGGTGCCCTCCCCAGGTTTGGATGGGGCCCTGAGCAAACCCCTGTTCAGAGAACTGACCTTGGCTGAGGGCAGTTAATGATGGGCAAACCCTTGAGCAGGTCCTTCAGCTCCACTGAAGAAAAGAGACTATAAGTGCATGCTTGAATTTAAGTGCATGGTAAAGTATGTTCCAGTTCCCGGGCCTCAGACAGGGCAAAGATGGCTGGATAAATCGGGAGATAATGTGGCAGCAGAGCCACGACCTTGTTCCCATCCCACATGAGGCCGACTTTGGGGATTAACACCGGGCTGCTTGTTTTGCAGCCCCAGATTTGGGGCTTTGCAGCTGTCCTGCCTATTTGTCATCTCATGAAACCTCTCTGCATCCTCCTCCTCATCACGGGCTCCATCCTCCCCTTTCTCTGGCGTCAGCCCCTCTCCCCAAGGCTGCTCCATCCCTCTGCCTGCAGAGCAGAAAGCGCGTGGCCCAGATATTTTACTTCACATCAGCACAAACCCAGCCCAGCCCCTTCTGTGAGATGGCTCGGTTGGGCACTGCATGGGCAGAACCAGCCCTGTAGCCGGGTGGTGGGGGAGACCCCCGGGGTGCCCCTGCCCCTCTCGGGGGTTGCAATTCCCCCCTGTGGCCGTGCATCTGGGCTGCCCGGGAAGCTGGAGCCTGCGATCAGCTCGGGAGGCAGCAACAGCAGCCTCTGCTTTTCCACACGTTGGTATTTTTAGCTCTGCTGTGCATTAGCGTGCAGGAGCTCAAACTGCGAATCCTGGCTGAGGTTTTATCTGTTGTGACAGCCCTTAGGGCTGTAGTCAGACACTCTCTCGCTTGCTCGCTCCCTCTCTCCTTTTTTCTTTTCCTCTTTTTTTTTTTTTTTTTAAAGTTTGCAGCTCGGATCTGCTCTCTCCCTGTGGAGACACTGTGCAGCTGTCAAGACAAGGGACCAAGGCTGGGAAATAGGGTCCAAAGTGTGGTCTGAGCCCCTTTACAAGGGAGCTCTATTCAGCTCCTTTCTGTATTTTTCCATTCCTCCTTGCTGCTGCTGTCAGAGCTGGAGTGGTGGGAGCTGATGCTGCAGGATTAGGTGCTGGCTTGCCCCTGCTACCCTGCCCCAAAGGGTCCCCAAAAAGCTGTGGTGGGTGACAGCAACACAGCTACTGGGGACAGCAAAGTGGAGAGCAAAGGCCAGCGCAGTCCAATGTGCTGGGGTTTGGCAGATCTAGTGCTCTGTGTGCTGCTGCTTTTTCCAAACTCCCTTTTCCAAATGCCACAAACATTGTCCCTTTTGGGGCAGCTTAGGGCTCCAGGCACCCCAGGGTACTGGGAGAAATTAAAGTCCCTTATAAACCTTGCTTCAACACAGAAGGTTTTTAACTGTGCCTGAACAGTGTGTTTGACCTCCCAGGAGAACAAGACCCGTGAATCCACCTTCCATCCTGGCTCTGTACAAACACCCAATGCTTTGGTTTGGTTTCTAAGGAGGGTTTTCTTTATTGCTTCTCTTCCTGGACACCTCCCCTCCCACCCCCCAAGACATTTTCTATCTCGCAGAGAGCTGCACAAATTTGAAACGTCTTCTTGCCATCCCAGTACCTCTGAAAAATAAGCTGGAAGTGGGGTGGCAGAAGGGCAGCCTTGGTGATGCCCTTCAGAAGGGTGAGGAACAATGTGCTGACCAGGCTTTGGGTTTCCTGCCTGCTCAGAGACCTGCCTGCCACGCCAGGCTCTGCCCAGGTAAGTGTGGGCTCAAACGGCAACAGAAGTTCTCTGAAAATCTGGTCCCCCTGGAACTTGTCCAAGGTCATGGGGGAAGTCGGGGACAGAGCCAGGAATGGGATCTGGCTTCCTGTCCCATGTGTCCAGCTTTCCTCTCTGACCCTTAGAACATGCCTGCTTTGCGTCATTCCGGCTGGAGCTTCCTGAAATCCTGCACCCAGGTCTTGGGGTGTCCATGCCAACCCTGATGTCTCTTGGAAGAGAGCACAGACCCCATGCTGGGAATGCTGATTCCTCCTGCTTTTCCTTCATGGGAAGGGCTTCTTTAGAGTGCTTAACCAGACTGTGTTGATGAAAATATGTATTTAGGTAGAAAATAGTTATTTGATATTTTTAAGGCTTTTAGTGCCTGAGGAGACCACAGTGGCACTGCAGTGGTCCCAAGGTGGACCAGGGCTGTGTGTTCCTGGGAGGTTGGTGTTCATGGATGCTGAGGGGGCTGGAGAGAAGCAGAGAGGGGAGAGATCTTCATGATGGGTCACAGATCCTTTACACAAGTCTGCCCACACCACATTTCCTTCTGGAGTCACACTGTTTACAAGTGCAGCAAGTTCAGCATTCAGCAGCTCCCACGCCTTTGCCCGAGCTGGTGAAGACTAAAAGGCTCCAGCTACAGGTTGGAGGGTGCCAGGAGCACTGGGGGCTGCTGGGAACCAGCCCTGTCATCCAGTTATCTGTGTACAAATCCAATGGTGAGCCCAGGATGCCTCCCTGGGTCCTCCTGCTTCATTTGCATTGATGAGGCGAGGAGGGACATCCCAAAGTTTGTCTGGCAAGCCCACATCTCGGGCAGCTTTTCTAATTAACCGTCCCCCCACTGTGCCTGCTCTGTTCTCCCCCCCCAGTTCCTCCTTCTCTTGCTGGCAGCAGCCAATGCTGTGGACCACAGAGATTAACTGCACAGTGCTGCTGGCTCGACCTGCAGCAGGGATTGCTGGAAATATCTGGTGTCTTTGCCCTTTTACAGGGAGCACCCAGGGATGAGGGTTTTGCAGCTTGACTTATAGAGCAGAGCAGGGTGTGCAGGGCTTTGCTCCAGCAGCATTTCCTTTGTGCAGGTTGTTTTTGAGGTGTGTGTCCTTGGGAGCAGCCAGAACATGGCAGGTACCTTTGCACAGAGCTTTGGCCTCCCCCAAACAGCCCCGAAAGCAGCTCCATGAGGTTGGAATGACATCCTCGTTCTCCTCTCCCTCAGCCTCATGGGGAAACCCCACTCATGGCTTCAGGGGACAGATGCAGACGCTGTTCATTAGCAAAGAATCCCAGTACAGCCCAAGAGCTCAGGTTTGGAGCTGTTTCGTCTTTTCTGTGCTCTTCCTCTTGCTGAGAGAAGTGCCTAACAGCAGTTGGAGCTGGCTCCTGCTGTGCACAGGGCTTCCCACACCCTCTGCCATAGCACTGTGGGGCCAGGAACCATCCTTCTTTCAGGGGCTGTGACACCTGAGTAGCTAGGTGAGAAATAGCAGAAATTAAAAGTCACTGTTTTTATTTCCAGATGTTAATCTTGGAAATTAAGGACCTTTTTGGGTGAGGGATATAGGAAGGTGGTATTCTAGGAGCTTTCAATCTTTAAAAAAACCTTGTGGCACCCATGTTAATGCATCTTCCTGCTCCAATAGTGTCCTTACACACTTCCAAACATCCTAAAAATTGGGCTTTAAGTCATTGTCTGATGTCCACGTGGAAGAGAAACAAAGAATTGAGGGATGACTGCTGCCACAGGGCACTTCCCTCCTTGATCCAGCTGAGCTGTTCCCGTGCCATCAGACCAGTTGCTTGTGCACACCAGCATTCCCTGCCCTGTGTCCAGGCAGGGGCTGGGTACAGGCAGGTCTGTGTGGGGACAAACCCCAGAGACTTCATGGTGCTATAAATCAGACTCTCTTCCCTGCTGCCTGATATCCTTGAGCTTCCCAGGCTGTAAGAGGTTCCTCTGCTTGCACCCAAACCCACCCGCTTTCCCCTCATCCCACTCCTTTGCCTCCTTGCTTCGGAGCTGTCTCGGGCTCCCGGCGCGGCCGATGCTTCGGCGCTGCCAGGAGTTTGGTCTCCAACTGCTTCCCGGCCCCCTCGTGCATGTGGGCACCGGGAGGAGCTGAGAAAGCGGGGAAGGGAGGAACAGCAGGAGGAAAAATTCTTCAGGGAGGGGATGGGGGAAGGATGAGGAAAGCAAGGAGTGGGGAGAAAAAAGTGAGAACAGGGAGGAGGAGGGATGAAGGATATGCTGCCTTGTCCTCAGGTTTATATTGGTTGAGTTGCACTGGGTTAGCTAAAAGTGGTGCAGAGCTGCCTTCCCCTCCCTTTTCCTCCAGGCACACACTCCTGTTTGGAGCTGAACGCCTTAATTCACTTCAGCTTCAACCTGCTCCTAATTGACTTAAACCACATGGAAAGAAACTCAGCTTCCCCAGCAAGCGGCTGCAAAATTGCACCTTCGGTTAAAATCAGTGTGATTCTGCATTTAAAGAAATCCAGAGCCTGGCATGGGTGTGTGCAGGGATAACTGTGCCAGGGGGCTGTGCTGAGCCATCCAGAGCCCCGCTGGGCTGGGGCTCTCCAGTGGGGTTTTGGTCTCAGTCTGAGCAAATTGGGATTTGGGGATCGTGGGGTGCTTTGAGTCAGTGGGATTTGGCTGTTGGAAGAAGTGCTGTTTCTTCTCATTCCTCTCTCTCCTCTATCCTTCTTCTGCTGCAGATGTCTGCTATAAAAAAGAGAAGAAGGGGGGAAAAAAACCCCACCCTCCCCAAATGTCGTGGTAACACTTACTGGAGGGCTGTTTCTGCTGCACATCTGATGTGTATGACAGGGTCAGATTAACCGAGCCTCTGATTTCCAACCACAGCTATTCCAAAGGCACCAAGACCAATGCAAAACACCCCAAAGGGACTCCTCTGTGCTGGAGAGGAGCTGGGCAGGCGGGATGAGCTCATGGTGCTCTGGGGATGTGCCAGCCCAGTGCTCAGCAGGGCCAAACACTGGGTGAGAAAGAGGAGAGCGTGCTTCGGAGATGAATCTGGTCTCCTCAAACTCGGGCTTTCAGGGAAGCAGAGAATTTCCTTTGTATTTAAGGCTGGGGCTTTCAAAGGCTGAAGAGGAGCAGTGATGTTAAATACAAGAAGGTATCTGATGCCAGGGGATGTTCTCAAAACCCCTCCTCTCTTTGGAGGGCTCCTGTCACACCTGGACATGCTGTCTGAAAGGAGGGCAGGAAAGGCTTTTTATTCCTTCCTCCTATGCCCTGCTCTTCCAGCCTCTCTGCATCCTCTGTCACCATTTTGGCTTTGCTATGTTTCTCTCCCTCTGTTTAATTCTAAACCTGAGGAGTTGCCCATGGTTCTGGCTCAGCTAGTTTTTTGCCGAGGCCTTTTGCCAACTTAAGCCCTAGAAAATAGGGCTGGAAGGGACCTCTGGAGACTGACACACCCTGATGGTGTTTAACCTCTTCCCAGCAGTGAGAGTCCACCACCCTGGACAGGGATGCTCCCCGGGTTTCCCTGGGTGATGTCTGTGTTCCAGGGCAGCCCAGTTCCTGTGGGATGGCTGCCAAAAACCTCAACACTTGCTCCTTGCACTGGGAGCTGTTTGGAGACACTGGGACTGAAGATGCTGAAGGGGAAAACGTTTCCCAGGGCAGGATATCACTGTAAGTGAGAGGTGTGTGGGGACTCCCTCGGCACAGGGCTCTGCTCTCAAAGCTGGTGCTGTTCCCCACCGGGCAGGTACCATCAACATTCCCTGGGGCTGGTGGGGGCTGTGCAGGGGGGTCCTGCCAGTACGAGGGACACCTTATGAGCACCCCCTGTAAGTCTCTGTTTGCTGCTGGCTGAGAGCCTCCCTGGGATGGGGCTCGAGCAGGAAGTCAGGATGAGGAGAAGGGGCGGAAAAAAAAGCTCCCAAAAATCCCCGTGGAGCGGGAAGCGGAGTCGGGAGCGGAGCCGCTCAGCTGATGGGGTTGCCATGGCGACGCGGCGGTGAGGAAGAGGAAAAGGCAGAAAATAGCCCGATGCTGGGCTGAGACCTGCGGGAGCCCGGCCCGGCAGCCCCCTGCATCCCCAACCCTATTTCTGTCCTCCTTCATTTCTCTTCTTGCTTTCCTCCCCTCATACTGTTTGATCTTCTCCAGCCAGAATTGCCCCTCTCTGAGGAGCATATGGGGGTGGTGGGGCTGAAGGGAAAGCGTGAAGGATGTTCTTCTGTAGGGCTGGTTGTGGCCAGGTCTGTTGCCATTGGGGCAGAAGATTTGGAGGCAGCTAAGTCGCCCACAGAGGACCAAAATGGGTTCAGACTTATGTTGCTGTTGGAGGATCTGGGATAGTACCTGGAGATCCCAGGGGCTGCCACAGGTCTGGTGGAAATGTTTTTCTACCCACGCAAGTCAGGTTTAGTTTCCCAGAAACAGGTTGGGTCATCTCTTGTCTCCTGACAGGTAATGTCCAGATTTAGGGAAGGACAGAGGTTTTGTTTCACGTGCTGGATTGTTTTCCTCTCTGGGAAAGTGATGCTTCATGACCACAGCGAGTCATCTCCCCTCTATGAGTCAGACTGGGGCCTCTTGCATGGTATATATTGGGTCTAACCATTGAGCCCAAGCTCACTGAAAAGGAACAGAAACCCAGGTTGGTTACAAGAAAAGAGAGTGTCGTTGTGACAAACCCTGGGGGATTTGCCCTACAGAACAGAGCCACCCACCCATGCTCTTTGCTTTATCACAAACACTTACTTTAAAGTCCAGGTTATGCAGTCTGGTGGCCATGAGCAAAAAGCCCCCAACTTCTGGGGTCAGAGCGAAAAGCAATAAAGAAAAATGTGACCTCCTAAAACACTGAAAAAGCAGAATATACACCATAACCAGCCCAGTTGAGCACACTTTGGACACAAACTCTTATAGACCCTCCTCATAATTCGTTTGGGGCTTGGCAATGACAGGTGAATGCCTGAAGCTGGCAGTGCAACAGATGGGGAACTCATCCTGCTTCTTCCTCCTCCTCCATCCACCTCTGTCCTTGCCTCTGCAGCAGATGCAGTACTGTGCCTGGATGTGAGCATCTGTGCGTGGAGCTGTGAGTGCAGATGCACTCTGTGCACACCAGTGTGTTTGGATTGCTATCTGTGAGCTCCTGCACAGTGTCTGAGTGTGCCTTTCCTTTTCTCCTTCCCTTTGCTGGGGTTTGGCTCCAGCAGAAACCTTCCTGGAGCTCCCACCTTCTTCTCACATGGGAAGAAGCTGTTGCAGCATCTCCCTCTTCTCCCTGCCTTTGTGCCTGTATGATATCACACGTGGCAGTGGTGTCTAATTCCTTGTGTTCATGCTTGGGATCCAGATGGCCCAGCTAATAGGACTTGGAGCAGTAAATCTCCATTGCTGTGGCCAGTCTTGCTGTCCCTTGCTGTGGCCCTGATCCTCACCTCACCCAGTCACTCCTCTCTGGGAGGCCAGAGGGGGGAACAAGCATCTCTCCTGATGCTGGTGATGCTCCTGGCAGAAAGGAAAGCATCAGGTCCTCCTGGCTTTGTCAGCTGTTATTTTGGAGACTGGCTCCTCTTGCAAGAGTCTAGGGCTGTTCCTCCCTTCCCTGTAATTCCCAAGGGCTTTTTGCAGCTCTTCCTCGTAAAGGAGGTGTGTGAGCAGCTTTATCTGGAGATCTCACACTCCTGTGTGAACCACCCCCTATAAACTCTCCCTGCAATCCCTTTTCCCTAAGCTAAGGATGGAGGGAGGGGAAGGACCCATGGGAAGGTTTCTAGGTGTTGAGGTTTTTAATGGGAATACAGGAAGCAAAAAGCTGCCTGGGATTGAAAAATGGCCTTGGAGCTGTGGCAAATGGTGCAGGATCAGCCCTTTCTGTTGACTTCCCCACCACAGCCTGCAAGTGTTTAGAACATGTGCCTTTCTCTGTGCAGTCTAAATATTAAGCATAGCTTGACTAAGAGTTCACTTAAACCAGGGATGGACAAATATCTGAAGGTCATAAACACCCAGCTGAGTAATTATTTAGAGTGGTCTAAGAGATATAACTGTGGGTAATGGGATGAAAGGAGGAGAGGAAAATGCAGTGTAGTTGTCAGAAAATTCTCCTCAGGTCCCTGCTTAGTGCTGCAGAGGGAAACATGTAGGTCCTTGATAAACCTGGAGGGCTGATTTATGGATTGATACATGAAATGATGGCAAAATCCCCAAGGAGAAGCAGTGAATGGCCCATCTCCTGAGACTCTGCAAACTCAGCTTTGCAAATCCGGTGGATGAGGGGCCGCGGAGCACCAGGGCGGGAGAGGAGCTGTTTCACTGACAGATATTGTTGGCTGGTGACCAAATGATTAGAAACTGTCCACGAATAAGTTAAGGCTGAAAGTGAGGAGCTGGTTTCTGGCAAAGAGAGGGATGAGGCTCTGGGCCAACCCTGCTGGAGAAGGTGAAAAAGCTGGTGGGTCTGGAGATGGAGCGGCTCATGTGGGGCAGAGCCAGTTGTGAAACCAGCTGCTCACAGGTGAGGAACATGGCAGCTTCCAGGTAGTCCTAAATTCCTGTATGATATGCCCTGTGAGGCCAGGTCCATCCTCATGTCTCCACTCTTATGCTACCAATAATAATCAGAGCTCACGGAGGGCAGCAATCTTCCTTGGCAAACATCTAGACATTCCCCAGTGCATCTGGAGAGTGTCTTCTAGCTTTAGGGGATGATGCATCTTGTAGCAATAGAGCTTATGTCTGTATCTTGTGAAAACAAACCTCAAAAAATTGCTGGAATTGGTCTGAGGAATGTGCTGAGTTACCTTTGTGGTCGTTTCTTTCTGGGCATCAGTTGTATTGGAGCTGGCTGCATCCTCTGCTGGGGTGAGGTGGGTACCAGGGATCAAAAAGGGCTCTTCTCATCTGATTTCTCTTTCTTCAAAAACTAACTACAGGAAAAATTAAATCACAGTGCTGTTTCTAGAAAGCCCTTTGTGCAGCTGAGTGTGGTGCTTCCAGAGGATCCTCCCTCCCCTGGCATGTCCCACTCCTAACACGGGATGGCCGTTTGCTCTCCTGGGGCTTTCTCCTCTCCACATAGACAGTTGAAAGATGTCTTGAAAAGACATGGAAGATCAAGGGCTGTGAGTATGAGGGGTGAGGCCAGAGGCTGAAAT
Organism: Corapipo altera; assembly: GCF_003945725.1. Taxonomy (NCBI): domain Eukaryota; kingdom Metazoa; phylum Chordata; class Aves; order Passeriformes; family Pipridae; genus Corapipo; species Corapipo altera. Next base: position 5,416,060 of record NW_020884901.1, on the reverse strand, counting down.
GGTCCTTTTTGGTGTCCAGTTCCACTTATTTTCCCTCAGGTAGGTGTGAGGGAGAGTGGACAGGGGACTGCTCCTGTCCCTGCTCATATCCCTGCCTGTATGAGGGAACAAACAGCCTGGGACAGACAGACTGTGAGGAGCTGCTTTGTGAAGGTTTTGTGTGCTCTGAGCATCCACAGTGTTGCCTTCCTGGGGCTCTCAGTTCCTGGCTCCTGCTGCTGGCAGGAGCTGGGCTCGGAGCATGGCCATGCTCTGGCTTCCCCAACCTCCATCCTGGCATGGCATTAACCGTCTCCTCTTGCACTAGTCTGTGCCACTTTACTGCTTCCTGCTCCCCAGCAATATTTTACATCTTGCCCAGTAATGCTTGGTTTCCTTAATAGCGTCTCATGTGGGATTTTATCAAAGGCTTTAGAACAGTCCCAATAAATTATATCTACTGATTTCCCTTTATCCATTGTTTTGTTGATTCCATCAGAAATCCTCTCCCAGAGAGGATATGCAGGCTTTGCCTTTATAAGTCAGCCCAGCTTGTTCCATTTCTATCTTAGCCGTTTCACGTTTCAATTAATTTTGAAACACTGAATTATTGTTCTCAGTAGCCCTTGGAAGGAACAATCCAAGGAACGACGCTGGCTTGTGCTGCACCTTGGATCTGCACATAGCAGTCATAGCTCCTGGTCTTGGGCACCAAGAGGGGATGCTTTGGTGGGATGACTGCAGAAGTGGTACTCGTGTCGAGACACCAGCCCCGCTTCCAGGAGCTGGAAAGGGATGCATCTGAAATAATCCACACTCCAAAAGAGCCCGGCTCACCTCGGAGCACAAACGCAGGGGGCTGCTCATCCCCTGCGATGCCGGCTGAGCACCAACTTGCTCCAGCTTTGTCCTTGAAACCCAAAGAGTGGGAGTTTGCCGCCGGGCTGGCTGCGGCGCGGAGCGGGGAGGAGGCGGCAGCACCGGCCCACCAAGGGTTAATAATTTCCATTGCAATTGTGTCATCTCTTTGGGGACCTCTCGCTCATTTCGCGAGCGGGCGCTGAAAGCCGAGGCGCGGGGGCTCGTTCTTATTCAGCTGCACGCAGCTCCAGGAGCAGCGGCCGGGCCGCGCAGCTGGGCTCGGCCACCTCGGCCCCGCAGATGGATGGAGAGAAAGGATTTGTGTGCCTGGGTGTGCTCTGCTTGCGTGCGCCCGTGTGTGTGTGTGTGTGTGTGTGTGTGTGTGTCTGAAACCTAATTGTCTGCTGTCTAATCCGTCAGCCGGGGGGACAGCTTGCACAAGCCCCTTCCAGGCAGGCTGATAAATGCAGCGCTGCCAGGCCCCTCTGCGATGTAGTTTGGTTTAATTGGGATTGCTACGTGCACGGACTTGGCGTGCGTGGAAGGAGTGCTGTGCATGGGGAAGTGCGTGGACAGGTTCCTCAGGGATGGACCCCTGCGTCCTGGTGGGATCTTGGAAAACAGTGTTTAGCAAAGTGATGTGAGGGTAACCCAGTGCTGGACAGCTGAGGTTAAGGGTGGCTCCATGTCACCTTAAACCATTCACATTAATAGTGGCATGGTGTGATCCTGTTCTCATGGACTTTGTGCCTTGGGGGAGTTGAGTACCCCAAGACTGGGCTGTAAACAGGCAGCTGATGGGATTTTGGGATTGCCCAGGGTGTGACATAGAATGTATGGACATCAGTGTGCTGGCTTGGAGATGGTGTCTGCCATCTTCAGCGCAGCACCAGGAGCTGTGCAGGGCTGTCCCCTGCTCGTCCCCCCTGATGATCAGCACCTATGAATCTCTCGAGCATCTCCCAGCCCTGACCACATGGCAGCTCAGGGACTCCCCAGGCTGAAGTGGCATTTTGTCTTTAATACCCCTCAATGGATTTCCCATGAATTTGTCTAGTTGATTTTTGTAAACACGTAAGCTTTAATCGTCCCCAGAGAGCTGTGGCAAGGACTTCACTGCTTAACCATGCACCATGTGGGGAACCATATCCTCTTGTTTCTTTTGAACCCTCTGCCTCTTAATGTTATTGGATATCTCCTAATTCTTTTATGGGGAGATACAGTGAGCAATCAATCCCGGTTCACCCTCTTGAGGCCACAAATGTGCCTCTCTGGCTGCTGCTTTTCCAGACTGAGATCCCCCTCTTTTGGACTAATTTTTTTTTTGATCATCCTACTCCAAATCTTTTTCCAGCTCTGCTGGTGACGTCAGGGCTCCGCATGTGGTGACATCCTCATAGGTTGTGTAATTAAAGGTGATGTCATGATTACAGCAGATGGTATTTGCATCAGCGTTGGTTGCTGAGTGCATGTTGATGTCAGGAGATCCTTGTGTCCTGCCCAGTCATGAGAACTTCGCACAAAGCTGCTGATCCTCAGCCTAGGGGTTTAATAATGATATTTTGCTTATGAGTTCCCTGGCTGAAAGAGGCAGGGACCAAGTATTTTTTTACCAGGAATCACTCGCTGTGCTTTGCAAGATATTTCTGACATGGAGTGACATGTCCATGTTGTTTCATCCCCCCACGTGCAGTCACCTCTAGGTTGGTACCCACCGACTCTTCCATCACAAAGGTACATCACTTACAATTTGAGGGAATCACGCTTTTGCAGATGGAGGATTACAGGATGCCAGACTGGCTACTTGTGTAAGCATCTCCCTCATGGCTGGAAAATAACCAAGAGGCCAGAGCAGGGTGACCAAGTCCAGGGCTGCCTTGGTCCAGGCTGGGTCATGGTCTGGCACCTCCACCTCGTTCACCCTGTGCTCCCCTGCCCATGGCTTCCTCCCACCTGGCATGTGATCAGTCACCAACGGACCTCAGCCCAGCACCCTGCCCTCCTGCTGCTCTCTGCTTCCCCATCCCTCCTCCTCCTCCCTCTCCCTTTCTCTCTTTGCCCTCTCTTTCCTTCTCTTTCTCTCCACACCTGCTCCTCTCCTTCCCTCCCCTTTTCTCCTTCCTCCTCCTCCTCCTCCCCTTGCCTTTCTCTCTATCCTCTTATCTCATCCCCTTGTTTTTCTCCTCTCTGCCTGTCCAGCTGATTTACATGCACACTGCGTTGAAGCAGCTCAGCTGGATCTAATGCCTCCTGCTGCGAGGAGCGGAGCCGTCTCCGGACTCGGCGCTTCCCTGGGCAGGGGATCTGGGAGGTCCTCTGTGCACCCCACCACCTCAGCCCACACTTTGGCCCCTTTCTGCATTGCCTTTTGCTCTTCATCCCCTCTCTTTCCCGTCTCCATCCTTTATCCAATGCTGCTGCTATCGCTGGTGTCTTCTCCATCTCTCCTGCCAGGTCCCTGACCTGTGTGCCTGCTCTGCCTGGTTTTCCTCCAGCTCCTTCCTGGGTGGGTGCACAAGCATAGACCAAAGCATTGCAGCCAGCCTGGGAGCTGTTTTGCTGTGACTGGTGCCATTCCCACGGCCTTGGTGCTACTGTTGAGCTGAAAACCTGATGCTGAATATTCTCAGGTGGAGCCTGTGGGCTCCTCCTGCCTCCACCTGGATTCCAGTGCCAGTGTGGGAGCCTGGGGTACCTCTCCTGTGCCCTTGTGGCCCTTGCTGCTTGTGGAGCCAGGATCGATGTGCCTGTGTTATTCCCTGGCTCTAATCACTCCCGTTTCCATTCTGCTGATTTGCATTTCCGCAAGAGGAAGATGCCCTGATTAATATCCCCTCAGAAGAGCTTTATTGTGATGGCTCCTGCCTCTCTAATTGGAAAGTGGTCTTAACCTTTCATGCAACTGGCTGGGACATTCCCTGACTGCCAGAAACTCTGGGAAAAGTCTTGCTTGTCCTGAATTCCAGGGGAGTGGGCAGTTTGGAGGATCCAACTCTGCCTCTGAAGTGGGGTAGGAACCTCTCTGCCCAAGGAGTGCTCTCCTGGGCATCATACCTCTGATACCAGGGATGGGACCATCCCCAGCACAGCAGGTTGTCTGAACAGAAGTCAAGGGGGGGATTGCAGCAGGGGGATATGCTGGGATGATCCAAAACCAGTGAGCACCCAGGCAGCCCTGAGCAAGCAGCTCTGTGCTCCCCAGCTCAAACCAATGTGCCAAAGAAAGGCCTGTTGAGGAAAATGTTCATGTGGTGTTGATAGAGCTGTTCCTGTGGCTGGGAGGCAGGATCTGACCCGGCAGCTGGGATTCTACAGCTCTTGCTCCCCAGGGAGTCCCAGGCCCACCACTAACCCGCACTGGCAGCTTGAAAGCCTGCCTTGCACTTAGCTGCTTTCTGATCTTCAAAGGCTCTGAATGCCCAAGGAAATCAGACCTTGTGCCTTTTCTTCCCGTGCAGTCCCCAGATCCGGACTCTCATGCAATTTATTATCCCTGACACGTGCCACTCCCTCCCTGGCTGTGCGTGGGGAAGGAGCATCGCTCTGCCGCTCCTCCTCGGGTACCAGTGCTGGCCACCCCAGCCGTGGTGCGAAGCTCCTGCTCCTCACACCCTCCCAAAGGCTCCTTGCACACTCCTGATGGCTCCCCACCCTCTGATGCTGAAGGCAGGGCCAGGGAGACGTGCTGGTGTTGGCCCTGCCAACTTTGTCCTGGCTTCCCAGCGATGTCCCTGCTGGCCAGGGCTGGCGGTTGCCTGCTCCAGGCGGGTCCCTGGCTTTCCTGCCAGTGGGTTTTGCTGCTCCATCCCTCCAGCTGGGGCTGGCAATCCCCTGCAGAGCCTGTTTTGCCTGTGCCCATGGCTGTTTTATTAACACCCTGACTTGCCTCCCGGGTGCTTTTAACCTCCCCTTCCCCAGTCCCTCTCCTTCTGAGGTTACAGAAAAGATTTTTTTTTTCTTTTTTAATTATTTTTTAATTTTGGTATTTAAGCTGGTTTAGCGGCTGCAGCAGTGAGTGTTCCTGATAAACAGCCCGGGAGATCCAGAGAATAATCTCTCTGCTTGGTGACGGCACAGGCGCCTATCGCAGCTGCTGGCAGCACGCTAAAAAGCCGTCCTCATCTGCTGCCTGCTCTATCAGCCCAGGGAGGGAGAAATTGCCTCCATCCTTAATCACAGAATTTGAAATCCCAGCTAGTCTGCACCTTTTATTCTTCAGGTTCACAGTGTTTTGCAGTGTGGGCAGGGGGAGAAATATGCAGCTCTTAGATGGAAGCAGGAGTTGGAGAAGGGACTGGGAAGAGTTCGGGTGAGCAGCAGCTCTTTTCCCTTTGCCAGGTATCTCCTGGACTTGATGTCCCATGATGCTTTCCCGGCAACTGTCTCTTCAGGGAGATTCATTAAGGTTGTGTTTTTAATATGGAGTCACAAAACACCATCATGGGCTGTTGTGTGCTCCAAAGGTTTCTGTAACAGAGCTGTGTTTGGAGAGAGTGTGTGCAATGACAGGCATGTGTTCTGGAGCCCCAGTGCAGGGACAGGTCCCTGAGAGGTGTCAGTGAAATATGGCAACAAGGGCAGATGAAAGGATAGAGAAACACAGGGAAAAGCCAGGGAAAATGCTTCATTCTTGCCTCAAACACCAATGAGAAAGATGCTCAGACTTGCCCCTGTGACACAGACCAGGTCAAGTAAAGCAACTGGGTTTGTGGCATAGGAAGGGTCCAGGTTTATGGACGTTGTCCAGGCAGCCAAAAGGATGGTGCTGGATGAAAGGTACTCAGCCAAGCAGGTAATGAACCCCTGTGCAGAGAACGTGTTGTGCTGAAGCCATAATACCTGTCAGGGGGTGGTTCTGGGGTGCAGGAACATACCTCAATAATCCCACAGTGCCTGCAGAGCAGTGTGGGGATGGAAGGTGCCTCTGCTCCATGCTCAGCACCGCTAAATGACAATGTGGCACCTGTGCACGTGGGCTGTCACTGCTGACAGTCTGCTCAGCCCAGCAGTGGAACACGAGCACCCGCCATGCTCGGGACTGGCGTCGGAGTCGCTGGAGATTGCCTTTAATGAGACAGATAAAGCAAAATGAAAAGCAAATCAAGATGCAGGGCTGTGGGAGCTGTCTTGAACGCGGTGCTGTGACTTGCTTGGGGGGGAAGCTGTGGTTGCAAATGGTGGTGGAGGCACTGGAGAGGCAAGCACAGGAGTCATCCATCTCTGGCTCAAACCAGAGAACCCCTGAATCCTTTCCAGTGCCTTTTGCAGATATCCCACTTTTCCTCATCCCGCTGTGCACCTTTGGTCCCCGTGAAGAACAGTGTTGCTATCATACTCTCTCTGCTCCCCTGTCCTCCCCCCATCTCCAGTGGCTGGAATGGGTTTGGAAAGCCCTTCAGTCTCAGGAGGCAACTTTCCAACCATGTCCCAGTGATGCTGATGGACATGGCCAGCTCCCTGAAGCAGGGCTGCTGTGGTCCAGGGCTGTCCGGGATGTTGGCAGTCCATCCCAAACTTTCCACTGAGCTCAGACCATCTGTGCTATTTCTGTAAAAATCCTGTGCTGGGTCAGGAGGCAGGAAAGGGGCTTTTGCTCCAGCCAGGTCTGATCTTGAGCAGAGTGTGTTTAACACAAAAACCCCTCCTGTTTGTTAGCAAAAAAACTCTCAGGTGTTGACTATCAACGTGAGCAGCATTGCTCAGGCAAATGGTGTTTACACCCTGAAGCCTTCAGACTTTCTAGATTTTACCTGCTTCTCTGCAGAAACCCCTTGAGAAAATGTTACCGAACAAGGCAATACTTGGGTGGATAAATTGCCTGGAACAAACGAGCTGGAATTTGTACGATCCCATTCTTCATGTAAGAAAGATGTCACTCCTTAAGCAGTCCCCGGGGAAAGTGCCCACCCTGGGGGACCATCACCCTGAGCTGCCTGTGTTGGCCATCCCCTGCTTTGGACTGAGCTGCCTGAGTTTCCACTGCAGTGCTTTTTGCCACCCCTTCACAGGAATTGTAGGGGGAATCACAAACAGCAGCAAAACAAGTTGTCGTTTCCCTCCACCCCCCTCCCTGCCCCAGCTGCTGAAGTGGGGTGTTGAGAGGGGGGTTTGGTGCTGTATTTTGCTGGTGCTGTGGGAGCCCATCCCACTGCCAAAGGTATTTTGGGACACATCCCCTCCAGTAGTCATTGCTTGTCCCTCTCATGGCACAGCTATTTCTGCCTCAACTTCCCAGGAAACTGCCTCCAACGCTCCCCAGTCAAAAACCACGCTGGTTTAGAGAGCCAATTTCATCCCTGCTTCCGTGTCTCATTTGCATATATTTGCATAGCACGCAGGTTTGTGGGAGGGGAGGAGGCACTGGAGAGGCACATCCTTTATTCCTTTTTTTTTTTCCTTTTTTCTTTTCCTCTTTCAGCAGAATTGTGTTTATTTATTTAAACCCAGCACTGCTGCTCTGAGGGGCTCACTGGGTCCCATGGGTGACTCAGTGCTGGACAGGGGTGTCAGGGTGTCCCAGTGTGGCACCTTTACTCTTCCTTCAGCCCATTCCCGAAAGCTCTCCTGGTCCCTGCCCTCTGCAGAGCTACAGTTATGCATCCAAAGGTCCTCAGCTCCCATCACAGAGCACAGGTCACCACCAGTGCCAGTCCGGCATCTTTCTGGGTTGGAGACCTGTGGATTTTGGGGGAGGTGATGGGCTGGGGGAATTTGACCTTCAGGTCTGTATTTTTTCCTGTTTCCCAGCCAAATCGGAAATGCAAACAGACCTTTCTTTCCCTCCAAAATCTGGACAGGTGGGGCTCTTGTTTTTTTGGCAGAGAATCTTCCCTTCCAGAGATGCTCTCAATGTGAAACATCTCTGGGACCTAATGCAAGCTGGGGGTAATCTTACTGAATCTTCACTTGTTAGAGGTGATTGTGTGGGGCCTGTCCCTTGCCCACCTTCCCACAGCATATTCTCTGGCAGGCTCTGGTGCTGCCTGGCCTGGGAAGGGAGTAAATGCTTCCTCACCTCTGCTCCCGCCTTGTGATGGCCTTGAGGAATGAAAAAAACACCTCAGTTTTCCCGAGTTTACTGGGTTTTCCCTCTCCTGTCTGTCCCTCTCTAGGGGGGACACTCATGAAGGGCTGTTCCAGCTGAGGATCCAGTGGGATTTGTCACTTCTCTTGGGAAACAGCAAATCCTTTCCCTTGGGATGGGTTTAATCAACCCCAGTGATGGCCCTTCCCATCCTGAGAAAGGTACCTCATTTCCCTCCTGCCATAGGCTCCCTCACCTCAGGATGCTGGAAGGGAGGGCCCCTGGGGGAGCACATGCTCAGGGTGATGTGGTGAGCCCCAAACTTCTCCATCCCTGTGAGCAACCACTGGTGTGACCCTTCAGGAATCGAGCTGGTACACCTTAGTGTTTTGGTTCTTATTTGCTGGTGGACCCAGAGAGATTCCAGATGGGGTGTAAGGTTTCCTTACTGACCATTGTTTCTGATCTTCCTTTGAGTTATGGTACTGTGAACTCCTCCAGGGACATTCCATACTTGTCCTGTGCTGGGCAAATTCAATGTGTGGTTTTACCAGAAGTTAAGAAATGCGTCCCCCAACCTGATGCGTTCGTTCTCTTCCGCATAAGCCACGTTCCTTTCTGTGTCCTTGTGCTGTGTGGGATGACTGTGTTGCATGGTGGGAGGGTTACAAACTGTGTGGGATCCCAGGCTGGCTGGCTGGGAAGGTGCCTGGTGCCCTCATCCCTGCTGATGCTCAGGAACTGGCTCTGCCTGAGGGCTGGGCAGCCTCGTTGCACTGTGGGGGTCATCCTGAACAGATTGGTCACAGGAACACTGCTGGGGTACAGCTAACATTGCTTGTGGTAAAAAAAATTTAAACCAGTGGATCTAATCAACTCCTCTGCCTGTTCCTCTCTCCTCCTTGGCCCCGGGCTCATCCCTTCATGTGTCTGCCACACTTTGTTCTAAGAGGGGTGAGGTCAAGGTACCTCCTTGCTGGCCTACTGAGATAGAAGGGCAGATCAGCAGGACAGTGTCATGTTGGGGTCTTGATTTGTCACCAGTGGGGCTGTGCAGACACTAGACTCCCTTCAGCTGAATTTCTTCCTCCCCCAGGGCGTGAGGAGGAGGAGACACTAGCCCTCATGTGTGGACATGGAGGGGAAGGTGACAGCGGCTATTGTCTCATGGGGTGGAGGGAGATAAGGTCTGCGGTTCCTGGAGCAGTGAGGTGCAGGGTATTGGGATGTTGGGATGGGAGAGAACCAGCCCGGGGCACGTGGAGCTGCCTGGAACATCTCGCAACTGGCTGGGGTTTAATTTTTCATGCGAACTCCTGTTTGCAGCGAACGCGGTGTTGCAGTTCCCGGTACTGCAGGGTGCGGAGGCGAGCTGCTGAGCTGTGCTGAGAGCCGGCTCTAACTGAACACGGGGGAGAGCTGGCTGGCTCTGACCAGCACGGCACGGCTCTGCCTGATGAGGGCTCTGCCATCCCCATGCGCCACGGAGGCACCTGAACAGGGTGGCATGGCCAGTGGGTGCTCGGCTGTCACTGGCCACAGCCTGGGTGTGCGAGATCTGGGCTGGCACAGCACAGCAAGACTTGGCAGAGCTCCATGCTGGAGAACATCTCCTCTAAGACCTGCACTGAGGTTATCAAAATCCAGAGCATCCCCCGGAGTGAGGGCCACAGAGCCCCCAACCTGAATGGGGACAGGGAGGAGGCACAGGACACAGCCCACTCCTGGCTCCTGTGCCCTCTCGCTCCCGAAGCTTTCCAAGCTGCCCAGCTCAGGGGCTGTTTGTCTTCAGCTTGACCGTTCCTCCGCCTCCCCCGCCTGTCTACTCCGCTTCCTCATTCTCGGTGTTGGGTTGAGCAAGAGCAGAGCGGAGCCTCCTCGGGATCAGGGTGAGGCCGGAGGGGCCTCCAGTTCCAAGTTCCTTTTTATTTTTTGTTGTGTTTTTTTTTTCCCCTCTATTTTTTTGGTCTCCTTCTTTGCTCTGCACACAAAGCTGGGCTATGATGAAACTCCAGCTCTGCCTTGCTCGCAGCATTCATGCACGGCACATGCTGGAAATAATTGTCCTTGGTGGAGCCCTGCAAACTGCAGAGCAATTTAACTGAAAAGAGGTGGAAAGGAGTTTTATTTCTATACACTGTGTTTCAGGCTCAGTGCAGTCACAGGTTCACACGAGGGATTGGAGTCAGGCATGGGCTCGGGCTGGATGTGCAAGCCCTGTGACTGTGGCCATGTAGTGCCAAGCCTGAGTTAATGTATCTTGCCATTCAGCAGCTCTTATTATGTTGGGCTTGACATGGCTTTGGTCTGCTCAAGCTCAAGCAGAGCAAGCTGTGACTGCCTGCAGTGCTCTCTGTAGTGTAGGCACTGCAACGGGCTCCATGTGAACCCTCCTGTTGGTTTCTCCAAGTTTGGGATCAGATGCTGCAGTGGGAATTTCTGTAGGTGCCAAGTTGAGTTGATAAGGGAAATATGTTGGGTGCTCGCTGCATGTAGAATATTCCTCACAACCTGACCTCTCCTTTACGTGCTTTAAATAAATCACAGGTGATTTTGGGAGTCTTGCTTTACTCTTTTAGGTGTACAAACTGACTGGGGAACACCTGGTTGGAATGTCTTATCCATTGCTTTATTTTGATGGGCAGGGGGAAGCGTAAGTTGAAAGAGGAGGGTTGGCTCCGGGACATTTTGGAGGTGTTTGGAGCAAGGATTTTGTCTGATCTGCCTTAAGGGAAGGGCCTATATTTCATGAGAAAAGACAGGGCAAGGGTGGAGCAGCCATGGCCACCATAATACCTCTTTGAATGAGATTTTGTCTTGCCCAAGGAGAGCTGCTGTCCCGAGCTCCAGCATGTGTCAGGAGGAGTTGTGTGTAGGGACCATGTGCTCAGCACCATTCAGGATATAACCCGTTCTTCATTTCACTTGTTAGTCATCTCAAGTCCTCTTTCTCCAATTCACATAACAGAGCTGCAGTTTGTCAGAATCTGCTGTGGAATATCCGTCCACAAAATTGTTCTTCCTTCAAACTTCCTTTTCCTTCCAAATGGCAAACCCATTCTTCTGTGACACTCCATAGATTTCTGCTCTTGGTCACCAGAGATCTCCATTGTTGTCCATCTCAGGTGGCTTAGTACCCTCTCATTGGTCAGGGTCAGATGTGACTGTTTTCTGATCCCTTTGGAGAAAAGTCCAAATCCTTTTGCCATGAAAACTTGGGACTGGTGGCACACCCATCTACCCCCTGGTGAGGAGGACCTTGCCACTGTGTTTTTGGTTTCACCAGCTTCTGTTTTCTAAGTGCCAGCTGGCATGAGGAGCAATGCACAACCTCTAAACTGTTTTCTCCTACCGAGTCAGTAAGATGTGACCTCACATGTGCTCCTTGGAGCTCTGCAGAAAGAGGCTTTTGCATTATTTACTCTGTTTTGGAGCTGGAACCAGACCTGACTCTGGGCTTGCTCAGCTAGCTGAAGGCAGTAGAGGTGGGAGCGAAGCCCTCCCAGTAACACCAACAGAGCCACTGGAGCTGGGCTCAGGTTTCTTCCCCGGTTCTCCTGGCTCAGCAGAGTCCGGCTGTGTTCCCTCTCGGTGTAACGCTGACACGGGAGTTTTTAGCTCAGCTCAACCCTGGTGTAGCTTCCCCAGCCACCACCCACCAGTCAGGCTTTGTGTTTGGGGCTCTCCATCTCAGCTGACCCGGGGCTGACCAGCCCTTTGCAGGCACTCAGTGGTGGGGCAGAGCCAAATTCTTGACTTCTGGCCCTTTGGCAGTGGCCAGGGTCGGTGTGGGGTGGGGAGGAGGAGGAGAAGGGCTGCAGTGTCAGCCCCCTTTGGAGCCCCCCACCCCCGCACCCATGGAAGAGGTCCCAGTGAGGCTCTTTGCCCGCTGGCAGCCAACTTTGCCCCCATCCATCCATCCTTTCTCAAGCACAGAGTCGGGAGTGGGGAACCCATTCGACACCTGCTTTACTCTCCCCCTCCCACCGCCCGGATCCCCTCCAATTCCCCCCAAAAAATCTTGCATCATCTAAAAAAAAAGCCCCACATTCTCTCTGGCTGCTTTTTCTTGCTAACCTCCGCTAGCTTTGCCTCTCCTCCCCTCCCTCCCTCCTCTCCATCTCCCTCCCTCCCTCTCTCTGGGGGGAAAAAAGGTCATTGCGCAAATGATTAGTCAGAGCTCAGTTGCTGTAGCAACCGGCTGCTGGAACTGGGACAGGCGTGCAGCGAGGACAACGGAGAGGTCGAGCATCAGCCGGGCTGGGGGAGCCCAGCCTTTGTATGTGTGCCCAGGAGCCGGGGAACCGGGCGGTGCAGAGCCCCCCGTTCCACGCCACGCGTGGGGCCCCTCCACGGACAACCCCGACCCCTGGGCTGCGGCGCAATTGGGTGCGGGCACCTCGATGCCACTATGGAGTCGGCACAGCCTTGGTGTTTCTTTGGTGTCTTTTGGCGTGGTGGCACCGTCCTTTGTCGGGAGAGAGGCTCCTGCCCCTGGCTGAGTGGCCACGGAGCGAGGCACGCCATGGTTTCCTCCCAGGGAACTCACGCTGCTGGGGTTCAGGGCTCCTTGTCCTCTTGCAACATCCCACACATGAAATATGAAGCCAAGTTCCTCCTGATCCTTCGTGAGGAACCAGCCGTTAACTGTGTCCTGCCCATTTCCAGTTCCAGAGTGCTGCAGTCCCTCTGCCTTCACCCCCACAGCAGCTTCAGAGGGAGACTTTTCCAAATCTTCCTTCGTTCCTCCCTGCCCTAAGCTTGAGGACAGCAGCCTGGCATGCAGCATCCATGGGCTGCTTGGCCTTGAAGTACAGGGCAAGGGCTCTTCTGGGAATGATCGGGCCACATGTGTGGTGGTTTTCATCTCCATGGTCATGATCTGCAAGTGGTCTTGTTGCCAAGACCGTGCAGTGCCAGCTCAGCCTGTCCCAGACAAGCCCCAGCCTTGCTCAGTGGGTGTTGAACAGGGATTTGGGGTCTTGCCTCCTTCTAGGGTGTGTGTGGAGAGTGAAGGGACCTGAGGGTGCAGACGGTTTTGAGATTCCTCCAAAGGAAAGCACTGGGGAGGAGTGATGTGGTAGATCAGCTGGAATTTGGTACAAGTGCTATCAGGGAGGGCATGTAAAACCTCTGCTTTGGGCTCTGGGTAGGATTTTGGGGATGTCTTTGGTCTCTTGCTCAAGGTTGAGTTCTGTGCATCCATGTAGAAAGCTGTGGGCTGGCGTTCTCGAGCCTAGGAAATTATTTTAGTCTGAGTTTGTGGGAAGCAGCAGGAAAGGGCTATTTATGCAGAAAATGGCTTCCAATAAACACGCTTCCTTTGGGAGTGGAGAGAAATTGCTGAGATGTGCTGGAAGTCTTTTCACTTTCCTGGGACTGTCCTTATTGCCAAGAGCGAGCCAGCCACGCGTCACGGCCACGCTGGGGCTCGGTGATGTTCACTGCCCTGCTCCAAGCCCCATGTCCCCAGCCCTCCCTCACCCCAAGGGTGTGGGAGAGGGGCTTTTGAGGACACCTCTTGCTCTGCATTGCCCACTGATGATCTTCTTGGTCCTATGAGAGGTCCTCCGAGCATCTTGAGATTTCCCTCAGTTCCCATAATTTCTTCCTTTCCTCCGCTTTTTTGGAGCTGTGTGATTGTGGAGCGCTGGCAAGGGAGGGTTTGTTGGTTTAAGGGCCTCTTACCTCATAGTTGCAAGAGACAAACCTAGCAGAGTGATGTCAGAGTGGCCTACAGGCTCAAAAACCAACAGGGAAATAAAAGGAAGGCAACTGGTCCTCTTTCTTTTTTCTTTTCCTTTTTTTTTTTTCTCTTGCAAATCTCATTATTTTAAAGGCTCTTCCCTGATTTTTCCAGTGCCTGGAAATCTTTAAGAGCTCTCAATTTTTGGAGTTGGCCATGCTGTTTTCCTTTTTTCCTTTGGAGGTGGTGTATAAACTCTGCAGATTTATACCTCAGGTTACTGAGAATAACAAAAGAAAGGAAAAATGAATGAAAATGAAGTCTCCAGGAGAGGGCCAAAAATCCCTGTGACTCACTCAAACACACTCTTTTTGAGCTTGAAAACACAAAATGGTGCTTGTTCCTTGCTGCCCCTTGCAATGGGCCAGGAGATGATCACCATCCAGAGCTTGGTTTGGGTTATGGGGCTGCCAGGCCCATATTGTGGACTATTTTTGTCTACATTTTTTGTCTCTCAGTTCCCTCCTAGCTCCAGAAGGACCCCCAAGGTCCAGGCTAGAGATGGCTGTGCTGGTATTTGAAAGCATCAAGCCTGTCCTGAGCACCCATGAATTGAGAGTGGAGAGGGCATTGAGGGTTTTTCCCCCTGTGGATGATATCCAGTGTAGACATCAAGAGAGGAGCACTGTCTGTGATGGTTTGGGAGCACATCCATGGCTGTGTAAGAGCTTACTGCTTGGAAAGGACGTAGGAGGGGAGAGCTTGGGTACATTCTAATGGCAGAGATGATGCAATCCAAGGGGATGTGGAAGCTTTAAAGACATTTGGAAAAGCAAGCTCACGAGGTTTCACCCATATCCGCACAGCACCGCTCTTCTTTGGGAAGCACCTGCAGAGCAGGATGTGACCAGTTGTGATCCCTGGATGTAGAGGACCCCTAGAGCGGGGTGGGATGTGACCTGGGCTGGCTGAACTTCTGCTGGCAGGAGCAGCTGGGCAGGGGAGCCCAGGGGGGAAGGCATGCAGCCCTTCCCTCAGCTCTCTTGTCTCAATAACCGTGTGCTCCTCCAAAGAAATGTACTTGTGAACATTTGTCAGCGACTGTTATTGAGGGAGGCAAAAATCTATAACCTGGGGTCAGGCCCTTCTTCCAGGCTCTCATGTCATGAGATTCCCTCCACGTCCTCCCTCAAACTGCAGGGAGCAGCCCCTCTGTGCTGTCTCATCTCACTGGCACGACTCGGCTGTAGCCCATGTCCGGAAGGTCGCCAGCAGACATCGGCTGTCGGTGGAAAATAGCTGGAGTGGTGTCCTGGGGACACCACAGGTGCAGGCAGCTCAAAGTGACCCCGTCACTGCAGCTGCCCTGATGGGCAAGCGCCGGTGCTGCCAGCGCTGCCAGGCTCTGCCACGGCGGGGTGGGCGACGCTCCTCGCTGGGGTCTGTCAAGGGAAATGCACCACGGAGTTAATGCATGCTCTGCTTCCAGCCCTCCTTTGTTAACGGGTTTGGCCCGGTGCCACGCGGGGAGCGCGGGCAGGCAGTGCTGGGGGCCAGCAGGGACAGTTTTTGTTCCACATTGTGGCTCCTCGGTGGAAAGGACGGTTGGCCAAAATGGGGCGCGTGCGAGCGCGGCAGTCGCTCCGCCTGGGGAGGAGCCCAGCTGCTCTCCTCGGCATTGAATTCCCTGGGGCTTTGTGGGAGCACGAGGAAGCTGTTCACTCCCAAACCCCGCTGGGGGTTTAGTTCATACTGTGGCAGAGTGCTGCTCCCTGTGTCAGCTGAGTGGGTGCTCAGGTGTCCCATCTGTAACACCCGGGAGAAATCTGCCCCTACAGGAGATTTTGGGGTTTCCCTTGGTTCAGTGGTGTTGGGGCAGTGGGTGGCCATGATATGAGACAGCTCTTCTGCTCAGCCCAGGCCAGGGTCAGATCCTGCTGAGCTTTGGTTAAGCCCAGCACAGCGAGCAGACTGCCGGATTTGACCATCCCCATCTGCTGGAAGCACTCCCTGTTTTGCCCAGCCTTTGTTTCCTCCCATCTCCTCGTTGTTTTTCATGGCATTTTCCCCTCTGACTCCCGTGCTGCTCGAGGCTTTTGGTGCAAGCTCAGCGTTCGGGCTCGTGCTTGTTCAGCTGAACGTGGGTCTGTGTGAGCCGGGTTGTTCCGTGTGCTCCCCAGCACAAGCGGTCCCCGACTCGGCTCAGGGAACAGCACGTCCACCAGAGCCCAAGGCCCAGAGCGGCCCACGGGGAATGACGCAGCGAAGGTGAAATTTCAAAGGGAGATGGGAAGTGCATGGCAGGAGCAGGGGAAACAGAGGAGAGAATAGCCGGAGCTGACCTCAGCAGGGAGGGGAGCCCGGCCACACGCATGGAAGGGAAATGGGAAAAGGATACAGCTGGGACTGGCTGTGACACCCGTGTGCTCTGCCCAACGCTGTTCCACTTCCTGCTTTTCCCCCAGGATGGGCTGGGGAAATGGGCCAGGTCAGGGCTAGCTGGGGGCAGACCAGTGCTCCCGGAGGTGTCCATCAGGGAATGCACCAAACACACCCATTGGGGCAGCTTCAGAGCTCAGTTGGGAACCACCGAGCAGCCACCAGCAACCAGGGATGCTCTCAGGCATCCGTGTCCCTGTGTGCCAGGAGCTGGCAGCCAGGAAAGAGCCCTGATTTGGTGATGCCCAGCGCTCTGGGTGTGCTCAGATGTGGTGCAGGGCAGATCCCATCCTTCCAACCTTCCCTGGCACGTAGCAGGAGCCGGCGGTGTCACCACGATCAGGGCTGGCTGTCGAGAAGCAGCACAAGCCGTCCCAGGGTAGCTGCTGTCCCTTCAAGCACTCTCGGTTTTGCCCAGGGATGGATGACTTTTTTTTTTTAACATGTGGAGTTTTATTTTTAGCTGGAAAAAAAACCTCCAGCCTTTAAAAAACAAATGCACACAAAGTTTTCGTGAAAAATACTCAACATAATGGGATTTTTTTCCTTCTTCGCAAAACTGCCTGTGACATTTCTAAATGAAGGGTTCCTCCTGTCCTTCTGCTCTTCCCTCCTCAATCTTCGGTGAATTTTCTCCCTTCCTTAAGCTCCCATTTTGCTCCCCAAAACATGCTTTTTCAGGATGAGGCACAGCAACTATAAGGACTGTTTTTTTTCTGGAATGCTTTATTTCAAAATTAATAATAGAAAAATGTAGCAGAAAAATTGTAAAAACATCCCTTTTGAACCCACTGCAATGGAATGAAATCAATATTTTTTTTGTTGTTTCCCCCTTCTTCCAGCTAGTTCTCATCTGTCCTTAGCCTTTGGTGTGGGAGAACTGGGACAGTAAATGGCAGAGAGCAGCTCCTACTTTTTCTTTACTCAAGGGAAAGATTTTTCCATCCTAGTTGAACTCTTCCTTTGGAGCTGGAGAGGAGTTTTTGCAGCTGTTGGCACCCAAAATCCAACATCTGGAGGGATTCATGCTCCTGACCTTCTTCTCTCTCCAGTGGAGGGATGTTCAGAAGGCTTCAGGGGTCCATGGGGCTGTGGGAGGGCTGGGATTGTCCCAGGGGTTGACCCAGGGATGGGTCAGGGTGGATGTGAGGACTTGGGAGCCAGACTGCAGAAACCTCAGGTCCTGGGGTTTTCCCAGGTGGCCTTGGGGAAGTCACTTTGTCCCTCTTCACCTTCATTTCCCTACCTGGGAAAGAGGAGAGCACTTTCTTTGTACCTGTGGGCTTGGGCAGGTAGTTAATACCTTTTGATTGCTCTGAGTTGCCACAGGAATTTGATCAGCCCCCACTGACTCAGTTGGAGCCTGTTTTCCTTACAGGCTGGAAAGGCATTGGCTGCTTTTCAAGAGCAGCTACTGGTTTCTCCAAGTTGAAGGCACTGGAGGTGGGGACGCTTCTATCCTTAGACAACACAGCTCTCTGCACCCTCTTGGCACCCAGGAGCTTCCAAACCAGAATCCGCATTGCAGGAATTTATCCTCTGTGGTGACCTGAGGGTCTCACCTGACCCAGCCCAGGAACCCTCACACAGCTTGGCTGGGGATGTGGTGGGGACATGGGGCAGAACTCCTGGGCCTTAAAAGAAAACCCTTGAGGCCAAAACAGGCTGAGGTCACACCTTCCACTGCAAAAGTCTTGGGCTCAGCGGGCCTAATTTTGCCACCCAAATTAAAGTCATTTCCCAGAGATCCTGTCAGAGTGGGTGTTGCTGCTCTGCCTTGGGCACGTGTCCCATCACTGGGAAGGGACCCTCTGGGGAGGTCTCAGGATGGAACTAGTGCTTGTGTGCACATCTGATGGGAGTCACTGCCCAAACTCAGGGGGAAATATCAGTGTTGTAGGCAGCGATTGATGCAGCCCACGTGGGAGCCTTGGAACCCCTGGAGCAGGGAAGGGGAGCAAAGCAAACAAGCTTTGTCCAGGCTATTTATTTTGTGCTGGGGTAAGGGGTTTTTAGTTGTTTTTTTTCATTTCAGACATGCGATGAGTGTGTTACTCAGCCATGACTCGAGAACTTGTGAGCAATAAAGTCATCCTGAAGTCTGCCAAAAAAAATCTTCTTAGCACACCCACCTCATCACACGTTCCCACTGTAGCTACTTTGGTGAGATCTGCTGCTGAAAGGCGGCTACCTTGCGGGGAGGCTGTGGTGGCCATCTGTGAGCTTGTGGCAGTGGCCCGTGGATGAACCCGTGCCCGTGGGCACAATGCCATGGGTGTCACCTGCCTGGTGACTGGGACCCTCCGCCAGCACCGTCACAAAGATGGTGGGCTGGGTTTTGCTCCAAAATCCAAGAGAAAACAGAGCTGGAAGGGGCTGTGTAGCCCAGTGTAATCTTTCTCCTGCAGCCAGGGGCTGGGTCTTGGGTTTGGAATGTTGGGTTTGACCTTTTGGGGTCAGGGCTGACCTGTAATGTCCATGAAGAGGAGAGCCATGGACACATTCCTCCTCCTGCCCTGTGCCAACACAGCTCCATCAGGGTTGGCTGGATGTGAGGGTGGCTTGGGGCTCCAGAGCCCTGCACTGGCCACAGCTGTGGTTTGGGGTGGTGATGAGCAGCGTGGTCCATCCTCCAGGCTGTGGGAGAGGTGCCATGGAGGCATGCACTGGCAAACCAGGAGAGTGCTGTTGGAAGTGCTTGAGAAAACGCATATTGATACTAAAGTTTGCATTTTTGGGAGTTGACTGGTCCCTTGGGCGAGGATTCAGAGTGCAGGGTCCCCACGTGGGAGCCCTCACCCTCAGGCTGGCCACTCTGCCTGGGGGGTGGTGCAGCCTTCCAGCTGGGCACCGGGTCTGATGGCTCTGGAACTGGAGTGCTTCTGGAGCTGGATACTGGGGCTTGCTGTGAGAGGAAGCCCTGCTTTGTTGAAGGTAGGAAGGGCCAGGATAAGAAATAACCCCGTGTCGGTGGCGTGGGATGCAAGGGGATGGTGTTGGAGATGTTGGAGACTCCCCACCACCAGAAGGGAGGTGGGTCCGGGCGGAACCCCCTCGCCTGAACTACCGGGGTAAAATCCGCCTCCGCCACGGCCTCCTCTCTCCCCACCCCTTCCCCGCGCCGGGGCTCTAAATAATTGATAACGCTGATAAATAATAGATCTTGTATTTGCTCCTTCGCTGTCTCTGGCAGGGCGTGTGCGCTCGCAGCCTGGCGCTGCTGCATTAGGGTTACGGGGATGGGGAGCGCGGCTGTTGGGCCGGGGTAGGGAGCTCTGCAGCGGGGAGAGCATTCCGGGGAGATAAAGGGCTGGTTTGATGTGTGTTCATGTGGCGGGGCTGTTTTGCCTTGCATGCCTTTCTCTTTTGCTTTATTTTTTTCCTGGAGTGAAGCCTGGCGCCAGCAGTCTGGAACCAGCCTGACAAGCTTTTGAGTTATGGAAAGGGGGAGGAAGGGGGGAGGAGAGAGAAAGAGGGAGCGAGAGAGGCAGGGAGGAGGAGGGCGAAGGCAGAG
>NW_020884901.1:5391403-5396457 GCF_003945725.1 Corapipo altera | reverse complement strand
GGGGGGGGGGGGGGGTCCTGGCCGGCGTTCAGGCTGCCGTCCCATCAGGACATTCCTTTCTGCTGAACGCTGCTGCTCCCGGCCCTCTCCTCCTCCTTTTCCAAGCTGCCGTCGAATCCTTTCCAACTCCCGCGTCCGAACCCAGGGAACTTTGCTCCGTTTCATCTCTCGCCGCCCGGCTCCCCCCGGCCCCGGCCTGTGCTCGGCGCTTTGATCACGAGCTGCCTGCACGGAGAGCCCCGGACCCCCGCACTCAGCACACCCGGGACGCAGGCGCCAGCGGCCCCTCCGGGGGCTGGCATTGCCAAAAATTCACACCACACCCCCCACCCCCGGTGATGGAGACCCCCCGTCTGCCATCACATCCCTGCTCCGGGAAGGCAGCTGCTCCAGAGAATTGGATGGGGGGAGGAGGGCTCGGTGCCCAGTGACAGGGAGCTGGCTCCCCAAAATGGGAGGGGTGGGGGGGAAATTGCCCCGTGGGGGTTGCGAGGGGGTGGGTTGGGCAGCGTGATTGGAAAGGTCCCGTCGGGGTGCCCACGCCTGGGAAAGCCACGTGGTGCCCGTGAACGGCAGCTCCCGAGCTGCTCCGGGGGTTCGCGGCACTGGCAGCAGCGTGGCCAGTCTTGAGCAAATTCGCCAGAGCAGGGATATGGCAGGCAGAGGCTGGAGCAGCTCCATGGCGTGTTTTCCCCTCAGAATCCCCCTCATTGCCTCCCATGGATGTCCAGCAGCAAGAAGCACAGGACTGAATGCAGCCTCCCTGCATCAGTCCGACGTGCCCACCTTTTAGAGCAGGGAGAGAGCCGTGGCACACTGGGAAGTGCCGTGCTTGGGCTCGGGGGGAAATCCAGAGTGCTGGCGAGGGGATGGGGATTTGGAGCCGCTTTGCAGGGGCTTTGTTTTGTTTGGTTTCAGCGCAGCCTATTTAACTCCAACGACTGGCAAAGGCTGGGGAGAAAGGAGCTCTTTGTTATAGGCTGAACAGCCCCAGGTCTTTAACTCAGCTTGTGGGAAGAGCTCTGAGAAGTTGAGGTAGCCCAGGGATAGGCGGATTTTGGGATGGGCAGATTTCACAGCGCTCTTACCTCTACAGTGAAGCACAAGAGCGAGGGTTTGAGCACTCACCTCCCCCCAAAAAAGCCCAGCACAAGCCCCGTGAAGCACCACCACCATCTGCCAAGTCTTTGTCTTCGCAGAGGAGGTGGAAGGGGGAACACCCAGTTTTTTGAAATCTCCATTACAGGTTGTCTATGAGCTGCAGCTCTTCAGAAAAAAAATACTTCTTTCTCTGGGTTTCCAGGAAGCAAAATGTTGCCCTCCGCTGTTTGCAGTGTAGCTGGAACAGAGAGCTCGCTGCGTCCGAGCCCGGCCAGTGCTTCACTCCAGTGTCACATCCCTGGCAGGGACCGGGAGATCTGGCGAGAAACAACTCCTACCCAGCCCACAGATACTGGAAAGACCTGTGAAAGGTCCAACCATCCTCCATCAGCCACCACAAATTATGGCCTTCTGCTCTCGGGGTGACCTGCTCTTCCTCTGTCACCTCATGGGTTTGGTTGTGTTGGCTTTGGACTGAGGTGGGTCCAATGAACACCAATCTCTCACACCTCGTGTTTCACAAGAAAACAATGCAAAGCAGCTCAGCTGTGCACCCTTGGTCCAAATTCCTCAGTTTTTTCCATTTTCTTTTCTTTCTCCTCTGTGACTCTGAGCTCCTTCTGGTAACTTTAGAGCTACGCTGGCAAACTTGTCCTCCAGCTCCTCCTTGCTGGAGATGCAACACAGAAGGATCCATAATGCTGGTTGTCTTTTATAGATCTCCAACATCTAAGTGTTGGGGATCTTAAACTAGAAGATGGAGGGAGTGACTATTTTTTTCCGTAGATGTGGAAACTGAGGCACAGGCTACTTACCCAGGTGAAAAGAAGTCAGATTTTAAGGCCAGGTGACACAGTTTCACTTGGAAACCTTTGTTGCATCAACTTCCTTGGCATCTTTGGAGATGTTGCCATGAGGGAGGAGGCCCTTTTTCTTTTCTTTTTGCTCAGGAAGGGTCAGGAGCTGGGGACAGAGCTGATGACATGGCCCTGTGGCCCATCCCCACCCGCCACCTCCCTGCTCGCACAAGAGGCAGCAGGTGGAAATAAAACACAGTTCAGGGCTGGCGGAGCTGGGGAAGAGTGAGATGAGTCTTGGTGGGGAGACCAGCCTCACCTTTCATATTCTAATGCCTTGCCTTTGCCTGATTTGTGAGCTCTCGGGAGTCCTGCTGGGAATTCGCTTGAACTGAGGCACACGCCGCCGTCCCTCGGTAAATTACACAGAGATATAATGAAGGAGGAGAAATCAGTTACTCTGTGACTGTGGCTCCCCAGGGGACCTTAATTCAAATATTTGTGGAGCTGAGCAAGTGGGGCGTTGGGGAGCCGCCGAGTTGGAGTGTCTCTCGACAGGTTGCTTGCAGGTGGTTGGTGATGGGGAGGCAGCACTCTGGGATACAGGATCCATCCCAAAAAGGGCTTAAGGTTCTTGATGGTGCTTTGGGTGTCATTAGCCAAGAGGAAGATTCTGGGGGAAGGTGGGACTCTGACCTGGCTGTAGCTGCCTGGAAAATGGAGGTGGGCTCCAGGCTGCAACTGGTGGTGGTTGGGATGGGGCAGCCTCATATGTCCCTTTGTCAGTGGCTTTGAACAGAGCGGGGTGATGGGGGCACTTGCCCACCACCTGGGACCTGGTTCTGCATCATCTCTTGGGGAGGGACTGTGACAGAGACCTGGAAGGGGACAGGGAGGAGCAGGGGTTTGCAAAGCCAGGCCACTTTCCTGCTGCCCACATGGCCACTGTTTTCAGTAATGGATATAGAAATGGTTAAACACTGTGTGACAGCAAGGAGAGGGCAAACCCCACATTGCTCAGTTTAGGAATGAGAAATCGATTTACCTCCAGCTCCATTCCCTCTGTGTGCCCTCAAGCCAGGCTTTCTGCCCTCTCTCCTCCCGGGCCACACCAGTGCCTTGGACCTGAGAAAACAAATGGGATCCAATTTGCCCATCCAGCAACCTGCACCAGCAAACAGGGGCACAGCTGGGGGGGCCAACCCCTTTCTGGGAGTGTGCAAGAGCCATTTGGTCCCACTTCACCCTGATGGCCAAGGCTGTGGCTCCAGCAAGGACACAGTGGCCCCTTGGCCATGCTGTGGTGGCCACTTCAGCAGTGAGCATGGAGAGCTGGGTGAGCTGGGTGCAGGGTGAGCTGGGTGCAGGGTGAGCTGGGGTGCAGGGTTCTCAATCTCCAAAGAGAGGTGGTGGTGTGGGGGCTGAGGGCAGCTGTGTTCCCCCAGTGCCATTCTGCACAGCCCTGTTCTCCTCCTGCAGGTCCTACACCATCACCCCAGCACTCAGACACGATGCTGTCTCCAGGAGTTACATCTGCGAGTGTGAGCACACGCAGACACGCTCCCCCCGTGCTCCTTGCACACCTGCTCACACGTGCACCAGCTCTCCCACTCCCCAGCAGGCCGCTCTGCTCTGCTCTGCTCTCTGCTCGTGTGCCAGCATCACACCGCGAGTGCGCGGCAGTTTTGTCTCCCGGTACCGGGGGCTGCCTGGAGCGACAGCAGCAATCCCACGCCCACTCACCCACCCGCATCCTGAGCCCTGCCACCCACCACCAGCACCGAGCACGGGCGTCCTCCCCAAACCACAGCCCCTCGCACGCCCAGCGCCTTCGGGGCTGCTGCGCGCACCCGCGCCCGTGCGCGGATCCGCAGCACGCCAACTGTTGGGAAGGGGAAAGGGAAAAAAAAAAGAAAAAAAGAAAAAAAGAAACCCCACCGATTCAGCCGAGAGAGGTGGGGGGGAGGAAGAGAGAGAAAGAGAGAGAGAATGACAGACTGCAATCCCCCTTGAGTGCCTAGCCTCATGAATATTAATAAGGTGGTAATTAAAATGCAGGGACACAGCAGGACGGATGCAGGCGCTGCCTTCGGAGCGCTGGGAACGGGGGGAGCGCGTCTTTCCAGGCAGGTTTTGATTCCGTTCTCTGATGAAAAGAAGAAAACGGAGCCTTCAACTTTAATCAGTTTAGAGGTTTTTTGACACAACATATCTTTAATTGCTGATATTTCTGCTCTTCTCAAACCCGGCTCCACCGACTCCAGTGTAAGCAGAGATAACGAGCCACGCTGAAGTGCCGTGGATTCGTGTCGTATTTACGCCTCGACTTGTTTGCTACTTTCCTGGGGTTTCACCTCTTTGCCTGGGGTTGGAGGGCACAGCTCTGCTGCCACTTGCCTCTGTAGCCAGGCATGAGGCTGGAAACGCAGCCTGGCACCTCTTTGTCTAACACCCCCCTCCCAGCCTGCCCCACTGCAGCCTTCAGGAGACTTGATTTTTGGGTAGTAAATCCCTCTTCTTGGCCATGGCTGTGTGGTGAGCCTCGAGTTGGACATGATGGTACCTGGGCTGGGTGGCAGGGTTGGAGGCTGGGAGCACGGGTGGTGGCAAGGAGAAGGCTGGGTAGGGTTGGGTTGGGCTGGGTCAGGTTGGGTTGGGTAGGAAATCATGTCTCTTGAGGAGAAACTCTGTTCTCCTCCCCAGAGGAGGTTCCTCCAGCGTAAGAGTAGAGGTGGCTCTTGGGTTGTTGAGTTATTATTGAGGCTTAAAGGGATTCGGGGTTGGGCAAGGGTGCTGTGAAGGATGGACAGGGCAGGCCCAGAGGTCTGTGAGGAAGGAGAACCAAAGTGTTTGTCTTTCTTGGAGAAGGTAGTTACTCCAGAGGGTCTGGTCCAGTGACAGAGAACCATGTTGCTGGGAAAATGAATGGAAAGTGTTGGTTGGTGTCTGAATGGAACATCTTGGATGTAGGAATTGGACCATGTCAGCCCAGAACAAGGATTTAGGAGGCAATTTCTGGTAAAATGGAGAAGAACCCACAGAATACCCCATGCCAGTGCAAATAATTGTTTCAGATGAAGTTAAAATGTTTGGTTTGGCCTGAAACATTTTTGTTTTGTTTTGTTTTGTTTTGTTTTGTTTTGTTTTGTTTTGTTT
>NW_020884901.1:5294209-5391393 GCF_003945725.1 Corapipo altera | reverse complement strand
TTTGTTTTGTTTTGTTTTGTTTTGTTTTGTTTTGTTTTGTTTTGTTTGGAGCTTGCCTAATTTACTTAGATCTCTTCTTTTACATTTCATCTTCTAAAATGAAAAAAAAAAAAAGATTATTTTTTAAATTAAAAAATCAAAAAATTCTTTTAGAAAATGCCCAAATAGAAGAGTTCATCATGTGACTGATGGGAGAATGTGTTTTTTCATCTTCAAAGGCATTTCCCCTGCCCAACACAGGTATTTCTTTTTTTTTACTCCAAACAATTTTTCAGCTTCACCCTGAGTTTCAGGATGATTCAGCCTTTTTGAATCTTCCAATTTTTGATGAATTTACTATTCATCCAAAACCAAGTAAAGAAAACCCCCCTCAGCTCCTAGAAAGATGAAAGTGTGAGTAGAGCACAGTGCAAGTCCCCTCACAGCCTCACAGCTGGTGCCTCTCTGCCAGGGTTGAAGCTGACCATGGAAAGGCAACGGGAGCACTCCTGGATCAAGGATGGAGGATAAAGGTTTTGCCCCACTTTGGAGACACTGTGTTACCCAGAGAGTGACTGTGTGTTTCAGGGGGTTGATGTGATGTGGCTGTTTGCTCCTGCATCCTCCTGAGTCCAGAGGGATGTCCCAGGAGGATGTCATGGCCTTCAGGCTAAACTGCACTCCTGCACTCCCATTTCTCCATCCTAGGCTTTGGAATTTTCTCTCCCCTGGGAGCATGTCCTTGTGCTTTGCAGCCCTGCCTGGGGGAGAGATGGAAAAGGAGAGCTGCAGCATCTGGGAGGCCTTGAGATTTTGTTGTCCATTGGACCAGGGTTGGAGCTCTTTGTGCAACAAGGACTTTTCCATGGTGTCTTTCTGTAGGGATGTGGGATGCCCTTATCTACCAGGGGTTGGGTGTCCTGGGCTCTGATCCATGGCAGGCTGATATCTCCCCGCTTGTCCTGCCCCACGGCAAGGAAGCAGCTGATCCAGCTGGGTTTGACAGCTGGATCTATCTCCTGTTGCTCTGTTTTTCTTCATCTGAGGCAAATAATTCCCTGTGTGGAAGGATGGCTGGTGAGTCCAAGTGCAGGTAGGGGCTGGGAATTGAGCTGACTCCGTGGCTGGAAGGGCGCTATCCCAGCTGAAGCCCTCTGCTGAGTACTGGCTTGTTGTGACACTTGTGTGAGCCATTGCCCTGCAATGCCCCTCTCCCTGGGGGCATTCCCTTTCTGCATTCCCACATCCTGCAGCAGCACAGGCTGGCCCCAGGAATCCCCAGGAACTCAGCTGGACCCTGATCCTTGCTGGAGGGAGTAAAATGGGTCCCCTTGCTCAAGGCACCAGTGCAATGCCAACTCCTCCACACTCATACCAGGGTGAGGCTGGGGTGGATTTGGGGTGAACTGCCACAAATCCGGTGAGTCTGTGTCTAGTCTTGCCCTTTGGAGTCCTTGGATTTTAATGGTTTTAATATATTTTGTGGTGTGAGGGGAGGTTTTTTGTTCGTCCCTTCTCCTGTTTGATTAGGTTGGGTGCCACAGTTTGTGCCTGGGGTTGGTGCAGGTCATTTTGCAGGAATGGCAGCTGAGTTGGCTTTCCTTAGCCATGCTGGAGCTGTGAAATGTGAGTATGATCTGGAGAACCCATTAGGGATCATGGCACACAGAGGGGACAGGCAGGTGAGGGACTAGGAGAGGAGAGCTGCAGGGAAGACAGCACCCATGGAAGGGGCCACCTTGGGATCAGCCTGGGAGGCTGGTGGAAAAGCAAAGCTTTGGGTGTTAACTGGGGAAAAAATATTTATCCTGTGTTTTTTAGGCTTGGTTTTTGGTTTTGTTTTTTTTTTTGTTGTTGTTGTTGTTGTTGTTGTTGTTGTTTTTTTCTTCTCTGCTTCTCCTCCTTCATCCTCTCCTTTCTCCTTTCCTGCAGCGCTACAACAGCTGGTTTGAGGCAGGACAAGGGGAAAGTCTAGTCAGTGTCTGAACTCCCCTTCGCCCCAAACCTCCCACTGCTGCCTTCCAGTCTGTGCGGAGCAAACCTTGGGAAATATCAGGTGTGCTGTGCAGATGCGGTGACAGGGACAGCCCCGGGTGGAACAGACAGCCCTGGGCAACAGCCCCAGGCAGGGTGGCAGTGCAAAAGCCTGTGGTGGATGGAGGGAGAAGATATCACCGTGCTGCTAACAGAGGATTTAGGTGGTAAAACATGAGAGGGACCTGGTGACTTGTGTGGGGAGCAGAGGCTGGGCTGGGGCTCGGCCCTGAGGAACGTGAGAGGGAGGGCACAGGATGGGCCCCCGGTACAGCTTCCTGGTGACACCCCTCCGGCAGTCCCAGTCACCCCCGAGTCACATCCTGCTTGTGCTGGCTCGTGTCTCATCCTGCTGCCTGCAGTTTCTCAATCCCTCTCACTCCTGCCAGCGTTTCCTGGCTGCTGAGGTTGCTGCAGGGCCCTTGGGGCAGGCAGGGCTGGGGGGAGTCCCCAAGGCACCAGAGAATTTGGGATGGGAGAGTAAACAGCAGTGTCCTTGCTCACCTAGGGATGGTCAGAGCCTGGCCCTGCTCCGGCTCCTGCCTGTGTCCTGCCATCACTTGCTTCCTGCCCTGACTGTCAGCTGTGGGGCCACAGGGGCTCTGGCTGAGCATCTCCCAGTGTGCAGTGAGGGCTTGCAGGTCCCCCAAGCACCCATCCTGCTGCCTCAAACCCTGGCAGCCAGGGCAGAAAGCTGAGGTGGGAGTGAGCTGGGCGCTTATTCCCCTCCTCTCTTATGCCCTGAGCCCTGCACCGAGCTACAGCTCTGCAGGGGCGTTTGGGAGAGCCGAGCCGGGGCTGCAGATCGTGCTCCTGCAGGGCTGTCAGTGAGGAGCCCAGCCTGGCTCTGCAGTCCCAGGCTGAGCCGCTCCCGGGTCGTGCAGAGAAAACAAACACTGAGCTCCATCCTACCCTATTTTACAGCAGAACTGCCATTTAAGGGAGGATTTGGAGAGAAGACATCTTCCTGTTTCAGACCCCTTTTGCCCGCGCACCCCCTGCTCCCCTGTCGTAACTGGACCCTGCTCTGCAGAGCGTCCCAGCAGCTAAAGGGTGATCCTCTGGCAGCAGCTTTCCTGTGCTTGCCGGGTCCCTGCCTTGTGCCCAGTGCTCTTTCCTGCTCCCAGCCCCACCTCCGGCGGGGCCATGCCTGCAGCTCTCCCGGCAGCGGGCTCCGGGAAGGGCAGTGTCCTCCTGCGGGACGGTGTGTGCCCTGGCACCCGGAGCCGCCGGGCTGAGCCAGCCAGCGCGGGGGGTGAGCGCCGGCAGAGCCGGTGCCTCTTGGCTCAGCTCAGCGCTGGGGTGCTGAGCTTAGGATTTCTGGCCTTGAAGTCCTTCTGCATTGGCCAGGAGATTTCAAGGGGAGATTTTGGCGGAGCAGGGAGATGCTGCAATACACCAGCGAGCTAGAGCCTTGGGGAGGAAGGGGGGGGTCAAGCTCTCAGCTCTGCCACAGTCTGCCTGGGATAACCTTGGTCAAGGCTTTGTGCTTTGCTTGTCCTGCTGTAAAGCAGAGCCGTGGCTCCCACTCCTTCTGTGCTGCGAAATCTGCTTGTGCTCAGAGCCTGGCTGGCAAGGGGGGGGAGAGTGGAAGGGGTCTGCACAAACTCTGGCTTTTTAGCACTTGGGTTTAGCCTCAGAGGAGCTTTTTCCCCCCGTGTGATTTTTACCCAGGTGTGACACTGTCTTTGCTCCCACTTGTATCCCCCTGTGCTGAAGGAGAGGCTGTGTCCCAGCTCCTGCCAGAGCTGCACTGCAGCAGGGCTGAGCCATGGATCCCCGAATCCCTGCAGACCTCAGGGCTGTGGGGCTGGAGCTGCTGATCTCACTGTGACCCCCAGGCAGCACAGAGTGGGACCCCAGCTCCCACCCTCACCCGGAGCTGAGGCCTGTGGCGAGTTGCAGGCAGGGATGGGGGTGCCCAGAGAGCACCCGTGGCTGGATGAGGAGCTCCAATGAGCAAAGCCATGGGGACCACGGCACTGGGGTGCTGCATTTCACCTACAGGAAAGCACGGAGAGAACCCACGAGGGTTATTGCACCCGCATGGGGCTCGGGGCTGGGACCACCACTGGCCGTGGGGTGCTGGCACGGTGCATCCCTCCTCCTCCATCACCCTCTGGGAAGCGCCCAAGGGAGCCGGGCAGGGACCCAACCCGGGGGTCCCGGGTGATGGGGGGAGGTCCGGGCTCTCCGCTCCTTCCCTCCAGGCCAGGCAATGGTTAAATTCCTTTCCAGCTGAGCTGGCAAGCAGAGCCCAAGCATATTAGTCAGATCCCTGTAGGGGGTGGGGAGGAGGAAGGAGAGAGCAGCGAGGAGGGGCCGGAGCGAGCCGAGCCGAGCTATTCTCCGGGGCGCGAGTGCAGGGAGGCAGGCGCAGCAGGGCTGCTGCTTCCCAGAAACTTGATTATTTTTAACCCAGGAAGAAGAAAGGAAGGAAGGGGGGGGGGAGTTAGGGAGGAGGAGAAGGAGGGGGTAAATCTGGAGGAACTGGAAAAACAGGCAGTTGGCATTTGCAGACAGCTTTGCAGAGGAGAGAGGAGAGCGGGAAGGCGAGTGAGGGTCGTGGTGTGGCACAGGGGTGCCAGGGCTGCCCAAGTCCTCCCCGCACCGCCCTGGCGCGGTGGTGAGGACAGGACGGGACAGGACAGGATGCAGAGCGGTGCCAGGTCCGGCTGGCAGCTCCCCTGCCGTGGCCAGAGAGCCCGGGGTGCCCTGTGCCCTCACTTCCATCGCCACCTCCAGCCTCTCCCGGCGCATGGCGGGTCCCCCGGGCTGGTGCTGGGAGCAGGATGCGGCCGGTTTCCCACCCACCCTCTCACACACACAACACGTACAGCAGCGGTTGTGGCTTCCCCGGTCCCTCCTCTCCCTGCTGCTTGGGACTGTGGCCGTTTCAGAGAGCTGAGGGGATGCAGGGCAGGCACCAAGGGGGAGGTCTGACTACGGGCACACGTCGGCAGCTTCAGGAGCTGCTGGTGGGACTTCACATGTCTCTGCTGGGCTGCGTCTTGCAGGGCCACTGTGGGGAGTTGAGGCTTCCCAAATTGCTCAGGAACAGAAGTCAGGGTGTCTGAAGGAGGGACACTGGAGGTATCATGCTGAAGAAGGCAAGGTCTTTTTTCTTGCACTGCCTCACCACACTTCAATGGGAGTTCAACATCAGAGACTTTCAGAGAGGCCTTGGTGGCAATTGTGGTGGCAGTTGTGGTGGCAGTTGTGGTGCATTGTATGGCTGTGTCTAGTCTGGTACAAAGCCCTGGGGCGATAGTTTAGAAGCCCTGCAGTTGGCAGGTCTTTGGGGAAACGCTTCCCTAAGACCACAGATCATGTCACAGGTCTGGGCTCCTTGTGGTCCAGCCCCGGGTCAGGGCAGGCTGCCCAAAAGCCCCCTGTGAAGGTCAAACACTTTCTGGCCAAGCTCACAAGGGGAAGACCTGCCACTTCTCATATCAAGTATTTCTTTCACTTCAGCACCCACACTTGTTGGAAGCTCAGTGTCCTCCACGGCAGAAGCGTTGCCAGCCCTTTCCTCCTCTGATTCTCACACGGGGAACCCTGCCCTGGGAAATGGCATCATCTGCACAGACACACCATGGCCAGCCAAGGTAAGAAGGGAATGAGTCTCGCCCCAGGCAGATTTTGCCTTCCTGGTCCTTTCTGCTCTGCCACAGCAGCCAGATCCTGAGCGAGACTGATTTTATCCACACAGCAACATCAGTGCTGTGTACCCAGGGGAGAAGTCCTTGATTCAGCAGACATGACCAGGCCTGGCCAGAAAATAGATGTTGTTCCTGAAAGGCAGAGAGGGGACAAGGACAAACAGCTGAGCTGTTGGGTAGCAGTGTTGGGTCAGGAACCACTGGCAGAGGGTGCAGACTGCTTGGGTTTTCTACAAAAATGCCTTTTGACAGAGGTGTCCCTGCTCTGAGGGGCCCAAATGGGGCTCACCAAAGGTATTTGCCATGCTTTAGACCCCAGGGCAGTGTCACCCTATCCCAGCCGAGCAAGCAGAAGCTGGGGAGCTTCCCTGTTGCCAAGCTGGATCGCTAGTGAGGAAAACATGTCCAACCTGCTGGGTATTCCCTCGCGCCTCCTTTCCAAGCATTAAAAGTGCTAATTAAACCAGAGCTGTGCTCCGGCATCTGGAGGGATAGGCCGCCTTTCCCAGCAGACAGACTGTAAGCATCCACAGGGATGGCCCTCAGTGCCATCCAGCAGTGGAGAAGGTCACTAGGCCATGCTGCTGTTTGCATCCAAATTTTGAAAATAGGTGGCACAGCCCTGGAGCTGGGGATACTCCCAAAGGGGATCATCTGCAGGACAACCCTACGGACAGCTGAGTGGGATCATCACCACCCCCAAAACCACGGATGTGGTGGAGACAGGGCGCAAAAACTCTCCTCCTCACCTCTTCTCCTC
The DNA here is from genome assembly GCF_003945725.1 of Corapipo altera. Taxonomy (NCBI): domain Eukaryota; kingdom Metazoa; phylum Chordata; class Aves; order Passeriformes; family Pipridae; genus Corapipo; species Corapipo altera. The sequence goes on along the minus strand of NW_020884901.1, from coordinate 5,384,958 downwards.
TGAGGTATTCAGAGCTGGCTCTCACCAAAGGGCTGGGGTGGGCACGGGGTGGGTGTTTCCAGCAAGAGGCAGGAATTCCTGACTCACAGCCAGCTCTGGGTGTTAATTCCCGCCTGGGAGTCTCAGCCACATCCTAGACCTCCAAAGGCACAAAAGCCCCTCAGAGGTCAAATGGCTTGAGAGGGGAAAGGGTAACTCCTCCAGTGGTGGTGGTGGGGCAGGAGGGAGCAGAGGAGAGGGATGATTTTTATTCCTGTGATTTTGCACGAGTGACCTCCCATCATATCCTGAAACCCAACGGAGCTGAGGAGCTGCTGGAACAGCGTGCAGTGGGATGTCCAAGCAGGGGGAAGATGCCCAGCTTTATGGTTCACATCCCCACTGCTCAGAGGAGGCCTGTGAATCCCCCAGGCTCTGTGATGAGGCCGAGATGTCAGTCTACTGCTGACCTGGGGAGCAGCTCCATGGGCACTCACAGCCAAATGCTGCCCATTGGGAAGCTACCCCTGACCTCCCCAGGGGGGCCTTTCACCCCAGCCCTGTTCCCCATTCCCTGAGCCCCATAACCTGAGCTTGAAGGGAGAGCTGAACAGCAGCTCCATCCCAAAACCAGCCAAAGACCCAGGGTTGGGTTGGGAGTCGCTCACACTCCGGGGCCACGTCCACAGCAACTCCCCCCGAGGGAGGGCACCTGGGGCTGGGGCTCGCGGGGGGCGTGGGCGATGGAGGGCCCTCCGAAGAGCCCCTTGTGCTGGAGGGAGCCCAGCTCACCGCCGGCAGGGTATTTTTTTTCTCCCTCGCTCTTTGTTAAGCCTCCTTTCAGCTGAAATGGCAATGCCTGGGTGTTCTGAGCTGACAATAATTGCTGCAGTCTAGACACTGTCTGGTATGAGGCACGGGGAATCAAAGAGGCCCCTTCTCTCACTGCGACTTTCACACATGCTCCCTCGCTCCGGCTCCTTCCTTCTCCCTCTCCCATGTTCCCTTGGTCTTTGCCTTCTTTTTTTCCCCCCTTGCGCCCCTCTATCTGCCTCTCGCAGAGATGGAGGAGAAGCGTCAGCATCTTCCCCCCCACGCTCTCCCTCTCTGCCGTCTGTTCCTCTCTCCCGCTCCCCCTCTCCCTCGCTCCTTCTCTCATCTGTCTCCTCTCTCCTTCCTCCACTCTTACCTTTATGCTATTCCCTTCCTCCCAAAGTTAGCAGAGAAGCAGGAAGGGGGGCTGGCAGTGCTGGGGGTTTAACTCCTTCCTCTCCCTCTCCCAGGCCCTCCTCCCCATCCCAGCCCCTCGCTGGGGTCCAGGGTGCCCTGGCTGTTTTGGGGTGTTTTGGGTTGCTGGGCTCCTCTCTGCCATCTGAGGCCACGGCATCAGTCCTGTGAGAGGCTGAGAAGGTTCTGTCAGGGTGGTCTGGTTGGATGCAGCCTGGGCAGGGTGAAGGGGGATGATGGCCCCATCTTGCCAGCACCTGGATGAAAGGGAATCACCTTTGCTCTCCCTTTGCCTTCCCCACACCACGGGTGTCTCCAGCTGAAAGGGAACCCCTCTTTGGGGACACAGGTTGCTCCTTCCAGTGCTCTAGCAAACCAAAGGGCCTTTTTTCCACCCACCCCAGACCACAGCAGAGCTTGCTATGCTGCTGGAAGGGGAGACTGATCCCAGCTCACACATGGCTCACAGCAATGCTGCTGCCTCAGGCTGAGCTCAGCTGCCCCAGCACTGCCCTGTGCCCACTGTGGGCTCCAGCCGGGCCACATCCCACTGGTATTTCCATGTGCCAGTTCCAGTCACACTCAGGAATTAAGCTTTTCCACTCTAACATATTAACAGATCATTTCCAGCTCAACCCTGGACTTCTATTAACCTCTGATCCCTGTGCAAAAGGCCCTTTTTCTGTAGAGCCCAACAAACAATGTCAAGTTTAATTCGTGTGAGATCTCATTGCAGAGGATGGACCATAAATGCTTTTACAAGTGGGGAAACTGAGGCAAGAGGCAGTGAGACCATTGGGTCGGTTCTGCCAAGGCCAAAGCTGCCACAGGACCATGTAATTCCCTTCTGTGGGACCCAAATTTGGGGCTATGCTGGCAGAGCCACTCTCTTGGCCATCCATGGGCACAAGTGAGCAGCTCTCCTTCAACTCCAGCATCTCAGTGCTGCTCTACCACGGAAAAGTCACATTAGGAAAGTATGTGATGTATTTTTAACTGTCTATAATGCGATTTAACAGCTGGAAGGGAGGAAGAACGCCAGCCCCATGCAATCTGCCAGATCTCTGCTGTCCACAAGAGAGGGCTTGGTGGACTCGAGGTTTTTCAGTGTGGTTGGGGACCTTGTTTGGGGAAAAAGACAGGAAACAACCTCATCCTCAAGACAGGCTCTGACTCATGGAAGGCAACGAGTTCAGGATGGAGGTGAGAGGACCCAGCAACTCCCAGCATGACACATTTGCCCCCAAAAGCCACCATGCTGAGTGCTGTGGCCGTATCCAATTCCCTCAGAGTCCTTTGATATTGGGATTCTTCGCATGCTCTGACAATGGGGCCTGCAGTGGAGGTTGTTGGGCTCCCCTCTGCACTGGGGGCATTTAACATGGGCCACATCTGCCCCTGTCATTCCTAATCCTAGGTTCCTGTGACACTCCCAGGACTGGATTTGCTGTGTAGCTGGGTGCTGCCAGGCTGCACCGCCACCCTCCTGCCCTGGGGTGGGGAGGGCTCTGTGCCCCCCACAGGGTGTGCAGGGATGGAGCTCAGCAGGGCTGTGGTGTGAGCAGGACATTGCACCCAGGGTCTGAGGCATCATCTCCTGCCTCCCCTTCCTGCATCCCCCGGGAGCCTCTGCCTCCTGTGCATTGAGATCCTGCCAGGGAGGGGTAGGAACAGCCTATATTTGGGTTCCTCTCTGTGCCAGTCAGGTAGAAATCCTCCTGCACTGCCAGTAATGGGTCTCTAACAGGGCTGAGCTCTAATGGGGACCCTCTGCGAGGTGGGAGCTCTTTGGGCAACCATGATAGGACTTGTCTGGGGTGTTTGGGATGGTTTGCTGCCTTCAAGCAGCTGGATGCTTAGCAGGGCGAGTTTGTTGCCATCATTGGTGTTACTCCCCCGTGCTTCTCCTTGGAGGACATCTCCCCCTCACATGATCCCCAATACTTAGAGGAACAGAGCAAGACCATCTCCAGCCCTGTCCCAGGGGACACCTCTGTGGTGAGGCTCATGTGAGGAGCTGATTTTCCATAGGGCAGCTTTTGGGGGCTGGAAACTGCTGGCAGCTTGTTCCTGTATTCAGGACTTTGCACACACGCTGGAAAAATGAGCCATGGGAGGGGGCTTGGGGGGCTCTAGTGAGTACTTGGGGGATGTAGCACCCACTGATGCTCGGAGCTGCTGCTGTTTGCACCCCTTTTTGGGGGGGTGATGTGAAGTCAGATGGAGTCTCCTTGAACTGGGGGTTATCTGGCCAGGCAGAGTCACTGGGCTGAGAGAGGGAGAGCAAGTGGAAACACAGGCTTCCCTGGGAAGGGAAACAACTTGCCAAAGGTCATCCTCAGGCCAGCGGCAGAACCAGGAATAAAATCCAGGTGTGCCAAACTGGTCCTTGGGTTGTATTCATGCACTGACACTGCTGTCCCCAAGCAGGGGCCAGTAATGGCAGAAATATTTTCCCAAAGCCACTGGTGCCCTCCAGAGCCACAATTCAGGCTGTGGGGCTGGGAGAAGGAGAGGTTGGGATGTTTGAGGTCCCTTTTTCCCTTAGAGCATCTTTCAAGCCTCGCTGTGTGGATGGGGAATGCTGTTGGATGCCGGCTGATAAGGCAAAGTGGTTAAAAACACTGCCTTTATTTGAAAGCTTATCTCCAAATCCTAATGAAAACACAGAGGGAAGCCAGGGACAGTGGAGGGGGAGGACTCACACCCCAGCATGGTGGGGACCAGGACTGGGCGATGCTGGGCAGGGGAATCTGGTGGGGTTTGGAGTCTGGATGGCTCTGGAACAGGGGGAAGGGGGGATTTAAAAGCTTTGGGGCAAAAACCAAGGAACCAGGGCAAGACCGTTGGGTCCCACACCCAGGGAGGCAAGGGCAGCTGCAGCTCCACTCCAAGCACCCCAAATCTGAGATTCCTCCAGAGTTTTTTTTTAATTAGGGGCTCAGTGGGGAAGAAAAACCTTGAAACCAAGGAAACAAGGGAGACAAAAAGGAAAATGTCGGCTCCTGCAAGATGGAATGAGCTGGCTCCAGCACCCTGGGCTGAGAGTGGGTGCTGCTCCTGCTGCCCTGACCCCTCCTCCCCGGCTGGGGGGCAAAAAGGTGACCAGGCTGAGATGCAATAAAGAAATGAGAAGGTGAAAGGGAAGGTCTTGTGCAGAGAGGGACAAAGGGCATTGCCCTGGAGGGTGCTGAGCTGATTGGGTGACTGTGTTGCTGCAAGAGGAATGATGGAGGAGGTGAGCAGAGTTTTTTAGGGGATGCTGTGGAGCAGAAAGCAGCCATGGTGGGCTCAGCGATCCCACAAGAAGCTGGGTTTTCCAGACACCAAAATAATATTCCCAGACCAAAAGTTATGGGGTAGCAGGGCTGGTAAAGCTGGGGATGAGACGTGTGTGTGTGTGTGTGTGTGTGTGGATGTAGCCGTGGCTGTGCCAAGCCCCATAAATCACAGCAGTGCGGGCTGAGCCTCCATTGGAGGAAATTCTTCCTTGCCAGATTTGAACGTTTTCCCTCAACACCCTCAGTTTTCCCCACCAAGCAGCAGAGACGTGGGATCTTGGTGATGGCAAGTGCAAAGCCCTTCCGGGGAGCCCGGCATCCCAAAGGAGAGGGATGTCACTGTCCCACAGACCACGGCGATGGGGGTGCAGGGCAGAGCCTTGTTTTTCCCCACCTTGTGGCTGATCCGGAGCAGCACTGAGGGTGTGAGTGTGGACACCACAATCACCCCATCCCGTGCTCTCGTTCCCCCATCCACAGCCGGCCGGGCCCAGCCCTGCCCTGCTGGGGGAGTGTAAGTTGATATTTTCCTGCGCGTCCCCAGAGGGTTTTTTCCATTACACAGGCAGAGCGGAGCAGAGCAGAGCGGAGCGGAGCTGCCCGCTCGCCCGGCTCCCCCGCCTGCAACCTCTGGCACCGCTTTTCCAGCGGCACATTGTGCAAATGTAACCTTTCAGCGAGCCACTCCTACGGCAGGAAGCCGGGGGGCTCCGCTCCTGCCAGGAACGCAGCCGGCGCGGAGCTGGAAGGCAGCCCGTTAATCAGAGCCGGCTGACAGCGAAGCGCACACAGCCTGGGCAACAGATTTCTGCTCCCTCTCCCTCGCTCGCTCTGCCTTGCCTTCCCGCTCCCGCTCGGCTACGCGGTCTGCCCTGCCATCCCACCTTCCTCATCCTCTGCTTCCTCTCCGTCCTCATCCTCTGCTTCCTCCCCGTCCTCACCCTCCCCTTCCTCAGGGCGCCAGCTGGGTTCGTGCTCCCAGGCACTCGTTTTCCCTCGCCGCGCCGAGCGAGAGCTGCCCGTGCCACTTGGCTCGAAGCCTTTTGGGATCCCGATGGGGACTCGGCACCCTCGGCATCCCTGGTGAGGAGGGACCCAGCTGTGACAGCAGCCAGGCCGAGGCAAAACACAGACTCTGGAGCATCATGCCCATTGCCAGCAGGCAGTGCTGTGCTCAGGGGTGCTGTGCTGGCAGGTGGGACCCCAGTGTGGCTGTGGTTCTCCTCAGGACCTTGTACAGGGTCCCCCTGAAGTGACCCCCCCCCAGCCAGGGGCTCCTTGTGACAGCCTGGGCAGGGCTGTGCCCTTGCTGCTGGGTCGCAGTCATTTTTTTCTCCTTTAGGCAGTGCCTTGCCCACCTCCTGCCTGCTCTAAAAACTGGAGTTTTATCTCCTGTATGGGCAGCAAATACATCAGTGGGGAGGTCTGCTCTGCACTCACGCACCAGCACATCCACACCAGCACTGCCCCTTGGGGAGGGTTTATCTCTGGGTCATTTCCATGGGGCCACAGCCACTTGTGGCAGTACGATGAGGCCCAGCGTGGCATCCTGGGTGTGAGGGGCTGGGAGCCTTTCCTGAGGGAAAGGGGTCGGCTGGATGGGAGCCAGGCTGAGCCAGCCCACATGGGCTGTGTCCCCAGTGGGGAGGGCTGGGGTGGGACAAGGTGGCTGTGTTGGCCAAGGCGATGGCTTGGGTGATGTTCTCCAGGTGCCAAACACGCCTTCATGCTGAGGTAAAGTCCAGAGAGGAGGAAAAGGCAGGTGAATAAATCCCATCGTCACCTTCTCCCATGCAACAGCCTCCCTTTGGTGCAGGCAGAATGCAGGGCAGTGTCAGTGTTGGGCACTTCTGCAGCCTCACTTTGGGCTTGCCAGGAGCAAAAGGCCACCAAAAATGGTCACGTCCAGCCCTGTTCTTCCCCAGCTCCTCCCACCCCCGCAAGACCAAGCACTGAGGGTTTTTCTCCCCCAGTGAGGTCCTGTTGGAAGCATCAGGGATCCCTCCAGCCAGGGAATGCTGCACAGTGCTGTGACTTTGGGGGAAGGATTTATCCCCCTCCTAATTGCACAAAAATCATCTGTCTAAGCCATGTGGGGGTTCTGGGCTCACAGGCATGGCCAAGCAGAGACACAGGGGGCGTTTTTATCTGCTTCTGAGATGGGCTTGCCTTGCTGAGGATGAGAGATTTGATTTTCAGAGCTGCTGAGCCTGGCGTGGGCTGGACTGTGGGTTCAAGGGCTCTTCCAGCTGCCCCCAGCCTCGTCAGCAGGCCGGCTGGTGGGGCCGGCACTGCAGCCCCCTGCATTTTATTTATCATGTCTGATTTCTTCCCGTGTTTGAAACACGAAATGTGCTGCATTGTAGCATCTGTTTTTGTGGTATTTCCAGCCCAGCTGGAAGCAGGAGGCACTCGAAATTCAGAGATGGAAAAAAAAAAGAAAAAGGAACTGGTGAGACTTCTTCTTCCTGCCAAACTCACCAAACCCAGGATGCCGGGAGAGCCCCGCTGCGGGCGCAACATCCCGAGGCCTCAACTCTTCCATCCTTTTCTGGTTGTCTGCTCTTTGCTCATCCCAAACCATCCTCTCATTCCCAAATCACTTTCAGGACGCTGCACAAAGCCTGACCCTGCTGTCGGAGCCGCGGACGGCGAGATAATACAGTCGCTGAATTTATTTCACCTTTTCCTCTGGTTGCGGATTGTCCGGGAGCAGATGGCGATTTTCTCAAGTGTATCCGTTATTCGAAGTCACTCACTGAGACAGTGATGGCTCAAACAAATCCCAGGCCCCCTGCAAAGCCATCATTTGGTCTTTCCATCTGCCCGGCCGCCGCTGTCGGCGTGGGCTCGGCTTCCGCCAGCGCGCCGGAGGGAAGCACGGAGGCAGGAGAGCCGGTGGATGTGGTCAGCCTTGTGTCTGCACCTTTCTCCCCCTTCACCTCTGCGGAGTGCAGGGATCCAGAGGCTGGCAGGAGTGGCTGGGATCCACATCCCACCTTCACTGGGGTTTGGGAGGTTTGGGGTTGCGCTGGCTCGCACGCACGGTGCCTTCCTGTGCAGTGAAGACGGGAGGGTAACTCACTGGGAGAGTGCCCAGTTGCAAACTGGGAAGCTGCTTCTCAGGAGAAGGCACCAGATGTGGTTTCTGCTGCACTTCTCTGCTTGGCCCCAGAGGAAATGGATGTTTTTAGGGTGATGAAACACCGAAACAGCCCCAGGAGACCTCATGTGTGAAGTGTCCCTGTGGCACAGGCTGGTGTCACAGCCAGGGCTGGAGGTGCCAGGGGTGTGCCCAGCTGTGAGAGACATGGAAAGGGGACCTTCCAAAGCAGCCCGAGGATGACTGTAGGTGGCCAGAGCCCTCCCAGTGTTGCTAACACCTTGCTGGAGGAGCCTGGGCAGGTCCACAAAGGACAGGCTTTGCCTGGTGGCTTCTACCAACCTCCTCCAGTATCTCCAAGGGGACTTGTGTGCCCGTGGCTCTGTTCCAAGTGCTGTCAGATTGGGAAGGGGCCAGGTGCAGGTTTCGATCCAGCCACAGGATAACACCCCCCACCCCTCAAAAAACCCCCAAACAAACAAACACCAAAAAACCAACAATGTAACTGTGAAAATGGAGAGAACTGGAGAAAAACACATGAATTCCCAAGCTCACTTTCAGCCCAGCAGTCAGTCCCTGGAGCTGGGGCTCCAACTTCCCCACCCAGAGAGGCGCTGAGCTGGGAAAATGCTCCTGCAGCGATCTGCTCCCTCCTCCTGGCTGAATTTGCCTTTTTTTTTTCCTTTCCCCATCTTCTGTCTTGTTCCCTCCCCAGCAGAGACCGGGAGGTGGCCGGTATCCTCTTGAAGGGGTACCAGGGCCATGCAGAGGGCACTGCAGGGGGCTGCAAAGGGTTTTCAAAGGGTGAAACACTTTGAAATGCAGTTTCCTCTCGCCTCTCCACCTCCCCCCTGGGCTAAACAAATACCCCCTGGCTGGGAGATGCCTCCTGCATCCCCCAGGCTTTTGTTCCCAGGCTTTTGTTTAGGGCTGGGAAAGGGGCCAGGATCCCCCAGCCTCCCCAGGGACACCCATGTGGACAGGGTCTTGCCTGCCTGGGATGCTGAGAGGGAGGCAGGAGGGGAGAGCTGCCCATGCCTGTTGCCACAGGGCTTGGGGACATCCCACAAGCCATCTTGGTGGCCCTTAGTGGCCTCCAGCTTCTGTCCCCCTTGCCTGCCACCCCACTGGCACTTTCTGCCCATTCCTGGGAGCTACTCCTGGTCCATCCTGTTCCCTCTGTGTCCCCTCTTGGCATTCTGCCACCAGCACAGCCTGCAGGCTCTGTGCACTGGCAGTGCCACCAGCTCATGCCCCTCCCAGGGACACCCCAAAATGCTAATTTACACCCACCACCCCTGGGATCCTCCAGGCAGAGTCATCAGCTGCATCCTCATGAAAAGACCTCAACAGAAGCCCAAGCAAAAGTTATGAGGGTTTTACAGAGACCTCTGGCCCCCAGGAACCCGTCATGTGGCTTTTCGCTTACATCTCAAAAGCCACTTTAGTTACACCCCAGGGAGGGATCACTTTAGGGAGTTGCTTTCTGAGGCAAAATGTTGGTGGAAAAAAATCCTATGAACAGTCAAACAACCCTGAGGTGACCAAGGAGACTCGAGTGCCAGCCTCAAACCTGTCCCTGACAGTGTTCTGTGCAAAAGAAACACCTCGATGAACTCAAAGCAAAGGTGAGACTCCAAACAAACCCTCTGGAAACCAAAACCCAACTTCACCCCAGGACAAAGCGTTTCTCTGGTGACCATGTTTGGAGGAAAACAGGATTGTTTGAAATGTTCCCTGCTGTTCCTGCCTCCCACCAGGATTTACAGCAACAAAATAAATACCCGATTTTTGTTATTGAAACTGTGAAAGTTCCCCTGGGAAAAGCAGACACCGTTTGCCCCAACATCACAGCCCTTCATGTCCTGGGCCAGGCAGCCAGTGTTGGTCCAGCCTGTCTGACTGGCTGCAGCCAGGGATGTGCAGAGCTTTTGCAGACAACAAAAGCTCCCTGGCTGCCTGATTTTCCCGCTGCCTTATCTCCCTCCGCGATAGCCAGGTTATCAGGAAGTAGAAAAGGGCTCAGGACACCCTGACCCCAATCCCTGGGGGGTGGTGGGTGGGGGGCAAAGCTTTGGGAAGGGCTGTCAGCACTCAGGGGTTCCATCCTGCGTGGGGCAGAGCCCTTTTTCTCCCACTGATGTCTTCGTTGTGTGCGGTGGGGTGAGCAAAACCCCCTTGGGGAGCAGCTTTGGAGCAGGGGCGAGCACCAAGACCTCTGGTCACCTCCTGGACACAGGACAGCCGGGGATGCTGAGCCCCAGCAGGGTGGGCAGAGGAGCTGTGGGACCAGCCTGTGGGAGAGCAGCCCAGCAGCCCAGCACTGTGCTTGTCACCCAGACAAGAGATCAATAACTAATTTCACTGCAGCAGCAGCGCCGGTTTTTTTCCAATAATTGTGAGCCGGTGGTGGGGAATGAGGCTCTCAGCACCGCTCCACAGCAGCCTGCACCCGATCAATCGCCACACCGCTGGGGCAGCAGGAAAACTCATTTTTCTCCTTTTCTTCCCTCTCTTTCCTTCTCACCTGCCCTTCTCCCGCTCCATTCCCTCCTCCTCCTGCTGTGGCGCTGCCTGAGCTGAGGGCAGTGTCCCCACCCTGGGTGGGATGTGGGCTTGGCTTTTCCCGTGGCTGAGCCTCCTGTGCTGCCTCAATGGCCCCAAGTGCTTCGGTCCCTGTCACCCACGGGCCAGACCTGGCTTCTTGCTCAGAGCACTGGTCCCAGTAGCTCAGGTGAAGGCAGCAGAGGAGCGGTTTCTCCTCTCCTTGGCTACTGGACTGTGACTTTTGGTGGCCTGTTGGTGCCTTTATGTGATCCAAATGTGACTTAATTTTTATAGCAATACAGAGAGAAATATTGGGATTTTCATTCTCTGAGTGGTTGTTGTGCTCCAGGTCACAGATCCTACTGAGTTTCTCCCATAACTACCCTTTACCCCTTCTGCTTCTCTAACCCCACAATGCCTCAGTTTCCCTCTATGTATCTATAATAGGTAGGACTGAGATCATCCCCTCCTGCCCCCTCCCATGCTGTTACAAGCCACCATGAGCTCCATTCCAGGGCAGAAGCTGTTGCTGGCTCCCAGCTCACAGGCTACCACTTGGTTTTGGGGTCCCCAGGCTGACCTGTGGAGTGCCACGACCTGTGCACCTGTGAGGCAGCAGGGAGTGGTGCTGCATGCTCAGCATCCTTGGGATTGAAAGATGCTCAGACAAAGGTGGAGTCTGAGGGCACCTTTGGATCTCTCCAGCACCTCCAGTGTGTTGTGGATGAGGTGCCTGGGAGGAAGGCTCACCTGTGGGTTTGTCAAGGCAGCATCTTCCAAGCCTGTCCAGACACTGTACACTCCGTGCAGATGGCAGCATTGCAGCCCCTTATTCCTTCTCCCTTATTTAAGACCCCTCTCCCTGATTCCCTGGGAGCATCCCCATGAATTAAAGACTGCCTTGGCTGTGGAGCACCAAGTGCTGCCTGCATAATTGCAAAGTTTTATGACTTGCCTTGAAGGCTCTATTGATTGGGGTCCTCTCCAGCTGATGGAGCTTTTAGTACGGCCTGGGCTGGGCAAGCAAGGCTGGAATCTCAGCCTGTCCAGCTTAGCTAAACTGTGGCTTAAAACCTCTGTGGCATAAGCACCAGGACACCAGTGCTTCTGGGAGTCTCCATGTGCATGTCCACTACAGAGCTGTTTGCACTTTGAGGTGCTTTTCGGCTTCTCAGTCTCAGCCCAAGAGCTGAGACTTCCCCCCTGGCCATGCCACATCCCACATGGGGTTTAACCCAGAGAAGGATTTTCCTGGGAGAGTTTGAGGTGCATTTGGGAATTGGGGTGAGGGCAGTTTGGTGGGGTTTCTGCCCTGCTGAGACTCCAGGCACTGCTCACATTCATGGGGCACAGGGATGCTTGTGGGGTTTGGGGTTTACATGCAACACCCACTGCTGGGTGGAAGCAACAGTTTCCCAGTGAGCCAGGCTGTGTTTGCACACGTGTATGCACACATGTGTGCACATATGTGCTCACAAACACACGTGTGGTCCAGCAAGGAAACCAGGAATATCTCTCCATGGCGGGCAGGTGTTGCCTGTCCTGTGGCTTGGCTTTGGAGAGCAGCTGGGAGCAGCTGGCATCACCTTTGCTTTCAAGCTCTCCCTGCCACAGCTGGAGGCTGTGGGGCTTTGAGGGACACTGTGCTGCCAGCAAGGGCCACCCACTCACCTTTGTGCTGGGAGGTGGGTGCACCCCACTAGCCCAAGCACCCCACACCTCCCCATTCCTCTGCTGGCTCTAAGTACCACACTCAAGTGGGGGCTTTGCTCACTCCACCCCTCATGCAGTGCTGGGTCTGATGACCAGGAACTCCCTTCCCGGTGGCTGTTTGACCCCTGAGAAAGTGCAGCAGTTGGTGGTGAGTGTGGCCAAGCTGTGACTCTGTGGCCACAGAATTGTCCACTTTCACTCTCTCCAAAATTTTGTGGCCTTGGGGACCCCCTTGCTCTCACTCCCTGTTCCCCCCCACCCCCAGGCATGGGTTTGCTGGACTTTGGGGCAGCAGGAGAGGGGTGGCAGGAGACCCCATGGCTCCTTTAAGAAACCCACAACCGGCTCCAGAAACCAGCTCAAGGTCACAGCGGGAACCTGCGGACTTGGCAGCAGCCAGCGAGGGAGGAGGGATGGAGGGAGGGAGGAAAACAGCCCGAGATCAAAATGAAATCACAGCCAGGGAGAGGGGATGGCTGGCAGCGCAGCAGAGGGGGGCAGGAAGGTGGGTGCTGCAGAGCAGGACATGCAGGGGAGTCCCACCCGTGGGTGTCCCCCTGGGGTTGCTGCAGTCCCAACCCCAGCACAGACTCTGGAAGTGTCACTGTGCCCCCCAGCAGAGAGCCCTGTGCCCTCCTCAGCTCCAGCCCACATTGGCCCAAGCCAAGGAAAGTCCCCTTGTGCCTGGAGAGCTGCCCTGGGAATGCTGGAGTCACCTCCCTCCCTCTGGAGTCACCTCCCTCCCTCGGGACTTCCCAGGCTCCACAGGAGGTTTTCCAGCTCCAAGAGGAGCAGAGCAGGAGGAAGCTGCTGGCTGGGAGGGTTGGATCCTGCAGCTCATGGCATGGCCCACTCCCAAACTTTTACCTTATTTTCCTTTTAAAGCAGCAGGTCCTGGAGTCCTGTGATCACTGCTCAGTCTCTGCCTTCCTTTCAGGCCAGGAGGACCTTCTGCCTTGCCAGAGAGCACAGTGGGGAAAAACAAGTCTTTAAAGGCTCAAAACACAGGAAGTTAATAAAAAATTAATTAAAAGCCCTCAACATTTCATTTTTTAATCTTTGGTACGGAAACAAACCTCACAACTCTGGGTGCTCCGAGTTGCCCCGTGGGCAGGTAAAGCTGGATGAGGTGAAGGCACCAGCGATGAAGATAAACCCTCCTGGATCTCACAGCTGGGTTGGCCCATCCCTCCCCGGTGCTGGGGCCTGATCCTGCCCCAAGACCATGCAGGGAGCCACTGGCTTAACACATCAGAGAGCTCTGGGGGGACAGGCAGAAGAGAGACTCAGGCAGACCCAACCCTGTGGGGTGGCTGTGGCTGGGCTGGGACTGTGCTGTGGCTCCAGAGCAGCTTGTTCTGGGGTTGGATCAGCGATGCCCAATTTTAATTTTCATCAGCAGAATTAGTATGTGGAGTTATTTTCCCTTCCTCCCCCTCCCCTTCCTCTCCTCCCTGCTTTATTCAAAGAATTTGATCATTTCTCCCAGGAGCTTGGCACCATTAACATTCACTCCCAACGTGTGTGAGCTGTGCTGCATCCCCAAGCACCGCTGGTGCTGCCGGCGCTGGTACCCGACCAGGCTCAGAGGGGACCTGGGCATCAGCTTCTCCTTCCCACAGCCCGGGCTGGGAGATCCCTCTGCCCCCTGAATCCTCACCAGGCTGCCCCAGCACAGCAAAGGAGGGTGGGATCCTCAGCTGCCCTGGAGTCTGGACTTCTTCAAGTTAAAGCCAAGGGGCTCAGGGAAGAGCACCCAAAGCAAAGGCATGGCCAAGTCTTGCAAGATTTGGTGGTTTAAGACACATGGATTGGTGACCTGGGGCTTTCCTGGAGTTATGTAAATTTGCCGGCTTGTTTTTCATTAATAAGTGTTAACTAAGAAATTATTGCTGTTGTTATTGCTATTATTGCTTGTTATTATCATTAATGTTATTAAATATTGCAGACCAGGCTGCCTTCCCCAGCACCAGGGAGCTGCAGCTGGCACAGCCTCATCCTGCCGGCACCGTGCCAGCCACGCTCCTCAGCTCTGTGGGCTCTATAGGTCTGTGTGCTATAGATCCCTGTGCAATGTATGGAAACGGTATGGGAAGGAGCCTGCTCTGAGAATTTCCTTTCTTTGTTCAGCTGAGGTCTGAAGGGGACCCAAGAGCTCAGGGAGTTGGGAACAGAGTAAACATGGAGCATGGCAGGTTTAATGGTTGGCTGGAGTGTGGTGGGGACCACTCCTGCTTGTGCCCAAACCCAGCCGGGTTTCACCTCTGGGGTTCCCCAAAAGCTTTTTTGACCCCCATTTCAGGCCCTTTTCTCCTCTGCAGCTGCCCCTACACACATGCACCCACTGGCTTTGCATCCAAAGGGATGCTGTTGGGCAGCAGTGGTCCCAGGCAGGGAAAAGGGACTTTTGCAGCAACTGCTGCCCATCAGATGTAGTTGAAGGCAGTGGTGGCAGCACCTGCCTGTGTGCAGGCACTGAGCCCACCTGTGCCCACCACGATGAACCATTTCCTTCCTGGACATGAACCCTCCCAGGATATCCCACCTGGGAAATGAAATCAGCTCCAAATGGGAAGTGCAACTAAGATGGCCCAGCCCAGGAGGAAAAAGAGCAGCAAAAGAAAAACAAACTCAAAGTTGGAATGGGAAAAAAAAGAAAAAGGTTAAATGCTGTGTGTGCTGCTGACCCTGGCTCATCCCAGGCAGGGGTGAGGGTGATCCTCACTCTGTGCACACCTGTAGCCATGGCTGGAAAGGCCAGTTTGTCCCACCAAGGCAGTGCAGAAGGGGGTGATTTTTGCTTTAGCAGGACTCCTGCTTCAACACAGTGCTTTAATTCCTTCTATTCTGACTCTAGAGAAGGGAGCAGCGGGTGCCACAGCCCAGCCGTGCTGCCGGGCGAGGGCAAAGAGGCGTTAGCTGAGACGGGGAGCCGAGCGCTTTATTTTTAGTCTTGGTTTAACAAGTATTAATTAATAAAAGTGCAAATGCTAATGCCGAGATGACACAAACTGCGTTGCCTGAAATGAATGTTTGGGGCTTGTCTGTGCCAGGATTTACAGCCGGGTGGGTTCACAGGGGCTAAATCATCGCTCAAACTGCAAGGATAAGCTGAGCCGGCTTGTTCCCACCGAGCCCGGCATGGGCTGTGCCGCAATGGGATGTGCCGGGGGCTCCGGGGCCGTGCCGGGGGCTCGGGGCTGGGCTTGGGGCTGGGCTCGGGGCTGGCTCCGCAGCAGCGCCTTGTGGTGCCACACCGGCTCATCCCTCCCTGACAACATCTCCCAGGAAGTTTTGCAAAGTGTGCATCATTTTAGTCTCTGCCTGTAGTGGATGTGGGATCATGCCTTGCAGAAGGATTCATCTATGTAGTGAAGACTTGGATCTTTGGAGAAAAAGCCTTTTTTCCCTGGTCAAGTCCCTCTGTCCTGCCCATCCCCTGCCTGCGGCTTCTTACCCTGAGAGCTCAGCTTGGTTGGAGGGTTGGGAGGAGGCTCTGGAGAATGAGGAGCTGAAGCACTATTCCTTGGCAGTAAGACACAAAGAGTTTTTGCCCATCAGCACCAACACTCTGTCTGGGTTTGTTGGCATCACAGAAATTATGAACCTGATGCTCTGTCAGTGGGATTTTTAGGATGTGAGGATTTCCAGTGGGCTGTGGCCCCTGTGCTGTGAGTAAGGGAGAGAGCATCTTGGGGTCCTATCGGACCCAGTGGGTCACCCTGGAGCTTAAACATTTCCAGTGGGGCTCTTGAATCTTTCCAGAGAGGCAGGAACTCAGTCAGGCCAGATCCAGGCCAGGTTTTCTTCCTTCTTTCTCCTCTCAACTGCAGACAGGAGGGAGCTGCTACCTGCCTGACACAGCTGCTGCTGCTGCTCTCGAAGCTCTGCCGCCTCCAGCAAGCCCTGCTCACCTGGGATGATGGGAATGGCAGAGAGCGGGAGGCTGAGGAGTGTGGCCAGTGCGAGTCAGGCACGTGCCACACACTGGGAGCCAGGGAAACTGGTCAGTGCACACACTGCATCCTCCCACTGCATTTTCTCAGTGCACACCTCGTCCTCCCAGTGCACACCTTGTCCTCCCCAGAGTGCTGGGGCAGAGGTGGGAGGTGACAGGCTTCCCATGGGGGGACTGGGTTCCACATCCTTCTCATGCCAGGGAGGGTCCTCTTCACCAAGGCTCCTCAGCTGCCATTTCGGGAAAGCCAGAAAGGGTTGAGTTGGTTTTCTCCAAAGGGCTGGAAGGAAACAGCACTGTGAGTGTGCAGGGAGGTGTCACTAACCTGGGTGAGATGGGTGATGTGGTGGTTCAAGGGTGGGACGCTGGAGTGCTGCACTGAGGCTCAGCAGTGCCAGAAAATCCCTGGTCTGGCGATTTGGGTGATAGACTGGGGCCACTCGGTCTTTGGATGCTGCCACCTGCAATGGTGAGAGCTTGGAAATGAAAGCAAATTATTTAGCCCTCCCTCAACCGAGTCAGCAGGTAACCCTGTGCCAGGGTCACCCCTGCCTGCACAGCCCAGCTGTGGGGTGAGGATGCTCTGGTTTGGTCCCTCTCAACCCCTCGCCACCCTGCAGGGACACAGTGCCACACAAGAAACCCCCACCCATGGCCTTGCCAAACCCACCCTGCTTCCCCTGGGCTGGGCTGGGCTCTCTGGGGAGGGATGTGCGGGCAGGATGTGCCGTGGTGCAGGGCTGGCTCCCCAAACGGTGCTGCCACGCTGCTCTTCAGCAGCTCCACTCGTATCATCGAATTTTAATTTAGTTAGTTGAGTTCTTTAAACAGTGTGAACTTGCTAAGTGCTTTGCATATTTTATACTCATGAGTAACATTTATCAAACAGAAAGTACAATTAATCAAAGAGGGGAGCGTTTGTAACTCAGAGCAGTTGGTATTCTCCCTCCTTCTCCTTGTTGTGCCTTTCCTCCTGTTTCCCTCCTCTTCCTCCTCACTGTCCTGCAGTGGCCACGGAGCCAGGGCAGCTTCACTGTGCTCTACACACATGTAAATATGCCCTCTCTCTCCCTCTTTCTCCTCAGCACAACATGTAAACCATATATAAATATAAAAAATATATTATATATATCTATATGTATGCATATACCTATATCTATCTATCTGGTATATAAACGTATGTGTATATCTGTATGGTGTAAATGGCATGCTGTATAAAATAAATATATATAGGAATAAATGGTCCATTTACACTATATATGTGTATATATGCACACATATACACAGTTATATTCACATTATACACACATTGCATACTATTTATTTATATATATATATACAATATATTATCTACTAGCTAGTATATAGCATACAGTCTATTAACTCTATTACACTATATGTAATAAATATGGGTTTTATATTTTGGGCTGCTGGGGGAGTTCAGCAGTGTTGGTGATGATGCTCCAGACCCCTTGTGAGAGCCAGTGACAGAGGGAACAAGGTGGGATGGATATCCCAGCCCCAAGCCAGAGTGGTCACCTGGCCAGCAGAAGTGCCCAACCAGCTCCAGATTGGTTGGGGACAATGACCAGTGGCTGGTGGCAGGGACATGGGAAGCCCTGACAAAGGCACGAGCCCATGTCCCAACCCATGTCCCCTCTCCTCGCATCTTGGGATGTGTGTTGCTTTTGGGACAAACAGCAAAGGGACAACGACCTCTGTCCCCAGGGCATCCGTGTTTGTTTTAAGGGCAGGATCACCCAAGCCATGTCACCTTTTGGCTCCAAAGGCCCCAGGGTGACACAGGTGAAGCCTCGTGCTGGTACCTGGAAAAGGGCTGGCACCGGTGCTGGAAGACAAGAGGTGATGGAGCATGGCTAGCACGAAGGGACCCACATCTCTGTCACCCCTCTGAGTGCCTTGGCAGCTCTCAGCAGAGCGAGGAAAAGCCCTGACCTAATTTATTCCGACTTCCCAAGGCTTGGCCATGGCACAGCAGAGGCAGCTGAAGGAGCTGGGCAAATGTGGACACAGGGACAGGTTTGTCCGGGGTCAAACCCCAGTGCCACAGCAGAGCAGAGCACGTGGGAGCAGCCCCTGTGATTCCCAGGAAGGTATCTCAGGGCTCTTCCCAGGGCCTTGGAGGTTTCAGTGCTCAATTAATTGCCACTAATGGCAGCAAACGGGGCAGCAGGTGCCCGCCCAGACCTGGGTTAACCACTGAGGGAAGGGCCGTGCTGGCACCGCAGGACCTGCCTTGCAAATCACCTGCAACAACATGTGCCGTCCTGGTCACCTCTTCTCAAAAATGATAGTGCAAAATTAATTAGAATTAATTAATCAGAAAAGGGTAATAAGGGTGATTAAGCACCTGGGGAAAAGGAAAAAAAAATATTCCTAAAGAGCGATCGCAGCACCGTGATTACCTTGGAAAGGCGGCGAGGGAGCGGGAGCAGGAGGAAGGTGTGCAGGAAAACAAATGGGCTGGAGAGAGGGGTCTGGGGGGTGTTTTCTGTCTCGTCACACAAGGAATTGCTGAGTGACAAGATTGAAACCCGTCAGAGGAAAAGCATTTCCCGGCAGCAGTGACCACGGGGAGGCAGCTGAGCTCAGGAGGGCACAGGCGGCTCTCTGTTGTGGCTGGAGATGCCACGTTTTTTGCAGATTTGGCTTGGCACAAACTGGCCCCAAGGCTGGACCCGTCTCCAGCAGAGAGTGGGACTCAACAGGGAGTCCTCAGTGCTGGGATCCTCATCATCAGCTGGGCTTAGCAACATGGTAAGCCAAGGGATGCTCAACTGATTTCGTTTCCCTCTTAATTTTCAGCCAAACTCTACTGCCTTAATAAAATTAATAATAATAACAACAATAATAATAATAACAACAACAACATAAAATCAAAGGGAACATTTGCAAATGAGATTGGCCCCTGGGTTAAGGTCACCACTGCAGGTTTCATTGTAATCTGAGAGGCCAAAGTGGAGACCCTGCCCCAGGGGGGCAGGGCCATCATTCCCTTCCTGCCACCATCAAGGGCTTCAGTGGTGGTAAAGGATGGAGGAAGTGGTTTGGATTTCATGGAAATGGTCTTCAGGAGCCCCAGTACAGCACAGTGAAAAAAAATACAGAAATGCCTTTTTTGGGGAAGCAGAGGGAACAAATTCTGCAGGCACCCATGGATGTGATGCAGGTGCCCATGGCCTGCTTGAAACACAGGTGACAACCAGAGCAATGCAATGGCTGCTGGTGGCTTCAGTGAGGGGAAACTGGTGGTTTTTGGTCATTCAGGTGCTTGAGCATGAGGACACTCACTCCCCCATGCACCTCCCAAACACCCCTCCTGCCTGTGAGCAGTGAGGTACTGCTGCCCCGTGCTCAGTGTCCCCTCCCTGGTGACAAAGAACCACGTTTCTTTAAAATCTGAAAAGCAAGGTGGGTTACAAGCAGCGCTTTCTGTGCGTAGAGATGCTCTCGCTGTGTCCCCAGTTCTGCCCCAGCTCAGGTCACTGCTGTCCCCAGCACACTCAGGTCCTTTCAGAGGGACTCAGGGGGCATGGAGGCCCAAAAGCTGTCCCAGAGTTACAGCTGCTTGCCCAAAGGTGGGGTTTCCCTCTACTTTCTGCATATGCCCCATGGGAGGATGGCAAGGGGCTCTGTCCCTGATGTGGCACAAGCACATCCTGGTTGTGCCATGGATTTCTGGATGGCCGTGGGGTGAGCAGCTCTGTTCTGGGGACAGCAAGTGCTTGCTTGGGTCATTAGGACATTTTGGGGGGTAGGTGGGTGCTGAGAATGGGCCCCGCTCCCCCTGTGCCTGTGCAGCTTTACCTCCATTGTTGCTGCCTTCTGACAGCTTTGGATGATTTCAAGCAGATTTTGTTCCAACAGATCTTGTGCAAGGTGATGTTTGAGGAAGGCAAGGGAAAGATTCACCCCATATTAAACACCAGAGAATCCACACCAGCCTCCTTCCCCCATGGACACAACTGTAGCCAACCTAGTTTTGTCACTGTCACTGTCCCCATAGCAATCCTCTTCTGGAGGCCTTGGGCACCCCAGGTCCCATCAAACCCATCCTGCTGGGGTGGGGGTATGAATGGGGTGGGATGAGACCCCAAAAGGGAATGATCTCAGCTGCAATGGGGAGGGGGCCACAGCTGTGATGAACCCGTCGGGCCTCAGCTGCCCATGTTGGCTCGGCAGGACCAGGCACAGAGGGTAGAGGAGAGTTGGGGACATCACCCAGGAGCAGTGCCCCTGCCAGGCACAGGGTGGGCACAGGCAGGTGAAGGGGTAAGTGAGGGGTCAGTGCCAGTGTCAGTGCCAGGGTACAAGTGGGGCAGGTGGGGCGTTGGTGCCAGGAGCATCGGTACTGGGGGTGTCAGTGCTGGAAGGGTGTCTGATGGTGCCGGGGGTCTGTCAGTGCTGGGGGTGTCAGTACCGGCGGGTCTGTACTGGGGGTATCAGTGCTGGGAGGGTGTCTGTCGGTGCCAGGAGTCAGTTGGTGCCGCGGGGTGTCAGTGCCGGAGTCAGTCAGTACTTTGGGTCACTTGGTGCCGGTGTCAGTGCCAGGGGTCTCTCGGTGCCAGTGTCAGCACCAGGGGGGGGCCGCTGCCGGGGGCTCTCGCGCCTCCGGGGTCTCTCGGTGCCGGTGTCAGTACCGAGGTCTCTCGGTACCGGGGTCTCTCGGTACCGGTACGAGCGGGTCCCGTTCCCCACCCGGACCCAGCGAAGTTCCCGCGGCGGCGGCGGCCCAACGGCGGGACAACAGCGCCCCCTCGCGGCCCCGACGAGACACGGCGGGAGGGGACGGGACGGGACCCGGAGCGGGACAAGGACAACGGCGGGACAGGGACAGGGCCGGGCACAAGAGCAGGGGTACGGCCGGGGACAGGCGGGCAGCCCGGCCACGACACCCCACGGCTGCTTGTCCTGGTGACCCGGGACCCGCCGCCCTCCCCGGTAGCCCCGAGCCCCCACACCCCGCCGGCATCCCGCGCCCGGCTGCCCCGCAAGAGCCGAGCGGGGCCCGCGCGCTCCCCTCGGGCCGCCCCTACCTGTCCCAGTCCGTCCCAGTCTACCCATGCCTGTCCCAGTTCGTCCCAGTCTGTTCCAGTCTGCCTCTGCCTCTCCCAGTCCGTTCAAGTCTGTCCACCACCCCGTCCGTCCCAGTCTGTCCCAGTCGGTCCGAGTCCGCCTCTGCCTGTCCTAGTCCGCCTCTGCCTGTCCCAGTCCATCCCAGTCCACCTCTGCCTGTCCCAGTCCGTCCCTGCCTGTCCCATTCTGTTCCAATCTGTCCCAGACCGCCCCAGTCTGTCGCAGTTGGTCCGAGTCCATCCTTGCTTGTCCCAATCCACCTCTGCCTGTCCCAGTCCATCCCAGTCCGTCCCAGTCCGTCCCAGTCCATCCCGGTCCATCCCGGTCCATCCCGACCCGACCCCCTCGTCCCTGTAGCGCCCCCTCGTGGGCAGCAGCGGAAGAGTGCAGGGCAGGGTCCGCCCCCTAGGACGTCACAGTGACGTCACTGACACGCCCGCGTCCGGTTGGTCCGCGCGGCCGCCCGTGCCGGGGGGGGGGGGCAGCGCGCGGACACCGCCGGAGGTAACGGGGGGGGCGGGCCGGGGGTCGCGGCCCGAGGGACCCGCGGGACCGGGGACACCCCGGGCCGGGGCTGGGGGGGGCCGGCGGAGCTGCCCGGGCCGCACGCGGGCCCCCCCCCCCCGGCAGGGCGGCACCGGGCGGCCCGCGGGGCCTGGAGCGCGGAGGGGGGGCCCGCAGCGATGGGGGGCGGTGAGGGCGCCGGGTCAGGCCTTGGACCGGGCACCGCCCGTCGCACCACAAAGGGCAGGTGTAACACCCCCCCAACACCTCCCCCTTCGGCCTGGGGACACCCCCCCCTCCCGCGCACCCCCTTTCCCTGCAGCCCCCCAGCCTGCGAGTGACCCCAGGGCTCGGGCAAAGGGCCCCACACCGAGCTCACCTCCCTCACACACACACGCACCGTGTGACCTCCTCCTCCCCACGGCGGTGAAGCGAGGACCGGCCTCCACCTGCTCCTCCGCGTTCCAGGGGCTCCTGGGGCAGCGGGAGGGGGAAGGTGGCAGGACCCGGGTACGTGCTGGTCTTGCTGGGTCCTGGGTGCTCTCCACTCTGAAAAACGTAATCAGGGAGTCACCAAGCCAAACCCAGAGCCAGGGAGGGGGTGACGTGTCTGGAGGGTGAACGTGGGACCCAACCCATGGCATCAGACAGCAGCGCTTCCAAAAGTGGGGCCAGAACCCTCCATGCCCTGGCTGCCCCTGTGGCTCAGCCTCTGAGCTACAGGGCAGCAGCAGCTGCTGCCTCCCAGCCTCCCCTGGAGGTGTCTGTGGGGTCAGGGTGGATCTTACCTCCAGTTCCTTGGGGCTGCAGTCAGCCACGCTCACACTGGTGGGACTGAAGGGGTGGTTTGGGACTAAAATCCCATCTTCTCTGCTCCTAGATCACAGCACAGACCGGCTTCTGGCACCACCGAGCCAAACTGGATTTCCACCGGTGACCTGTCAGGTGAGGTGCTGCATCCCCCTTCTCCACCCCCAGGCTGTTCCAGGCCACGTGGGGCCCCCGAACCTGCCTAAGCTGCCATAGAAAAGGTTTTGTGTCTAATGGGATATTTGCCAGCAAATTCAAGCCACGGACACTATATATTTCTTTATTTGTAAAGGTGTTTGAAGTCCTTGAATTTACCCTTTGGCCACCTTAAATCTAGTTTCTAATCCTCGGCGCAGTTAATCAAATCCACAGTGGTTTGAATTATGAGATGCCTGGGGGGGATTTATAGCTTGTATTGCTGATTATACCTTGACTTTATTATATTGCAAATACCTAACTTACGGTCACGGCTGAGATTTACAATCCTCAGGTAGGTGCTCAGGATAACTTTTAGCAACTTCAGCTGTAATTGGACGTGAGTGATGGGGCTGTTGCCACAGATAAACATGTAATCTGTAAAATGTTAAGACAGGGAAAGAAGAGGCAGAATAGGTGAAAAGGGATGGGTCAACCTTAAAAAAAAATAGTCATATAATTGGGTGTATTGCTGAGCAAGGTTCTGGGATGCCTGATCTGGCTGAGGCATCTCTGCCCAGGAAAGGCTTGTTGGCCTCCAGAAGATATGAGGTTTTAGATCAGGATTTCAACTTTTAAGCTGAAGGTTTTTGGATATTGAAATAGCCCTGGGGAGGGGGAAGGGGTGATAAATAGAAGTGGGATGCTCACATGGCTGACACTGCCCCCCTGGTTCAGGTTTTTCCCATCCCAGGAGAGCAGCAAGTCCCGTGTGGGCACGTGCCCTCGGCCAGCATGACGAGTGAGGTGGTGGAGAACGAGTTTGAGTTCTACTCCAAGGCAGAGAAGTACTGGAAGGACGTGCCTGCCACAGTGGATGGCATGTTGGGGGGCTATGGCCACATCTCCAGCATCGACATCAACAGCTCCAGGAAGTTCCTGCAGAGGTTTCTGCGGGTAGGTGGCATGGTCTGTCATGCTCCTAAAGCCCTGTCCTTCTCCCAGCATGGAGCTGGGCTCTTCCCGCCCAGTTGCTCTGTGGAGTCCTCTGTTGCTGCATGCTGGGAGAGCTTTGCCCTGCAGTGGGTTCCCCAGTCCTGTCCCATGTGGTTTTCCCATTTCTCCTCTGTGGGATTCAGCCCCTCACGATTGTTGTTCCAGGATGGCCCCAACCGGACGGGAACGACCCGTGCTCTGGACTGCGGGGCCGGCATCGGCCGGATCACCAAGCGGCTGCTGCTGCCCCTCTTCAAGACAGTGGACATGGTGGATGTGACAGAGGACTTCCTCACCAAGGCCAAGAGCTACCTGGGCGAGGAGGGCAGGCGGGTGCGCAACTACTTCTGCTGTGGCCTCCAGGACTTCAGCCCCGAGCCCAACTCCTACGATGTCATCTGGATCCAGTGGGTCATCGGTGAGGGTTGCTCTGCTTCCAACCTGTCCTGTCCAGCTTCCCCCAAGGGGCAGGTGCCTCATGCACTGGGGAGAGAGCAGCTTGAGGTCTGCATGAAGGATAAGCATCACAGCATGAGTGGGAGTTTGGGGTGTGAATCTGCCCCCTATCCCTGCCCTACAGAGGGGCACTGAGGGCACTGTGCTTTTCCCCGCCATGGGTCTTTTCCCAGAAGCCCTCGGAGGCCAGGGCAGAGGTGTGGGTTGGATGAGTTGGGTTGTGGGACAAAAGGTGGACACCCCAAGATAAAGCTTCCCCCTGCAAATGGCTCAAGTATTTGGCGACTTGGATCAGGAGGGATCCCAAACGCAGCCTCACGGCCTCCTCCTCCCAGTCACCCTGTGCCTTCTAACCCCTGCTCTGTCCCTCCAGGACACCTCACCGACAACCACCTCTCTGACTTCCTGAAGCGGTGCCGGGCCGGCCTGCGGCCCAACGGCATCGTGGTCATCAAGGACAACATGGCTCAGGAGGGGGTGATCATGGACGATGTGGACAGCAGCGTCTGCCGGGACCTGGACGTGGTCCGCAAGATCATCCGCCGGGCTGGGCTGCACCTGCTGGCTGAGGAGCGCCAGGAGAACTTCCCTGACGAGATCTACCACGTCTACACCTTCGCCATGAGATGAGGGCAGCGGGAGGAGGTCTCTCCCGTGTCGTGACTCCCCCTTCTCTGGGGCTGGTGACAAGGACGGGACTTTGTCTTCCAGGTTGCTGCTGTCTGTGAAAAGAGGTGTTTGCCAAATACATTTTCCTGCTGTTGCACTTCTGCACGTGGGCTGTGTCAGGTGCATGTTGGCTCGGTGTCACCCTCGGGGGGCTCTGGGCAGGAGCAAGAGGGTCTCCTATGCAAGAGGTGATCTGTGGGCAGCAGCAGGTTGCTGACCACAGGGTTTCTGGTAGTGAACAGGTGCTTGGACCACCTTTGGGACAGTCTGGGCTGCATTCCATGTCTGGGTGTTTGACCCCTTCTGGCTGCTCACAGCAACAAGCTGGGTAAGGGGAACAGGAGAGATCTCTCTGATTTCTCTGTGGTGGGTTTGGGAGGCAACACCAGGTTCTGGGGCTTTGAGGGAGCCTGTCCTTTAAACCCACGAGCAGGTCTCCCACACGTGCAGCAAAAGGGGAGGTGGCACCTGGCTCGGGCCAACCAAACCAAGCCCAGTGCAGCCAACACTGGCACAGCATGTGCCAGGGTGTCAGCCCATGTGTAGACCCCGACCCCCCAGCCATCCCCCTGAGCCCCCTCCTCCACCCCACCTCCCCTGCAGAAGAAACAAGCCCCTGTCATTATTACAAAAGGCCTCGTTTAATTGCTCAGTTCCCATTCCAGACACCAGGGCAGAATTTGATCACATTACTGGGTTTTTTTTAAACACCAGGTCATCAGGACACACAGCTCCAGTTCCACGGGGCGGGAGAGGGTAAAACTCAGATGCTGCCAGGAGGGTGATGGGGGAGACAACCCTTCTGCTGCCAAACTGCCAGTGAATCCCAGATCCACCTGCTGTAAACTGTCCCTAATCAGAACAGATTTTTCCTCTTTTCATCCTCTTCAGCATCTTTTCCCCACGACAAACAAAAAAACAAAACCGTGTGGGGCTCAGCTCTGCAGCCAGTCTTTGTCATGTCACAAAGAAGCAGATGTTTAGAAGGGGGAGGGAGCCAGGTGGCAAGGCTGGGACTCAAACCCTCCAGGTGCAGCCCCAGAGTTTGCAGGTTCCAGTAGCAGGTTGAAAAGAAAACCCCAGAGTCCTGCTGCAATTCTGTGTTCCTGGGAAGGAGGCACTGGAGAATGAGGACCTGGGAGCAGTCAGCAAGGAAAAGAACCAAGGAACAGGGAGGGAGGCACAAGGCACTCAGCTGTCTGTTCCTTGTCTTTGCACAGGGAACACACCACAAAGCCAAGAAGCATCCATTTGTCTGTTCTGGAGCCCAGCACCTCTAAGACATGCTTGGTGAATGGTCCTCTGTGCCAGGATGGGGTGCAGAAACAGAGGGTGTGCAGCAGTTGGCCACCGCTGCCAGCCCTGCTTCCCCTCACTCCCATCCCCGGATTCAGAAGCCCAGATTGAGCAAGGAAGGCATCCACACCCACAGGGTGAGATGCTGGACCTGCCTTCACCACCAGGACTGGAGGCAGGAAGCCAGGACAGTGCTGCCAGTGCTCTCCTTCTCCCAGCACCCCGAGGCACAACTCCACAGACACCTAAGGCACTGTGTCACCCACCCATGGCAGCACTGGGTGAGAGGGGACAGGCTGCCTGTCCAGTCACAGCACCCAACACACTGGTCCTGCCCCCAGGCTTTTGCTTAACCTCCCCCAAAACCAGCCCTCTGCCCCAGTATCTGGCTCCCCAGTGCCCAGGAGCTCTCTCCACCCCCAGGACCCACAGAGCTCTGCCCAGCCCCCCCCATGATGTGCACCAGAGCAACGAGACCTCCACAGACACACATGTGATATTGTGCCCAGAATGGCACAGAGAGGGGCTCCATGGGCAGCACTGGCCAAACCATGGGCACATGGACAGCAGCACCTCTTTGCTGTGAGTAAAACTGTCCAGAGCAGAGATGTGGAGGTGCAGGCACAGCAGGACAGTGGAAGGAGGAGACACAGAGGCACTGTCAGGCTCAGAGGTCCTCGTGCCCAGCAGCAGTGTGGTCGATGAGGAGGTACCACTTCAGCCTGTCTGGGAGAGGTAGAGCCTTGATTTTGACATCTACTGGCCATGGTTTGAGGCGCTGCCGGATGAACACCCTGCAGAGATGTTTCAGTGCTTGTGGCGAGCGCTCCAGCTGCTTCAGAGAGCAGAACAGAGTCCTGACCTTCTCCCCGTGGTACCTACAGCTGCTGGTGTTGACCTCGAAATTGCTGGGCAGCTGGATGGCTTGTGAGCTGGCCATCATGAGCTCCAGCAGAGTCTGGCCCTTCTGGATGAGGTCTGTGGAGAAGCTGTCATCTTCAGACACACTGAGGTGCGAGCAGAGGCACTCGAAGACGATGTGGAAGCCCGACCAGCACGAGGGACCGTGGAGGGAGCAGTTGTAGGCAGCTCCTGACTCCAGCAGGAACCGCAGCAGCGGGAAGTGGCATTTGAAGCTCTTGAAGCAGAGGTGGGTGAGGGACTCGGGGGCTGGGCACTCGCTGGGGTTGGCACCGTGGGCCAGCAGCAGCTGCGTGACGCGGAAGCAGAAGCGGTTGATGACCTGGGCCTCCTCGGTGTTGCTGCACGCCATCTCCCCCAGCAGGAAGATGATGGAGGTGAAAACAGTGTCACCATCTTTGGTGGTGGCCCTGACGTCCGCGCCTGCAGGAAAGGACAGAAAATGTAACAGACCACGAGGCCAGGCCAGCACCAACTCTGGCACTGCTGGGCTTTACTCTGCTCCAGTGGGAACATAAAGGAGTCGGGAGGGCAGTGCCTGGCGCTGCACAAAGGATCAGCCAGTGCAGAAAGGGGAGAAGGTTGCCCTCACCTCCTTCCAGCAGGAGCCGGATGCTCTCGGTGTTGTGGATCTGGACACCATCACTGCTGGCCAGGGCGTGCAGCAGCGCTGTCTTCCCTGCAATGGAGCAATCGCTCAGCCACGTGACAGCAGGGTGGCACCCCAAAAGGCAGGAAGGAAAACAGTCCACCCCACCCACCAGACAGCCAAACACAGGGAGTGACAACCCTCCTCCTTCTGGCAGAGGCTTCTGCTGCCCCCGTGATGGTGAACAGCTGTGCACACAGGCCACATGTGCAGGGCTGATGGTGGCCTCAGAGGGCACATGTGCCACAGTTTTAGAGCACGTGGGCACCACAGGGCTATGGAGGCACAGTCCCATCCCAACTCCCACAGACTGTGCAGGGCTGGTTTAAACCCTTTTCACACGGCCAGCACACAAGGAGAAAACACTGAGCGCAGGGAGGTTCTGCAGCCTGCTCCCAACTTCCAAACCCACTTGTAACCAGGGAGCACAAGCAGCAGCAGGACAGAGGGACCCAGCCCACCCTGGGGGCCAGCAGCAGGGGGAGGTGGATGGGGCACACAGACCATTTTTGTCAGCAGCGTTGACATCGGCCCCCAGCTGCAGCAGCCGCCGCAGGCACGGCAACCGCTCGGGCTCCTCGCTGGCCAGGTCCAGGGGACTGCTCTCATGGATCTGCACAGAGGGTTAGAGAACACCAGTAAGTATTGAACACTGCAAGAACTAAACACTGCAAGAATTAAACACTGCGAGTGCCTCCGGAGAGTCGCTGCTGGGGCTTCATCATGCCCAGCATAAGA
Source organism: Corapipo altera (assembly GCF_003945725.1). Classification (NCBI taxonomy): domain Eukaryota; kingdom Metazoa; phylum Chordata; class Aves; order Passeriformes; family Pipridae; genus Corapipo; species Corapipo altera. Next base: position 5,356,879 of record NW_020884901.1, on the reverse strand, counting down.
GCGTGTTTGAACCCATCCCCAAAAATCAAGTGAACCTTCTCCAGTGTATCCATAGGCAGAGGTCTGTCTCCTCCAGCCTCCTCCCACCTGCTGCTCCAAAGCAGAGGCATGTTTGCCCAGCCAAAGGCAACCTGAACTTCTGCCACAGCAACGGAGCTCTATGGACAACAGGCACAACAGGGATGTGCCAAGGGGAAGCAGCGTGTGGTGAGGCCCAGGAGGAGGGGAGCAGGGAGGGCTGTGCCCACACAGCAGACCTTGCAGCCAAGGCTCAGGGGGGCTCAGCAGGGCCGTGCCCAGGCAGCAGGGCCCATACCCGGTCTCTCCGGTTGATGTCGGCGCCGTGGTGCACCAGGAGCTCCACCATGTCCGGCTGGTTGCGCAGCACCGCGATGTGCAGGGGGGTGTAGTAGGTGACGGGATCTGAGGACAAAAACACGGTCAGGGAGAGCGAGGGGCTTTCCCCAGAACGGCCCCAGCAGCTGCCAAAAGTGGAAAGAGGCAGCTGGGGAGGGCCCTGAGAACACATCAATGCCCATGAGAACAGGGCTGTCATAGACCCCCCCAGGTTCTGCTGCTCCAATGGCTCCATCCTGCCAAAAGCCCCCAAAGCTGCAAACTGGCCCCCTGGGTATCCCCCAGTTCATCACTGTGGCTGGGTCTCCACAAAACACATTCACACTATTCCAGCAAGGAGCAGGGGACTGAGCTGGCAGCTCCCCCTCTTTCTGCCCCAGCTATCCCCAACTCTAGGGGCCCAGCCCCCTTCCCACCAGGCTCACCTTCAAAGCTGAGGTCAGCACCAAATTCCAGGAGGATTTCTGCAGCAGGGACGAGCCCCAGCTCGGTGACCTTCAGCAGGGCATAGCTCACACCTTCCTGATAAAACGGGGAGTGGGTCTCCCTCTCCAGGACTCGTCTCACAGCCGAGAGCTGGCTCCTGTCACTGCCCAGACAGGCAGGGCTTGAGACACACAAAAACCCACCAGTTACTCAGTGGACAGCACATAGCTCAGGTGTGCAAGGGCCAAAGGGGCACCAGGGAAGAAGAAAAACCACAATAACAAAAATCCCTGGCCTCCCCTCTGGTCCTCTACCCACCCTCTAATCTGCTCGTTGTGGGCCACAGCTGAGCCCCAGTTTAGGTTTTATTGCCAGGGGTCAGGCAGTTTCAGGGGAGCACACATAGTCCTTGTGTTTGCTCTGCTCCACCCCCACATTCCCAAAGAACAGCAGCAAAAGGAGGAGCTATGGGATGAGCAGCAGTGCTGTCTGACCTCTGAGCTCCAACCATCCCCCCCTAGATCCCCCGGGGTGTTCAGCCCCCTCTGGTTACCTCTCCAGGGAGCTCTGCCTTTCCCTGTCCGGCATCACCAGCAGCCCCAGGAGCTCATCCACCAGGGGCTGGTACTCAAAGATGATCCTGCGGAATCCGTGCAGGAAAGGCATCGTGCTCTGCTCCGTGCACAGCCCTCCTGGGGCACTCCAGCATGGCACTGCTGGCTTCCCACACACTGCTCTCCTTTCCAAAGGGCTTTTCCACTCCCTTTAAAACAAACGAGCCTTTTCAGCAGTTTGGCACTCAGAAGAAAACACGGCCTTCCTCCCCCCCCTTCCTGATATAAAAGGCAGCCAAGAGCAGCACAGGGATCTCCTCCCACACACCACAGAGGTGTATCCAAATTATCTCCTGCATGCAGAGCTGCACATTGGAGCTATCTGGGTGCAGGATGGAAACACACCCAGCAGAGCCCAGGCTCGGGGCAAACCCTTTGTGCCACACCTGGGGGGCTCTGAGAGCACATGGGGGGGTCTGTAACCAGCAAAGCCCTGCCTGGTTTTTGGGAGGGAGAAGGGGCTGCGACCCAGGAGCCATCTCAGGGACCACCAACCCCCCCAGTGCACTGGGGTGCAACCTGAGAGACCCCCAAATCTCACTGCCCCACATGGGGAGAGGCACAGCAGGAGCCCCCAGACCCACCCTGGGACGAGAAACAAGATGGCATCTGGAGAATATTACACAAAAGGTCTTTAAAACACACATTTCCATTTCCTTATCACCCTTTACTTCAGCTAAATAGTAGATTTAAAATAATTTATCAAAAAAGAAAACTTTTTCGTTGTTGTTGTTGTTTTTGTTTTACAATGTTTCACAGTCGGAATATTTGGGCTGTTATCACCACACGAGCGTAAATAAATAAGCATATATACATACATATAAATATACATATGGATGTATACATATAAATATATATAAATAAAAAAACATAGACAGATAGATGGACATGCACCACTCCCAGCAGGTTGTGTGTGGTTATATATTATATATTTTTAGATATGTAACACACGCCCGTCATTTCTTTCCCTGAGGAGGCAGATCAGGCTACTGCGAGGATTAAAAAAAACCCAAACGAATACAGAAACCCCAGTTCGTTTTCAAAAATAAACACTCGCGAACTCCACTGCACCACTCACCGCGATGGCCTCAGCCGCCCCTCGGTCCCCGAGCTCCACGGGGAGGGAGGAGAAGCCCCCGCACCCCGCTCCCCTCACGGATCCCCCCCGGACCCGCCGCCCCTCACCTGCCCCGGCGCCGCCGGAACCGGAACCCGCCGGGCTCGAGGGGGCGGGGCCTCCCGGGAAGGGCGGGGCCGCGCTGAGGGGGCGGGGCCGCGCTTGGGGACAAAAATCACCAATTGGGGGCGTGGCCTCGCTGGAGGGCGTGGTCTCGCTGCGGAGGGCGTGATCAGGCTCTATGTGGGCGTGGTCTCACTGCGGAGGGCGTGGTCAGTCCCTGTGTGGGCGCGGTCTCGCTGAGGGGGGCGTGGTCTGGTCGGGTGGCGGGTGTGGCGCGGCCGGCAGGGGGCAGCACGCGGCCGCGCGCGGGGCGGGAAGGGACCCCCGGGAACCCCCCTGGAACCCCCCGGGATCCCCCTCTGTCCCCCGGGGTGTCCCCCTTCCCGGCCGACCCTCTTCTCCCGTGTCTCTCTCCCACCAGGAATCCTCTCCCCCGGTGTCCCCCCTCCCCGGGTATCCCCCACTTCCCGAGTTTCCCGACCCTGGGTGTTCCCCGTCCCCAGGTGTCCCCTCCCCCGCGTGTCCCCCCGCCAGCTGTACCTTCCCCAGGATGTCCCCCCCCTCCACGGATGTCCCCCTTCCTCGAGTGTCCCCCTCCTGGCTGCGTCCCCCCTTCCCCACGATGTCCCCCACCCCGACTGTCTCCCTCCCCCGGGTGTCCCCCCCTTCCCGGGTTTCCCCCTTTCCCGGGTCTCCTCCTCCCCCTGGGTGTATCCTCCTACCCCGCGTGTCCCCATTCCCAGGGTATCCCACATCCCCGGGTGTCCCCCGCCTGTCCCCCTTGCCCCTGGACGACCCACCCAGGACGGGCTGGCGGTGCCAGGGAGGTGGCACCGAGTGGCTGCTGCCTCCGCGGGGCTCGGGGGTCTTGGGTGCTGCTGCACACAGCGCCCGGACCCTCCCCTGCTGATCGAGCTACCGGGGGAAGAGTTATCCCGGGATTTATTGGTATTATTATCATAATCATCATTATTATTATTATTATTATTATTATTATTATTATTATTATTATGGAATCTGCAGGCGCGGGGAGCTCCGGAGAGCGGCAATAACTGAAGCCGCCTTGGGTTTCCTATTTACGTATTTATTTTATTCCGGTGGAGCGCTTCCAGATCTCGGCAGGCAGCCGTGGCCCCGGGGCAGAGGGGGCGAGGAGGCTGCGCTGGTTGGGCGTTTTTCTGACATGCTGTCACGCTCCCCCCTCTGTTTCCCACCCTTCCCTTCCCCACACAGAGTGGGGTGCCAGGGTGGGGGACCCCAGTGCCCGCAGCCCCCTGGCCCCAAGCCCACTGCCAGGGCAGGGCAGGGGGTCCCAAGCCTCTTTCAGAGTGGCTGCTGGCTCTGGTGCCACCAGGACTTGGTGCTGTGCAGTGGCACCTCACTGGGCAGCTGGGGTGGACCCCCTGTTGCAACCCAGCAGCCTCTGGGGGTGGGGTTTGGGGGGCTCCATCCCTGTGCTTTCCTGAGGAGGGGTGGAATAACCCCATCTGACCCTGGGCAGGGACCAGAGGGGGGGAAAGCAGTGAGGAAGGTAAGGGGGAGTGAGAATTTCTCCCTCCACATGGAGGATGTTTTATGCCAGTGTGAGGTGGCTTCAAACCAGCCCAGGTCGGGTGGGCTGGGAAGCTGAGACCTTCTATCCAGTCTGAGCATCTCCTTGCTGACACGAGGTAGAGCAAGGAAGGGACACCCCACTGCCACCTCTGACCCCAACCGTGAGGGATGAGAGGGAACACTGGGCTGCCCCAAAGAGCCCTGCCAGGCTGGATGTGGCCTCCTGAGCCCCACAGAGGCTTTGCTCCCACTCTGGTAACCCCGTGCTTCAAATGAGGCTTTAGGGGTGCAGCGTGGGACAAAACCTGGCTCAAAACCAGCCCTGGGAGGTGACAAGCTGAGATATCCACGGGCTGAACCCCTTCTTTTGCCATCAGCACAGCGAGTCCAGGCACCCAGGAGTGCTTCCCTGGAGTATCCTGCCATGACCATTCCACAAGCTACAGCCTCCAGGGAGGTGACTCCCCATCCCCACATTTCTTGGGGGATAAAAAAAAACAAAACAGGACGTCGCTGGCGGGTTTGAGTGCCCGGATAAAATAACAGCACTGGGATCTGCCCCCTTCCTCCCCATGGCCTTGGCGGGGCGGACTAGGAAGAATGCAAGTTGGCTATCCATCAGGGAGACAGAGCAACAGCCAGCCGAAGAAAGAGGGGCATTTTAGGAGGAAAGCCAGGGAAATTTGATCATTAAGAAATCCTCCTGGCTGTCTGGGGGAATTTAATTAAATTGCTGGAAAGGGCTGTAAGCACATCTGGATCCAATATGTGGAGCTTTGATTTTTTTCTTTCTTTCTTTCTTTCTTTCTTGCCTTTTTTTTTTTTTTTTTTTTTTTTCTTTTTTTTTTTCCTTTTTTTTTTTTTTTTTTTTAGTTCACTCTTTTCCCATCTCGCTGTTGAAGGAGGGGGGGGTTGGAATAAAAGGGAAATAGCAGAGCCACGGAGTATTGGTTCATCTGGGACTGGGATTCCTGGCAGGGAAAGAAAGAGAGGGAGAGAAAGAGCAAAAGAAAGAGGCAGAAACAGAGGGAATAAGAAAGCTGGGAGAAAAACCTTCACCAAGGGGCTGGCCGGGGTGTTTTATAACGCCACTGACCGCAGAGACAGCGTTCTAGGAGGGAATGGGGGGAGTTGTGAGGGCTGGAGGGGAGAGGAGGAGGAGAGGAGCCAGCCCAGGGCACGCTGTGCTTTTGGGGTCTGGCAGGGATGGAGGGAGAAAGAGGAATTGCTCAGTGGATATAGAAATGCCATTCCTGCTGGGAAGAGCAGGGCTGGGCACAGGGGGGGACTCCCCCGGCAAGTGCCCGCAGCTATCCCCCCTGCACAGCCCTGGCCCCTGCCTGGCTGATGCCCTGGTCTGGGGGCAGGAGGGGATACTCTGATCCCCATCCTGGGCAGGACACAGGGCTGGACAAGGCTCTGGTTTAAGTGGATGGGGCCAGCAGCGCCCAGAAAGGGACCAAACCCCTGGCATCCACCCTAAGAGCCAGTTACTGGGTCCTGGCTGGGCACTGCCAAGCCCCACCATCTCCCAAGCTCTCCTCCTTACTACCTCCTTACTTGGATCATTCTCCTTACAGTGGAGCAGAGGTCCATCTCCATAGTTAGAGAAACCTTTCCACCCATGGGAGACATGGGCAAGTCTCAGCCCAGTTCCTCTGCATGGTAACATCCACAGGGCAAGATTTTGGGAGTGTTAGGAATGAGCACCTGGGTGCCACAGAAAGCAGCAACAGCCCAGGCAGTGCTCCAAGGACACTGCACTGTCCTATCTCAGCCACCATGGCAGTTTTGGGGTGAGGAGGAGGGCTGGGGCTGGCACAGCACATCCAGATGTTGAGCACCGTGGGAGCACAAGGTGTTATCACATCATGAGACAAATATCAGGAAACCCCTAGGAGAACACAGAGTGAGAGTACCAAAAAATATAAATATCATTTTTTGGGGCTGCAAACTGCAAACCTGTCAGACTCTGTCCACATCCTCACCTCAGGGAGCCCAGCACAGCCCTGCCAATTTGGTGCCACTTTAGTCCATCGACAGCTCTGGCTCAGCAAAGCCAGACTCAGGGTACACACCTCGCTCAGCAAAACCCAGGTGCTCAGTGTCAGGTAAAGCAAACCCTACTCAGCTTTGTCTCCAAACCACCCACACTTTGCCCTAAGCATGTCCAGGAGTCACCTTGCCAGCTCCAAGGTCCAGTCTTGGTCACTTAAACCACAATTTTTACCAAAAAAAAAAACAAACACAAGTGAGAAGAGCTTGCATAAGAGGGTTGGGAAACACCAGGAGTGTGGGTTTCAAGCAACCAGGTCTCACTTCTGATGCCTCGTGTGGATGGTGGTGGTAAAAAAAAATGATGCTGGGAAAAAAAAAAAAAGGGCAAATCCTACAGCTAAAAAGGAAATTGCATTAATACAGATTGTTTTATTTAAAAAAAGCAAACCCTGACCTCTACTTCAAAAAAGTCATTAGACATTCTCCTTCTGAAAGGCCGACAGGGGATATTACTGAAAGGCCAGTTAATTTCTCAATGACTTACTGTTCTTGCTCTGCTCATGGAAATGTGTAAAGAGTTGGAGGGTAATTTAAGGCACCCTGCAGAAAGGTGTGTAAATCTTTGCATGTCTAAAGAAACTTTACCAGACCGCTAGGATTGGGGAAAAAAAAAAAGAAAATGCTTGCCCTCTTCTTTTTTTTTTTTAACTTTTTTTTTTTTTCTACTTTCCTTTGGAACTCTGATCCCCTTTGATCATAAAAAAGGTCATATTTCAACCAAAAAAATATCAGCAATCACAGGGCCCGAGGAAGTGCGAACCCAAGGGGGTTTCACCGACGATTATTCCCTCCATTTAATTATTTAATGCCGCGGACTGAGGGAAAGCCGTCTCCCCTGGAAAAGCCAGACAGTTCAAGAGCAAGGTCTGGCCCTGAACAAGGAGGAGGAAGAGGGTTATAAATGGGGCTGAGGCTGCTCCATCCCCCCTCCTGCCCTTGCCCCTTCGTGGGCCAAGACCAGCTGCCCCACAACCTTCCCCAAAATAATCACAGCAAGATGTTCCCAGCCTCTGAGGCCAAGGGGAAATGCTGGGGAGAGGATGGGAGTCCTCACTGCCCCAGCCCTCCTACCAGCCCTCACTGGTTGGTGCCCACTGCTGATGGGTCACTGTCCTCCAAGGGGACGTTTCCATCTCCCAGGTTCATCCTGGAGCAGTTTTTCCTGGACATGGTGTCATCTCCATCCTGGGAAAGGTCTGTCAGAGTGGAAAAAAGCAGGATCGAGCAGGTAGCTGGATGAGGAAGGGCGGCACGAGGCTAAGCTGGGTCCCCCAGGGCCCAGTGGTCCCAGGGGTGATGCAGGAATCTCCCCCCTGGAGAGGATAGAGCAGCCAGGAGGGCTGATGGCAATGTATTCAATCTATATTCTAAAACACACACTGAGGGCATAACCACAGTGCACAGCATTGTCCTGGCACTGTGTGACACGGGGCCCATCCAGCTGGGTGCTGGGCAGAGGTAAAACACCCACCCAGGGGAGCATCCCCCAGGGAAGCAGGAGCAGAAGCAGCATCACAAGATCACAGAATCACAGAATATGCTGAGTTGGAAGGGACCCACAGGGATCATCCAGTCCAACCCTTAGCCCTGCACAGGACCATCCCCAAGGGTCACACCCTGTGCCTGAGAGTATCATCCAAAGGCTCCTTGAGCTCTGTCAGGTTTGGTGCTGTGTGACACCAGCCCGTGATTTACACAGCCAAGGGGACAGAACCAGACATCAGAGCTGACTCCCAAAGTGCCCCTCGGGCCAACAAATTGGACCGATAGAACCAACAAATGGACCCAAAAAAGAAAAAGGAGGGGGGAAGGGAGGTTGGGCTGGCTTGTTTGCACACTGGAGGAGCCCCCCGCAGAGTCGGAGAGAGCCAAAATCTGCCTTCAGCTACACCCCTTCCAGGCTGGAGAGCTCTGGGAAGCTGCTTCCCTGTCAGGAAGATCAGATTTGGCAGCACTGGCTGGCTTAAAAATCTGCACGCCTCCGACTTGAAGGGGAAGAGAGTGCAAGAAAAGCTTTCGACAAATGTTAAAATAACTCAGCCAGGGGTTTGCCTCCCTCGGTCGCGCTGGAGCGGGGATGTTTATGAGCTCAGAGCTGGGAGATTTCGCGTGGAACCCTGCGTGTGCACAGCCCCGTCCATATGTGCCGGCAGCGGCGGGCAGGAGAGCGGCTGGAATCGAGGGGAAGGAATAATAACTGTTAACCTCTTCGATTTCTGCTCATCGCCCCGAGCCCAGCCCTCTCCGGACACCAGCAACCAGCCCCACGCTCTGCCCTCCTCCCTCCCTCCCACCGCCTCCTCCCTGCATATCTCTGTGTGTATATATATAAATATATATAATTTTAAAGAGGAAAAACTCCTTTTTCCCGGTGGCTGGTTTTCATTAGGGAGGTTTCTTTCTAACCCCAAGGGAAGCAGCCTATGAGTTTTTAACTGTGGTGCAGGACGTAATTATCTCATTAAGGCGAGAGAGCCAGGCTTTTCCCAGGAGAGGTGACCTTGCTCCGGGGTTGATGGGGACCGGAGGAGGGGGGGGGGGTTGGAGGTGGAGGGGGGCCGTGTCCCCCGCTAACCTGCGGGTCACCTCTCCCTCCAGCCCCTCTCCCAACCCACCCCATCCCTCCCCACGGAGCGCAGCCACTTACACTTGTTGATAGAAGCACTTAAAATAGGGTGAGGGGGGGTGAGTGATGTGGTTGGGGTAAGGGGGGGGGGGAGAAGCGGGTCTCCCTCCCTCTCTGCCCCCCCCTTTCCGCGGCTTGGCTGCCGGCGGGGCTCGGCCCCTGGCAGGGGGGCAGGTCGCGGAGCTGGGGGGGGGCGAGGGGCCGCCCCGCTCGGCTCTGAGCAGGGGCGTTTGTTTGAACAGCTCCAGAGCAAAGAGCAGGGGAAGAAAGTTTGGGCTGGGAGCGTGGTTTTTTCCCCAGACGTCAGCACAAGGCGGAACAGGGGCTGGGGAGGGAGCCGGACTCACAGGGCAGCCGTGATTTTTTTCTCCCCCCCCCCCCTTAAAAAAAAAAAATATAAATAATATTTTTTTTTTTCTCTTTTGGGGGGGGGGGGGGGGGGGAGGGGGAGGGGGGCGGGGGAGCGGCCCGGCACCTCGGGGTGGGCTGCGGGCTGGGGGTGGGAGCCATGGACTCGGCGCCAGCCTTCGCCATGGACAAGCCGTTCGCCCCCGGCGCCGTGCGCGGCCCGGAGCCGCCCGAAAACCCTCAGAGCCGGAAAAACTTCAGCGTGAGCCACCTCCTCGACCTGGAGGAGGTGGCGGCCGGTATGAACGGGACCCCCGCGGCCGGTCCCCCGCCCGCCGGTGGCGGCAAGGCCATCCCGGAGCCGTCGGGAGGCAGCAGCGGCAGCGAGGCAGCGCCCCAGGACGGTGAGTCCCCGCCGCCCCGGGATGGGCTCCCCCGGGATGGGGCAGTTTTGAGGATGGGGTGTCCCCGCCGCCCCGGGATGGGCTCCCCCGGGCTGGGGCAGTTTTGGGGATGGGGTGTCCCCGCCGTGTCCCTCCTGCCGCGGGCCGGGCAGGGAGGACAAAGGGGGCTCGGTGTCTCCCCGCAGCGGGGTTTGGGGTGAATCGGGGAGCGGATAGAGGAGGTAGAGGAGAGGGGTGACTCCCGTCAGGGCGAACTGCGGGGGTGCCCACACCCCGACGGCTGGGACAGAGAGACCCCGCACCGGGGGACAGGGACCCCGCACCGTGAGAAAGAGACCCCGCACCGGGCCAGGAGGCACGGGGACCCCTCACCGGCCGCCTCCCCGCCGTCAGCGGAGGTGCCGGGTATTGGACGTTCCCGGGAAGTCGGTGCGTCCCTGGGCGGCCTGCGGGGTCCCCCCTGCCCCCGGAGCTCCCCACCTCGGTTTCCGGGCTCGGGGAGCGGGGGCGGCCCGGCGGGGCCGTGGGGACCGGGACGCAGCGGGTCCCATCCCGGCGGCCGCCGCTGCGCGTCTCCGGGCCGGCGGCACCGGCAGCACCGGGCCAGGGGGACAGAGCCGGGGCTCGGAGAGGAGACGGGGATCGACCCGGGACGCGGCTTCGTGGCGCTGGGTCCTGTCCGGGGGTTTAACGTTTCTAACGGGACAATTTCGCCCTCGACCCTCCGCGCAGCTCCGCCGGCCCCGCGCATCCCCGCTCCGCTCTTGGAGGGGGGGCGAGGAGGGTTCGCCCCGTCCTTGGGGCAAAGCCTCGGTCCAGGGGCAGCCGACAAGCCGCCAGAGCCCCCCCGCCGGAGGCGGGTGTCACCTCGGGGCACAGAGGTGACGGAGGGGAGGCAGAGCGTGGAGTGGGAGGGCAGCCCCGCCATCCCCCAGGCTCACTGCGAGGGCACATTGGGGCGACATCCCCAAAACCTGCCTCCTGGCTGGGCTGTGGTACCCTGAGCTCGTTTTCTGCAGCCCCCAGAGCACAGCCTTGAGGTGCTGATGGCCCTGCCGAGGGTCTGCCCCATGCCTGGCCAGGGTGCACAGCTCACCTGGGAAGCTGAGCCTGTGAGGGGGGCTCAGCCCACCCCAGAGGCTGCCCAGACCTGTGGTGAGGGACGGTTCCCAGTGGGGAACCTCCCCCCGGGTGCTCCCTCTGTCCCCTCCCGGGGCTCCCACACTCCAGGCAGGTTTGAAGCATCTTTCTCCCACCCACATCTCATTCCCTGCACAACCCCCTTCCTCCATGGAGGAGCCCCACTAAGCCCCCAGCCTGCCTGTGCCCGGGATGCTGAGGGCTGGGTGAGGCTGGGCGCTGTGTTTCTGGGATGGTATCTGGTATTTTCAGCGTTATTTTCCATCCTCCCTCCCTTTCCCTTGGGTTCTGTTTGTACTTCTCATTTTGCCTGTGGGACTGTTGGGGTGGTTTTCACCCAGTGATGGGACTGTATGGGGGACAGTATTCCTTGTGGGATCAGCACAGCTTTGGGAAACCCAGCCCAGCCTGCAGCACTCAGCTGGTCTCACAGGGCTGTCTGCAAAACAGCAGAGTAACTACTGCCCTGCCGAGCTCCTAATGCACCCAAAGAGCTCAGTGGGGACCGGGTCTGATGCAAAAAACAGAGAGAGAGAGGCAAGGGGCCTGCCTGAGTCACTACAAGCCCATATCTCAACCAAAAACCCCACTACTCCTGGGGCAGAGGCCCAGGGGGTTTGGTGCCTGCAGATCCCAGCACTGCTGGCCCATGTGAGATATTTCCCATTAGCACCTGTTAGGGTGAGTTTGCAGGGATGAGGAAAACATCAGCATCTGGGATGCTCTGACAGGCTGTCCAAGAGCAGAAGCATTTCTTCCCTTGGTCCTACCTGGAGAGAAGAACACCTGAGAGCAGCGGGCAAGAAGAGAATGAGAAGACAGAGACGAAAAGTTGCGCCCATGCAAACATCGACCTTTGAGACCCGTTACCTGTGGCCACTGCCTTAGCTGGGATGCAGTTTCCTAAATTGAGATGGGTAGACTCAAAATCCTAGACACAAAATCTGAGGCAACTGTCCTGCCTTTGTGAGAGTCAGCCTTTTGCTACACATCTGCGATGCTTTCGGCATCGGCGCGATGACAGCAGAGGAACTTTTACTGGTAATGTTGTCTTTTATTGGCATCCTGAAGTAAAACACACTCTCAGCGTTTTCTCTCGTCTTCTTCTTCACCATCTTGGGGTTTTTTTTCTGCCAGATGCAAGTTTGGAGCCCCAAAGGTCGGTGGCAGTGGGTTTATTATGAACACAAGTGGACACAGTACCCCAGTGTGTCTCTGCAGGATGTGGTTCTGTGCTCCACCTGGGAACCTGTTAGGGAGCAAGAGCAGCCCTGAACCTGCTGTGAAGCTGCTGGTACCCCTGTGAAGGGCAGGGCTTGCTGCAGGCCAGGGGGTGTGTTGGCAGCGCTGGCACAGGGATGCTTTAGGCAGCCCCAGGCTGTGCTCAGCAGGTTGCAGCCTTGACAGAACTCCCTCCCCTTCCCCAGGGAAGCAGCAGCAGGGGGTTTCTGTTCCAGAGGCTGGCAGAGATGGAGAAATTTGGGGCAGGGTTTTATTCTTTGCAGAAGGGCATTCGACCCCCTCCTGCTCTCATTCATTGCCTCTGTCCCACAGACCTTCCCACTGGAGAGGGTGGCTGGGGGCAGCCCCATGTCTGGGGCCCTCAGCACACCTCTCCTCCAGGAGCAGCCCTTCCGCAGTCCCTTTGCAGGGCTAGCACATCCCTTCTTGCTGGCACCAAGAGCCAGAGCCATCCCCACCTCCTTCTCCAGCCAAGGAACTGCTCAGCCCCTGCCTTGGCCCCAGCCCCAAACTGGCCCTGAGGGCACCCAGTGCATCCTCCTGGAAGAAGAGCATAAATATCTGTGCAACACGTTGCTCTCATGACACCGAAAAAATCAGAAATCCCACAAGCCAGGCAAGAGCAAGAAAGAGTCAACAGGGTGGTGAGAGCTTGTCCCTGTCCTCATCTTCATCTTCATCCTCCCCTGGAGCGGTGCAACAGCCTCCCATCGAAAACCTTCGGCACAGCTTCTGAGGTCTTGAAAGCTTGTTCACCTCCTTTCATTAGACTAACAAATAATGTGTAACGCGAAACATCTGTTAACAACAGCCCTTAATGTTCTCAAGATGATAAAGCAGGAGGGTAATTTTAGCCAGCAAGCCTTGACTGATGGCTTTTCAAACAATGAACTTACTTTTGGTGCCGCCTGGGGATGGGAGAGGGAGTCGGGCGCTGGCTCCGGCAGCCGCTTCGGGGCTGAAAACTCAGAAAGAGCCACTTTTGTCACAGCCAAGCTTGGAAGAAGGACTGTGGCCCCTCTGAGGGGATCCTTCAGCATGGGGCAGGCATGTGTTGTCATTTGGCTGCAGCCACTGGGACCAGGCAGTGGGATGGGGAGATGTGGTGGTTCCTGGGTATCCCTTTTGCAGAACAGCTCCTGCAGCCCCTTGCTCATCCCCAGGGTGGCTGCAACTCTGTAACCCACCCCGGGGCTGTGTGGATGCTGAGCTGAGCAGTGATGAAGTGAGAGGAGAGAAGAGGCTCCACCCAAGGGGGCAGAGGGGATTAAGATGTTGTCACAGCAAATTGGCTTTAATTATGTAAACCAGGGCAGCTGAAAAGGGAGAAGCAAGGCAGGGAGGGACAGGGACCTGGTATCAGTGGAAAAGAGACTTGCTCTTGGGATCAAGCAGTGGCTGACTGCCCCAGATAGCCCCAAGCTGCTCCCAGGGCTCAGGCACCTTCCTCAAGGCAGAGCCATCCCAGCTGATGTCCCCATGGTGTCCCAGTCCAGGAGCCATGCTGATCCTGGCTCACAGGGCACAGTTTGGTTCTGCTTCTCTTCCTAAGTGCCACTTGTCCCCACTGGATGTGGGGCACAGCTCAGGGACACCTTGGCCACTCTGGCTGCCCTGTAACACCATGGCTGGGATGTGTCCCTGGGGATCTGCTTTCCCTGGCACCTCTGCTTTGCTGCTGTTAAACCCAGCATCATTAACTCCTGGCTGACACCCTGTGCCTGGCTCAGGAAAACACAGAGCCCTGGGCCAGCGACATTGGACCATGGGGAGCCAGCCGGGGCTCCCCTGCCCTGTAACCCCAGACCTGCTAGACCTCTCTCTCCAGCACCCATCTGCCTTCCACAGCCCCAGAACTGCTGGAAATCCTGCAAACCTCTGTGCTGGGAAGCTTTCCATGGTTTCTGGATGACTGGTCAGGGACAGACAGGGGTGTAGAGACCCCGACTCAGCCTCTGTGGCAGGGGAAGAGGCTTTGAGAAGTATCTGATAGATGTGGCTGCAGCTCTCCAAGGAGAGGTTCTCATGCTTTTGTGCCCAGAAGGAGGGGCACCCCTGCTGCTTGGGGTGGCACCATGACCTGCTTACCCTGGCCTGTGGGATGAGGTTGGGATGCACTGGAGTGGGACACATCCTGTTGGTGGGCAGCAAGGCTGGGGTGCAGTGTTTACAGCACCCATCATCCCTCACTGCTCCCCAAAACAGCACCAGCTGAGGGTGCCTGGCTGCCCTCCCAGGCTGGCAGACCTCCTGCAGGGCCTCAATGGGGACAGTCCCTGTGTGGCAGAGCTGGGAACGGTGGCATCCAGAGCAGAGGGGGAGGTGAGCCGTCTCAGTCCTTGTAAGGCCAGTGCAGTTGGGATGGGTGGCACTGGGACAGGAGCCATCCTTGCATGGACGTGGCTCTCAGTGACCAGACCATCACCTTCCTGTCCCCAGCACCTGCTTGGGGACATCTCCCTGTCTGGAGGACTCTGAGGGCTGCAGACCCCAAGACGGGATTTTTCTCCATGCAAGGATGGTGCCCTTGGAGCTGCTGGAGCAGGATTGTCCCCAGGGGAGAGGAAAGCACTTGCCAAGTGCCCAGTGCTGGCAGGTCCCCAGTGTAGCATCAGTGTGTCTTGATCCAGTTAATCCACGTGGGAGCTTCCTGCCCCAGCCCACCTCCCAGCCCTCCACATTTGTCTGTGCTTAGTACAAGGCTGGTGCCAGGAGAGGGATGGATGGGTGGATGGATGGGGAGCCTGACAGGTCCCAGCTCGCCCAGAAGGTTTCCAGCCACTCACAGGGAGCCCAGCATATCCCAGTCAGGAAAAAAGGGGGCTATGGGAAAGGACCCACCCTGTACCCCTCCCTAATGGGAGACACCCCCTCACCATGGCTCTCATCCTGTGTCACTGCCATGGTCCCCCTGTCCCATGGATGAGGGGAAACTGGTTCCCCAGGTCTTGTCTATCCAAAAACCTCAGTGGGCTGGGAGTGATGCTTTCCTGTGGCACAGGCCGGATAAGAGGCTGAGTTGGGTCAAAGCCCTGCCAAAACCAGACAGAGCAGCACCAACTGCTACCAGGTGCAGGCAGGGATGGATGAGGGTCATGGCTGGGAGACCCCAGGTCTTGTGGAGCTTCTGGCATGGGGTTTACCTTGGTACCACTGCTCTGTGCTTCCCTGTGCCCTCCAGCCTTGAAGGGTGACACACACTCACCATCCTGCTCCTCCCACAGTGACACCCTCTCACCGTCCGGCTCCTCCCATGGGGACAGGGAGAATGCTCTGTGCCCTGGGGTGCTGTCAGGCTCCTACTGACTGGTGACACCAGGGCTCCAATTTGGGGGCAGTTTGGCCCCAGATGGGCTGAACACGCCCACCTGGGCTCCAGGCTCCCCCTGCCCCAGCCTTGGGGGGCTCTGGGTCGGAACGGGGGCCCCAGGAAGGCGCCCTGCCCACGCTGAGCCCTCCCCAGGGGCACAGGGAAATACATACCGGCACGTTTGTTTCTGCAGCGCCTGCAGGGCTCAGCGGGGTCCCCACACATGCTCACATCTGTGCTGGGGGAGCCGCTGCCAGAGGGTGAAGAGAAAAAAAAGGCAAAACCAGGGCCTGGGGAGATGGGTCCCCTCTTGCTGGGGGAGCCCAAGAGGCAGAGCAGCCTTGGCTCGGCCAGGAGGGCAGGAAAATCAATTTTCTCCCTGACTTCTCCTCGCTGGGATTTTTCTCCCCTCAGCACCCCCGGTGAGCCGGGTTTTGGCAGGCATTGCTGTGGCAGATGCTCCTTTCCAAGCCCCTTTCCAGCAGGGAAAGGACACAGGAACACAGGGAAAGTCACTGCACGACAGGGCCTGGAGGGGACAGTGGGGGGGTCCTGTGTGTGGTGGGGACACAGGGCTTTGCCCCACTCCCTTGGGAGCCCTGGCAGCAGCCACTGATGTGCTTTAATCCCCAGCAGCTCAGATGCCCCGTGGCACAGCCATGCCGAGCCCAGGAGGGTGCTGGGGTGTGGGGACACCTTCCCTGTCCCCCCTGGGCTCACTCGACCAGGAACAGCTCAGTGCAAGACTATTTCCCCTCTCCTTTTGGGCTGTTATTTCAGGGAATGGGGCTGATTCACAGGAAAAATATGAAATTTTGACTCTGCACAGCCAAGATGGGCGAATTTCAACGAATCAGCATTTTAAGAGAGCCTGGGTGTGTGTCTGTAGCTGGGAGGCTGATGAAATGATTTGGGGCTTTGAGGCTGCCTAGTTAGAAACCCTCCTCTCTCCCAGGGAGTGGGGCTGATCACCCCTTCTCCCGAGCCACGGGGAATTATCCCCCCAGAGCTCTAAAATCAGGGAGCTGAAGGGATGAGGTTTGAAGCAGGATGGGACCCGGGTGCTTTGGCACTGGCAGAGGCTTGGTGTCCCCAGGATGGCACCTCATCCCCTCCCTGCACTGTGAGCAGCAGCTGGAAGGAATTATCCTTCCGGGATGGGATCCCTGAGCCACGGAGCAGGCTCAGAGCATCCTTTAAAATGCCAGGGCAGTGGGTTATGGCTGGGCTGAGCTGGGACTGGGCAAGGATTTAGATCAGGGTTAATGCAGACCAGGTTTTTCCTGGGAAGTATGGTGGGCAGAGGCAGCCATCCCCTGCCTGGTCACCCTAGCCGGGACAGGGAGGATGGGAAAGGCGAACCCTGTCAGGGAGGAAGGACTGATTTTAAGGGTTTCGAGGCTTTTTTTCCAGTGCCTGTTAGCAAGCACTGCTCTGGTACTGCAAAACCAGGTCGTTTTTCACTGAACAACCCTAAATTTCCGAGAATTAAAAGAAAAAAATCCCACCCTCGCCCTTGAGGCATTCCCAGTGTTTGCATTTGCCCGAGGGACACATGACCGCGGGCGATGTTTTCCAGCCTTCCCACGGCGTGACGAAATGCCCTGTCCATGCTGAGCATCCCTCACCAGACGCTTCCCTGCCCTGTGCTTCCCCTGGGAAAACCGGCCCCAGCGCTGGGACCTGCTGGGGACATCAGGGAGACAAATGGGGTCCCCTCGGCCACCCCCTCCCCTGCAGCCCCATCCGTGCCGGGCTGCAAACGGCAGCTCGGAGGGCGGCGGGTGTTAATTGAGCAGGAGATATAATGAGGCTGCGGTGCTGCTCCTTCACGCGGGATTGGGGGGAAAACAGCCCTTGGGATCGCGGGCGGGGCTGGGGGTGCAGCTCGGGTCCCGGGGGGATGCTGGGCGGGCTGGGAACCTTCAGAGAGCGGCAGCTCCAGCCGCCGGCCCCCTCCCCTTCCCTCCTCATCCCCCTTTGAGTGCATATAATAAAGCAGCTTTTCAGCTGCGGCTGCAGTGATAGATCAGGAAGAATTGTATGAGTCTATTAAAGTCTGTGTGTCTCTGAATGGAGACTGTGGCTAAGCCAGGCGCCAGGCTCGCGCATTGAACCAGATGTGGAGAGGCGCCATCCTTTCCAGCCACTGAATCCGAGAGGCTGCAGGCTTCACACGCAAGGAAACTGGAGTGCACATGGCAGGGGAGCCGGGGGAGCGGCGGGGAGCACATGGCAGCGGGGTGCTGGGGAGGGGGCACAGCCCAGCACTCCCAGCCCGCACGGGAGCTGAGCCGGGGGCTGCGGGGAGGAGCCCAGCGACAGAGCTGGGACTGAGGGGTGCAGCTGGTCGAGCCACCCCAGGCTCTGTGGATTGCACCCCGAGTTGTGCAGGGCGTCAGGGGGGTGGCTGTGTTGTGTCTTGAGCTGTACAGGGCATTGCAGACCATATTTGGGGAGGTGGTGCGTTGCACCCTGAGCTGCACAGGGCATGGCAGTGTGTGTATGAGGGGGGCTGCTCTGCACCCCGAGATGTCCAGGGGGTCAGCATTGTACCACAGGTCATGCAGGGCATTTCTTGTGTGGGGTGAGGATTGCATTGCACCCCAGGTCGTACAGGGACCTACGATATGTTGTGTGTGTGTGTGAGTTACATTGTACCCCAGGTTGGAAAGGGCAATGCAATGTGTGTATGGGGGGGCTGGCATTGCACCCCAAGCTGTGCAGGGCATTGCAGGGGGAGGGAGTGTTGCACTGAGCCATTCAAGGGAGTCATGCTGTACCCCAGGTCGTGCAGGGTGGGGGGGATTGTGTTGCACCCCAAGCTGCACAGGACACTGCCAGGGCTGGGGTGGGAGTGTCAGGGCGTTACAGGGGCTGGGTGGGTCACATAGCTGCAGGGCTGAGCTGGGGGTAGCAGTGGCAGTGATGCTGCAGGGAGCACACAGGGGACCCCACACACAGCCCTGGGGAGCAAAGAGCCTGGTCCAGCAGCAGCATGGCTGAGGAGGGCATGGGATGGGTCACAGGCAGGGGCATCTCCTGTCTCCAAACCCACTGGCAGGCAGGAAAGACAAGGATGCCAACCTGCTGGGGACACCTGTGGCTGGCAGCTCAGGGGGCTGGTTACCCCCTGAGCTGGGATCCCATGTCCCCAGCAAAGGTGTGAAGCAGAGTCCATCCATGGGGTGCTGTGGAGGGGACGTGGGTGATGTGGGGACAGACACTACGTGGTGCTGCTCCGGGCTGGGCTGGGCTGGGCTCGGGCCGGGGCTGCTGCCACGCTCCCTCCTCACCAATTTCACTTTCTCAGCTGGGCCGGCCACATGGCTGTAATTTGGGGGTTGTAAATACCTCAGGGGAATTTTTAAATTAAAAAAATAACTGTTTTCATTTAAATTAAAAGACACTGAAGCATTTCTATTAGTATTAGGGGTTTATAAAACTTAAAACAAATGTCAAAACTAAACTACCAGGCACCGTCCACTTCGTGAAGCCCTTCGTGTGTTTGACATGACCTGATTACCCACCAGGGGTTAAGTTTGGGTGGGGTTTGTATGAGAGTGTTGGGATGCCCAGTGTGGCAAGATGGTGCTTGGTCTCCCTGGGGCCCAGAGGGGATGAAGGCTTGGGGTGATGAGGGCGAGGGTCTCAGCTCTGCTGGGCTTTGGTCAGGAGGACCCTGATGCAGCTATCTTCAACCTGACATCTCCAAGGTGTCCCCTGGTGTCCTCCCCATGGCTGGCACCTGCCCCCAGCAACCTGCCTGCCATCCTGTCCCCACTGTTCCTGCCGTCCCTGCCATCCCCACCATCCCCACCATGCACGGTTCTGCTCTAACCTGGAAACAGTTAACCGGGCTGGGGTAAAAAAAAAAAAAAAAAAAAAAGATACGAGCCACTTATTAAAATGAATGTTTTACAATAAATTTGGCGAGAGGCCACCGACCTCAAATGAAAACCAGACTGGAGGACAGCGATGCTGCTCGCTGGCAAAGGTTTCCAGGACGTCTGTGCATGCAGGCGCCCACGAGGGTCCTCCTTGGAGTGGTGGTGGGATGGGGTCCTGGCCAGGGGCTCCCCCACACCCTGGCCAGACATGCTGGTGTCCACGGCCACAGGACACTGGTGGTGGCTGTGTGATGGGCTCTCAGCAGGTGCTGGTGCTTACTGGTCAAATGGGTGCTCAGTGGCGTGTTGGGTGTGAAAAACACCCTTTTGGCCTCAGAAAAGAGGGGGGAGTTGGGTCAGTGGCAGTGGGCAGCAGGAGGGGGTACTGGGGATTCTCATCATTCCCCCCTGTCCCTCCCCATCTCCTTCCCCTCCTTGGCAATGACCCTGATGCAGTAGGGTCTGTGCTTTAACTCAGTGGGCTGGTGTTGAGTTTCTGTGCCAGATGCCATTGGGTCTGGCTTGCTTGGGCTTTTGCCTATTAAATTTCAAAAAATCACCTTTTTTGGGGGGCTGGGGAGGAGAGGAAGGCTGGGATCACCATGCCAGGGGTCCCTGGCTGGGAGCCAGCCCTCTACACAACGTTCCTGCTATGCAGCCCTGGCTGATTAGTTTTATTTTTCAACCACTGAGCAGAAGTCCCAGCGAGCTCTCGACACCGCGATGGCCCGAGGCACCCGCCATCCCATCCCCTCCCCAGCCCCCGGGGGAAACCCACTTTGCAGTTAAAATCGAGGTTTTGGTGGAGCTTTGCAAGCACAGGCGGGTGCTGCTCCCACCGGAGTCTCATTAGTGTTAATTAATTACATGTGCCTGTGCCCTGATGGCAAACCATGTAACCTGTTGTGTCAGGCGGCCACATGTAAGAGATGCTGGCACCTCCACAGCTGCCTCATGGATGCACCAAAGGGTGCCTAAAAGGTCTGTAGGATGGGGAGGGAAGCAGCATCTGCCGTGCTCAGCCCTGATGCAGCACAGTGGGGTCTGACCTGGTATCGTCCATCCCAGCATCTCAGTGGCTGTGGAGAGCCACCCAGGTTATTCCCTCTGGCCAGATCCCTTGTTGCAGTGTCTGGGGCTGACCCAAACCCCAGTGTTTCGGCTGTGGGGTCCAGGCTGGCCATTTCCCTGCACTGCAGAGGCCCGTTCACACATCTGTGAGGCATCACAGTGCTGCCACTCGCCATGCTTGGCTGTTTTAACACAGGGCACAGCCAGAGCTGAGAAAGCATGGACACTGCATCCCCAAGGAGCGCCCAGGGCCTGTGTCCCCAGGAGCATCCTGGGGTGCTGCAGCAGTGCAAGGTGCAGGACAGCCTAAGCACTGGTCTCATCCCGCCCCGAGAAGGTCTCCTGACTGTAGGATGAAAGCAAGCCCCATGGAGAATGTCTCCTCGCCGGGGAGGCTCCTGGCTGGCGCTGGCTGGGGCAAAGCCAGCGCCTTTTGTTGGTCCCTGGGCCTCCTCTGCGGGGGCTGGCAGATTCGCAGGAGAACAAAATTAAAATTCCTGCTCCCCCGTCGGTCGGTGCTTGGCTCAGACCGGCACGACAAACCCACCGCCGTGTCTCTTCCCGAGGCTCTTGGCTGTGCTGTGAGGGCTTCAGCTCCTACCACCCCCAGCCCTGCGGCCACAGGCGTCCACCTCGGGAGCCCTTTGGTCTGACACAGCCTCTTGGAGCACCCCTGGGAAAGCTGGGAGCCGTGGCACAACACACACCCCATCCCTGTATCTGTCCTGTTTCCTCTCTCCCTCTTTGGCGTTTGCAGGGGACATCCCAGACTGACACCATTGCAGATGAGTCTTTGGAGGCTCTGTGTGACCCCAGCCCCATACAGGCAAGTGGGGTGAACCCCAGAGGGGAGTGAACCCCTTTGAGCTGTGCATGTTCCCCTGCCATGAGCAGGGAAGATTCTAGACCCAGCCAGGCCCTGGCAGCTCAAAGCCACCAGCGAGCCCAGCAGTGACACAGTGCCACCGTCCTCAGCAAACCCACGCACGTGATGGACTTTCCCAGGAGGCTTTTGTCCTTACCCTGCCATTTCTTGAGGGGCAAACCAGGGTACTAACTGGGGAGGAGCACCCCAGCTATTCCCCCAGCTCAGCTCCTCCGTGGCTCCATCCCCGTGGAGCACTGACACAATGGAGGCAATGGCAGTGCTGGAGCCGGGACAGCCCATTGTGTGGGGCTGGAGCCGCAGCCTCCTCCGAGCACACGGGATGCTCCTGGCAGCTCCCGAAATCCCCGCGCCAGGGCTGGGGTCACCCGCCGCACAGGCACGGCCCCGGGAGGGAGCATTTCGCTCGCAGACCACCGAGCCCAAGGGATGTGCTCGGCATTCCCGGTCCCAGGCTGGATGCCCTGGGCCGGTGCCACCCGTCGGTGGGCGCAGCCAGGCAGTCTGAGCCCTGCGGCCCCTCACAATGGCCCCGGCTCCGGCTCCCGGGGTGCGCGGGAGTCAGGCGGCTGGGAAAGCACAGCGAGGGGCTGTGCCCGCCCCGCGCCGGGCGCCAGCGCTGTCGCAGGCTCTGAAGGCTGTTCCTGGAGCGGTTGTGTCAGGGGCTGCTCGCGGTGCCAGGCTCTGTGGTCTGGATCCCGGCGCGGGGTCGGGGCCAGGGTGCTCGGGAACATCCTGGAGCTGTGAGCCTTGGTGGCAAGGTGGCAAGGTCTGTCCGCGTCACCTTCTCCAAAGGTCTGTCCGTGGGTGGTTCCCACCCCAGGAAAAAGGCAGGTGATGGTGCTTTCTCCTCCAGACCCCTGGGATAGTGGGAGGGAATTTCTTGTGCTGCTCAGCCTTCTCCCAGCAGAGCTTTGTGGCCAAAGATGTTCCCCAGCCCCTTCCTGAGCCTTGACAGCATCCTACCAACCCTGCCTCCTCCTTCGGGGAATGTGGCTGCAATTAATTCATTAAATGCTTCCGCTGACGCAGGAGCTGGCCGTGCCAGAACACCGTTCCTGGGGCCTGTGCTTGGCTGGGTGAGCACTGTGCTGGGCTGTGCAGGAGCCTCTAGTCAGGGCAGGAGCCTCTGGCATGGTGGGAAGAGCTGGGAAGTGTTCCTGGACTGCTGGGCATGTCAAAGCCTCAGGGCTTTACCTGCAGCCGTGTGGATTTCACCACCTTTCAGCTTTCAGGGCATCCTGTTTAAATCACAACACGTGGCTCAGCTGGCTGGTTCCTCACCTGATTCCCTTCTTCATCTCCTTCATCCCCTCTCTTCCTCCCTCATCACTGTGACCTCCTGATCTTGGCCCTCTCATGTGCTTGGGTTTTGCAGCAGATACATCACAGCTGCCCTTCCTGGAGAGGTGGCTTTGAGTCCACTCACAGCTCTCACCAGTGAATTTGGTGGCTAATAACAGGCTGGGACCATCCCTAAGGGAAGCAGGGTCCCCCAACACAGGGATCTTCCTTTTCAGGTTCCTTCTGTCCCCAATACCCATCTAAGCATCCCATTCCCAATGCATTTGCTGCACTAAAGAAGGGGATGAGCCAAAAAGAGGTTTCAGTGCCACCACCGGGTTGCAAGCACAGGTTGGGCACATCCCCAGTGGGATGCAGGGATGCTGCTGGCTCAGTCAGCTCTCCAGGACCTTCCCAGCTTGCTCAAGCTTTTGGCTGGACATGCTGTGATGGGTGCTCAGACACCACACACCATCCCCGGCATCTGGGGGTGCGAGGGGAAAAGCCTTCTGGGCACAGGGGAGCATTCCTTCTGGGAATGCTACATGCAGGCTATGCATGGAACATTCCCAGGGCTGCAGCACTGCCAGGCAGGATCCTCCCAAAAACCGGGTGTCTCTGTGGCTGGGGGTAGTGAACCAAGGCTCTGGGTGGTTTCTGGCTGGTGCAGAGGCAGCTCTATAACCATAAAACAGTCTGCTGCTGCCTGTCAGTGAGCACAGGCTAAGGCCCTCCCGGGACAGCCTTGGCCTCTTTCTTGTTTCAGGCTTTTGCTGCTCCTTTTTAACAGAGACACTTTTCCCCCAGCAAAACTGGCAGCCTGTAAAAACGTGTCAGCGTTTCAGTTTTTTCACAATTAATGAGGTGAAACATCCTCGGAAACATTTCGCTGTAATGTTTCTCCAGTAGCTGAGACTTGCCCCTCTCTTAAATTTTTCATGTGCGCCACTTGAGCCGAGAAAGTTTCCTTCGGACTCAGCACATTTGGACCCCCCTGGCTTCAACCTCCCCCCAGAGCCTCCAGCATTCCCAGGGTCTTCATGAGGCTGGGGTTGGGCTGGAGGGGGAGCAGGGAGTGGCGGTGGGTTGGGATGAGGAGGTCAGAGCCTGCTCCCAGCAGTGAGGGGGATGGGTTTGAACCTCGGAGGGCCAAGAAAAGCTGGGACCAACACCTCTTGGGCAGGGGTTGGTGGCCCCAAGGGGCTTCTCCCCTGAGTAGGGGTGTGAAACCACCCAGAAAACAAGATTTATGCCAATAGGGTTTTGCCTCCAAGCTGTGACGCTGCGTTGGTCCTGTGCACCCAGGCTGGGCTCACTGGTGGGTGCAGGAAAGCACACAGAACCACAGTTCTGTGACCCAGCACACATGAGGGGGCAGCTTTCCAGCTGCTTCTCAGCCCTCTAGGGTTCCCAAAATGATCTGGGGAGATTTAAGACCTGCAAGTGGCATAGGCAGCTCCCACCATCAGTTTTGCAATAAGCCCTGTGCTGCCTGTGCCTGTGAACAGGGATAATTGTCTGTCTTCCCTCTGGCCTGTGGAGCATCCCTCCTGCCATCCCTCCTCCCTGCAAACCCCTCTCAGGCTCCCAGACTGTCCCCAACCACATCCCAGGACAGGGCAGTAGCTGGAAGTAGCTGCTGGAAAGGGGGTGCAGCTGCGCTCAGCTGCCCATGCACCCCCAAATCACACCTTTGGGTGTCTCAGCTGACGGTTACGGGACAGAAAGGAGCTGGAGCAGGCAGGCACTGAGGAGGGGCAATTCCCAAACCCCAGAGCTTCGCTCCAGCTCGCTGCAATCTGAGGGGAAACGCTTCCTCCCCATCGCATGATTTAGAGGAACAAGTTAAACAATTGCACATGAAACTCTGGCGCACGTCATCGCCGGAGCTCTCCTCGCTTCCCCCGAGTGTCTAAAGGGATGAAGGGAGTGCACATGTTTACCGAGAGAGACCATGGGAGAAACGAAAGACATTGTTTTTCCAAAGGATTTCTTGGCTGTAAAAGACCTCCACCACCCTGTGGCTTCCCTGATGAAGGCCCAGCGTTAATTTGTTAAATCCACATCAAGTGCCCGGAGAACCCGTTGTTTATTTTTGCTAATTCAGCCGGCCGAGATCAAATTGGGGTTTTATTTGTTAAGGATAAACCTTAATTAATAAAAGCTATTTATTTAGTTAGAGCTGGCCACAGCCTGAGGGTCAGATATGCCACGATCATTATTTCAAGTAAAACAAACCCAAAACGTCTCTCAACAGTTTGAAAAACGTAGAAACTTAGAGGGCTGAATTTATTTGTCTTAGGAAGAATTTACAGCTAATTCCCTCCAGGCTATTTCAACCCTTAAATTATATCCGAGAAGAAAAGAGGGGGGAAAAAAAATACCATTCCAGGCGGAGAAGGGAAGTAAATGGTACGGCAGATTTGATCATTTTGGCTGGGGGGGGGTGTGAAAAATTTAAAGCTTAAAAGGTCTTTGGCAAACTGCTCGCAAATAAATGGAACGTGTGAAATAATTTAATGGCAGAAAACTGTTCGGGGCTGCGGGGTCTGTGTCACAATGGAAAATGAAACACGTTGGAGGAGATGTAGCCCGGGCTGTTTTGCATGAGAGGGTTGAACTCACTCCCTTCTGACCTGGTCCCTGAAAAAGGGGGGTTTTTGCACCTCAAAGCCAAGTGTCAGAGCTGGATGCAGCAAAATCTTTCCCAGGCTGTGGCGGTGCACACGGAGAGGGTTTGCAGCGTCAGCTGGGGGAGAGACAGGCTGGCAGTGGGGCGAGGTGACATCGTGCTCTGGGATGAGCATTTTGCAGAGAAACCCCAGAAACTAGGTGTCCAGAGGGGAGTCACCCCCCAGAGAGACTGATGGTGATGGAGCCCACCCCTGAAAGCCATCCCAGGGGAGCATCCCTGCCCAGGGACGCCGTGTCCCTGTGGCTCAGGCTTGCGAGCAGCTGGGAATGTCAGCACTGGTTGGGGCTGGCTCCCAGCTGCACCGAGGCCGTTTATCGTGTGCTAATGGAGGTCGTAAGTCAGAGCCGGAGCCTCGGTGGAAATTAGTGAAAATTACCTCTTTACAGCACTCGGCGGCTGCTGCGCGGGAGGTTGGGGGCCCTGCCAGCGTGGGGGCCCTCCTTGGCAAGCCCAGCAAGTCCTTCCTATGGAAAACTAATGGGAACGCAGAGGGAAAAGGCAAGAGCTGGAAAAGTGGGCTCGGTTGGTGCCCAGCTGAGCCAGCGTGGCTCTGCCCCGCAGGGGCTGTTGCCTTTGCAAATGGGGCAAGACCCCTCACTCCCCAGTTCACAGCGTGGGGTGATCCAGGCTTGCCAGCATCGGTGCTCCCGCCTGGAGAAGGGGCTTGGGGTGACCCCCAGCGCCCCATGGCACCCATAGGGCAGAGCTCTGCCCCCAGGCTGGCTGCAGTTCTTGGGCAGGCAGCATTGCCTGGGGCTGGGCAGCCCAGACAGGAGGCTGGGCACATCCAGCACCCCAAAAACTCATCCACATCATGGGGGGAAAGTTTCATGTCTTTCCTAACACACTGGGGCAATTTAAGTCCGGGCCCATCCTGCTCTGTGCAGAGCCCCTGCACCTCCCTCTCCCCATCCTCCCCCGCACGTCATCTTTCGTTATTCAGTAATGTTATCCCCCGGTTTTCCCCCTTCTCCTGCTTTTTTTTTTCCCCTTCAGTGGAAACTGTAATCAGTGGAAAATAAATACAGTGAAGGTGGCTGGGGAGAAGGCTCAGGAGCCCCTCTGACCTCGGACAACCAAGCCCTGCCCCAAACGAATCCCCAAATTGTAACTGACAAAGGCAAGGGTTTGGCTTTCTCCAGAGCCTCCCCAGGCACTGCTTTGGGGCAAAACGTAGATGGTGGTGAGCTGGGTTTAACTTCGTGCAGTTACAAACCCTTATTCCGGGAAGCCCATCAGGGTGAGGAAATGGTTTCCAATTCCTCCATCAAGGTGTCAGAGAGTCTGGTTAAATCCAAGTCCTGCTGATGGCAGTGAGATGGCAGAGGGTCTTTGGGGCACCCTCTCCATCCTCTTCCCCATTCCTTCTGTGGTGCCACGGAGAACTTAGCAATGCTCATTTTTGGGAAGCTGTTTGGGGACTGTTAAAGCATTTCTGAAAGAAACAGTCCAGCCCAACTCTGTATATTGTAAACCTGTCAGACACACACCACCAGCAATTAGGGTGGCATTTATCTGGTCCCACAACCCTGCAGGGCCTGAGTTAATGGGGACAAGATGTGTTGGTCTGTTCCAAGGCTCATCCCTGAGCGGAGCAGAGGATCCAGGCAGGCCCCCCAACTGTGGAGCTGCCTCCCTGCCATACAGAGATGGCCTGGAAAAAAGTGTGGAAGGTTATTCCATTAAAACCAGCAATAGAGGCTGAACAAAATGCCCCAACTGAGGCATGGCCCAGGGTTTGAAGCTCTCAAAAAGCCTGGGAACCACTGGCACTCGGACACATCCTGACGCAACTCTGGTCTTAAACCTCGATCCCAGCATGCCTGCCAGCCCCATATGGGAATTGCTCAGCGATGCTCATCTCCCGTGGCCATTTAGCTCTTCCCTCCATGGGTTTGGGGAGAGAGAAACCAGCCAGAAATGTGGTCAGATCCTACAGAACTGGATTGAGAATTAATTTAAGGAACATTTCCACCTCCTCCTTGCCTTCAGCCAAATTAGAGCGGGTGAGAGAAGCAATCACTTAGGGAAAAGTCCTACAGCCAGGTTTAAATTGGGGATGAAAGCAAAAGGGGTTTATAAATTTTATTTATACATTTCCTAGGATTCTGTTGAAATCATTGCTGGTTCAGCGAGGGCCGTGGGTGCCCTTGGTGATGGCAAGTTTTGAACCAAACTCTGATCTGTCATTTCCCCAGAAGCCCTACGGGGTCATCATAAACCCAATGAGGAAACATCTCTCACCCTGGTACATCCCATAGCTCTTTCCCAGCCTGATGGTTCCCGTTTCAGTCCCAGGCTCCCAGAAAACCCAGGGACAACCATGGCTGGACTTCATGTATTTTAATCCAGCGGCTCGTTAGCTTGCTGAAGGAAAACAGGACCAAAAAAGGAGTTTAACTAAAAGGGGCAACTGGAAAGCAGAGACTGGCAGAACATTTGAAGCTGCAGGAACAAGGGCTGGAGGGAATCCTGAGAATTTTATTTGTGAGCCTTTAAACACGATCGGCAGCAAAGGGCAGCCTGTGGTTTCCTGGCTGGGGAAAGGGCCTCTAACCCACACATATTTCAGGCACAGCACTGTCCATCCTGTCTTTACCCAACCGAGAAGGCCGTGTCCCAAATACAAGAGCACAGGCTGTTTCCAGCCCAAGGGATGCTCAACCAAGGTCCAAATGCACCTACAACACAATAAAAGACCCAGAGAAATGCTGGCAGCTGCAGCGAGGCCTTGGGAGAGGGACAGAGCTCCTTTTCCTCCCCTGGACACCCTGGGGTGCTCACATGGCATTCCTGCACGTGCCTGGGCAATGGGGAACAGGGGGGGTGGTGGTGGCCAGGTCCCACCTCCACATCCCTGCCAGCAGATATTGGGGTTTCTCTGGTCTTCATGGCTCGTCCTCAGGATGGGACAGCTCTTGAGAGTGGTGTACTCAGGCACAAAGGCCCTTAAGGACTTGATGCAAAACTTAGCAGTGGACATTTCATGGCTTGAATTATTAAGAATTAAGGTCCCAAGATGGTTTTTGGGGTCTTTAAGATCTTGGAACCCATAGTTTCCTCCTGCTCAACAGCTTGATGGTGTCTTGGAGCAGGAGAGTTAATATCCCTTGCAGTTGATTTTGTTTGTTGCTCGAGTATCATCTGAAAACCCTGCACTTATTTAATAAGTGCCATGATAACTTATTAGCAAGTATTTAATTCTTGAGCATATTGAGGGAGCGGCGAGTTCTGCCACCGTGGCCCCTGCAATGATATAGAGCAGAAACCCCCAATATAACCCTGCTATGAATCAGAATGTCATAAAATTATTAACATTTCAAATAAATCCAAAATGCTTTCCCACCAGTAGGTACAGATTGGATCCAGATGCTTTATTAACAGAAAGAATCATTAACCAGTACCTCCATAAGGCAGAACGACAGCGAGTCGTGCTCCTCATGAAGCCTTTGCAGGCAGCTGACTGGGTGTCTCGGAAAAAGACTTCATAAACTTGCCTAAACCTTATGATATTAGTGACAAAGAGGAGATTAATCTCAGCCTGGCTGACAGCCCAAGATCAATACTGAGAAACCAAACTACACCCTCAGCTTCATGTTTCCATGAGCCAGCAAAGCCAGAAATAAACACTGTGAAGGCTGAGCTCTGCGAGACGCGGTGCCGTTCGTTCCGAGCTCTGAAGACCGGGGTTGGATGAGCAGATGCTTGGCTGCAGTCCTGTGTCACCCTGGGGACATGCCACGGCTGGGGCTCCAGGGGGTGCTGGAGGTGGGAGCTGAGACCCTCATCTTGGGTGTGTTTTGGTGCTGAATTTCCATGGCTGTTCAGGAAAGCTTGACCTAATGCCTTAGGATGAGCCGAGGCCAGGACACCCTGTGGGCATGTCCCCAGTTTGGATCAAGTGCTGCCCAAAAATCCACAGAGACCGGTATTCAAAATCAGATCCAGGTGGTTTTAGCCAGACGTGAAACCACCGCAGGTCTTTGCAAATATTGGGGGTTAACCCTCAGCTCCTGCAGGTCCCGGAACAGGTTTAGATTCTCCTGGTGACCACAGGGTTGCACATATGCTGCTCCCTCCAGAGTCCTAGGTGCCCGCAGGGAGTGCAGACCTCCAGGAGGGCCTGAGCCTGGCTGGGCTGTGGGGTCTGTGGGGTCTCACACAGGTCTGGCTCTCACGTGGCCTCTTCTGTGCTTTCCCCACAGGTGAGAGCCTGAGCCCGAGCCGTGGGGCGGCCAAGAGGAAGAAGAAGCAGAGGAGGAACCGCACCACCTTCAACAGCAGCCAGCTGCAGGCTCTGGAGAGGGTCTTCGAGAGGACGCACTACCCCGACGCCTTCGTGCGGGAGGAGCTGGCGAGGAGGGTCAACCTCAGCGAGGCGAGAGTCCAGGTGAGCACAGGTTTGTGTGGGAGAAAACAACACCCTCTGCCTCGCCCCCAGGCGGGAGCAGGGACTGCCCCCTCTCTGGTTTCATCCTGCACACGACCACGATTGGTAGGACAGACACTTGGGACATCCCTGCTGACCCCCTTCCCTCCCCACGCAGGTCTGGTTTCAGAACCGGAGGGCCAAGTTTCGCCGTAATGAGAGGGCCATGCTGGCCAACAGATCAGCATCACTCCTCAAATCCTACAGCCAAGAGGCAGCCATTGAGCAGCCCATGGCACCACGACCCACCGCACTGACCCCGGAGTATCTCTCTTGGACCAGCACCTCCCCGTACAGGTAGGTGGAGGCTTTGTTGGAGCTGGGGAGGAGGTGGCCATAGGGCTGCCTAGGGACCAGTCCACTGTAGGAACGCAGCCTTGTGCTGCTGTTGGGGATTTAGGAAGTTTTACAGGGCCAAAACGAGCTTGTCTGACTTTGCTTTGGGAACCCCTTTCATCTCTGAGCACCCACTGCCTGTTGCTGAGCAAGCTTCTCTGTCTCCACGCATTTTGGGGCCCTGGTACTCGCAAGGGATTCGCTTGGCCTCATGCTGACCCTTCCCACATCTCGGCACAGGAGGTGACATGGGTCCCTTCTGGTTCCCAGCTGTTCACGACTAGCCATCTCGTCCAAAAGCTCAAGGCAGGGCTTCCTGGTGCATACTTTGAGGGGTTCCCACATCCAGCCGGCCATAAAAATGCTGAAGCCTTGGCTGCTCTTGTGGGAGATCTCTGAGAGGGAAGGGGGCAGTCTGGCCTGGGAAGCCGGCAGGACCACGAGGGGCATGGGGACTTCTCCATGGGCAACGCCTCATTCCTCCCTGCTCCCTCCCCGCAGCACTGTGCCCTCCTACAGCTCCAGCGGGACCGCGACACCCGCCCAAGGGGTGAACATGGCCAACAGCATCGCCAGCCTGCGCCTCAAAGCCAAAGAGTTCAGCCTCCATCAGAACCAGGTGCCGACCGTGAACTGACCAGGGCAAAGCCTGCCCAGTGCCCTCATCCAGGATACAACGTGGAGCTCCTGTGCCAGTCCAGGACGAATCCGCCACCTGCCCAACACATGTCACTCATCCAGTGTGTCTCAGCACCTCTTCTCTCCTCTTCCCTTCCCTTTTGAAGGTAGAGTCAGTCCCCAGGCCGAAGTGGCACATAATTATAGCCACATATGGAGCAAACTTGGTTAGAAACTTGCTTTTCCGCACACCCTTATAATAACGGCTATATATACACACACATACCCCCCACGCGCTCTTCGAGGACAAACAGACTTGCCAAGGGAACAAGAATTTGCTTCCAAACATGGAAGGATCTTGGACTATTGGATTTGACCAATTTGGGTATCTCGCCCAGAGAGCCAAAGAGTTCTTGGGTCTTCTTCTCCCATGGGGACGTGCAGCGGTGGGAGGACCAGGAGCCCCCCTTTCCACCAGGCTGTGACTTGTGGCGCTCAACCACAAGTGCTGAAGCTGACCTGTGTGCTCACCTCTTTGTGCAACCCCAGCCACAGCGTTTGGGACTTTGGGAAGCTGACGGCTCACCCATGCCACGGCCAGTCCCAGCCAGCCCTCTGCACTGTGCTGCCTGCATTTAGGAGTAGCCTATTCAATGGCATCAGGCTTTGTTCCTTCCCAGAGGAGCAAGGAGGGCTGGAGCATCTCACCAGCCTCTCTCAGAGCCTGTGAGCTCTCCTGTGAGCCGGGGGTGCATTGCCAGTCCCCAGGCAGGCACCACTGCCCTGCCTTGGTGGGCTTGCCAGCGATTCTGCAGAGCCCCAGGTCATTGAACCGTCCCAGGGAAAGAGAAAATTGGAAAAAGCTGTTGGGTTTCAGCTGAGTAGGCGGCTCCCAGCGCTTCGTGCCAACGAAGGCTTCGCCTTCCGGAGGCACAGCCTCCCTGTCGGCAGCTCCGCAGATGTGAGCAGGGGTCTGGGGCCAGCGACTCCACGGGGGGAGGTTTCTTTGGTTTTGCAGAGAGGAAATGGTTTCCCCCTTGTCCCACCCTGCTGTGCAGCCTAATGAGGTTGCAAGGTGGGATGTGTGGGGGAAAGGACACAATGGGGGCAGCTTCGCCCCAGCCCATGGGACTGAGCTGCGGAGAGACGCAGCCTCCGCCTTCCCCTGCCAGTCCCGTGGCAATGGGGAACGAGCCAGAGGGATGGAGGTGTTACCCTCTGGAAACCAGGCCACCCATTCCTCACCCACCACAAATTGCCACCAGCCAGGTGCGGGGACACCACCAGCTCAGAGGGGTGGCCCGGACAGAGAAGGCACCAGCCCTAATTGCCTGGAAGGGCTTGGCTTGGGGACTGTAGCAGCAGGTCTGAGGATGAACAGAGCAACTGCTGAGGTGCTTCCTCCAGATAAACATCCTCTGGTCTGTGACACCAAGGCTTGAAAGTGTCACAACTACAAAGTGCCCATCTGAGTGCCCACAGCTCCCAGGAACATCCTCTCCCATTCCCACTGGGGCTCTCACTGCAGCTGCATGTGGGACCCTCAGCTGCACCCCAGGCAGCACCAACCCAGGGGTACTCACCGGGCACTCAGCTGGAGATCTGATGGGAGAACAAGGAGAGAAGCACATCTCCTCTGACTGGGGGTGAACCAGCCCCTCCATCCTGCCTCCAGCCCCAGCTTTCTCTGCTCCACCCAATCTATTCGGGAATGACCACCTTCTCCTCCTCCAGCACGGCAGGCAGGGACAGGGCACAGCCTGACTGACACTGTCCACCCCACCCAGGGAGGAGTGTCACCCTAAATACCCATGCTTTGCCCCCATCCCTATTTCCAGGGCTGGTATTTCCCCCATTTGCCATGCCAGCAGCTCCCCATACCACACAGACTTGCCAAGCCAGGGGGAAGAGGGATCCAGTGGGGATCAAATCACCCACCCTGAGAAACACCCCTTGGGGCAGAAGGAGGAGGCCCGGGGGGGGGGTCCTGTTCCCATGGAAAAGCACAGGGCTCTTTTTTCGGTTATACAAGATGAAACCACAGGGATATAAATGTCGCTGCCTCTTTGAGAACATTAATGAAAATAAACCCATTTAATAGTTTGCAGATGCCGTTTCTGTAAACCTAAAAAAAGCAGGGAATAAATATTTCTTCACTAAATATCTATATGTATATATATATTTGAAAACATTTGCTCCTAATCTTAGGGCCCCTCCTTCGCCGTGCTCTTGGCAGCTTATCACAGCTTGTCAGTCAGTGCTGAACTCACCGAGACGAGATACAAATTGCACCCACGGAGGGGTAGCAGGACCGAGGGATTATTGTAATCTAAGCTCTCTCTCCCCCTTTCTATTTGTACATTTCAATTACTTGTAACAAGATCCATGGTGGATTTTTTTTTTGTTGTTTTGTTTTGTTGGGTTTTTTTTCTGCATGTCTGCGTTTCGGAAATTTTTGTAAGGTCTTTTGTAAAAACAACTCTTGTGAAATAATGGAGGAATAAATATTTTACTGAGTAGAGGCGTGTCAGTGCATGTGATGGGGACCTGTGGTTTCCCACCTGCCCTGGACAAGCAGCCCAGGCAGGGGACCCACTGTTTTGGGCAGGGGACAAGAGCCATGATCTGGCCACCTTCACCTCGAGTGATGGTGGCATCTCACAGCTTCTCCCCAAGACCTGGATTTCATCCCAGGCTCCCAGACAAATGGTCCACATGCCCTGGGAGAGAGGCAGGAGCAAGGGGGGAACATGCCAAGGCCCTGTGGATCTGAGAAGGGGTGGAGGGACCACGTTTCTGCAGCAGAAATGCTGGGCTTCCCTCTGGCTTGGGAACCCTGGAGCTGATGCCTGGAGAAATTGAGAGAGCACAGAAAACAGCCTAACAAAGGTTCCTGCATAACAGCTAACTGCAGGGTCTTTCCAGAGCCATCTTATTTCATTTGGGGATAATGAGTGTGGGCTATTGAGGAAGGGGTGTCAAAGAAGAGAGGTCTGCATGCTCTTCCCCTCCAAAATCCCACTGGTAGAGCTTACAGGATCTGTCCTGGGCAGCCCCCATTAATGCTGGTCCCAGTTCACACCCACAGCTTTGGGAGCAGCACCCCCATTTCCCCCCAGCAGCAAGGGAATGGGCTGAGCTGGGATGCAGCCAGGAGCAGGCAGCAGAGCCCCGTGCTGCAGGGTTACCAGGTCAAATCCAGTGCTGTAAGTGGGAATGGAAACCTGCAAACAGTAATTGATGCTCCACAGACACCAGAGATGGGCATCTGTTAACAGAGCTCCCATTCTCTGGCGACAGGGCTCATCCATGGTCCCAGCAGAGAGTTATCCCACAGCCCTGGGAGCCAGAAAGAGGCAACACAGAGGTCTGGACCTGCTCAGGGAATTGGAGGCAGTGGAGAAATACGGAGATTTTCTCCTATACTCTCACTGCAGGAACATCCAGGCACTCAGACAGATGCTGCTCTGTCAAGCATGCAGACTGGGTAAAAGCTGGGCAGCACAAACCCAAATCAGCACCAAACCCAGCTCTTCAGGCTCCATCCTGTGCACCAAGGAGGGCACCAACCTGGTGAGCTGGAGGCTGGGCACTGATGAGGCACATGGGAGAGAGCCAGGCCGAGGGGGTGAGATGTGGGACCTGAAGGGCAGCCCAGCCTCACTGAGGGCTCAGCAGAGCCTCACAATTGGGTGGATTTGCAAGGAGCCTGGATTAGAATAGGATGCTGTGAGCAGGATGGCTCCTAGAGAGAGTCACTCACAGGGACCAGAGCAACATGTGGCTCTCTGTGGGTTTTCTCTTCCAGGTCTGCAAAATTTGAGCTGACAGGCAGCAAGAAGGGGCATATTCTGCACAGATGACTAGTTAAAATTTTAAAAGGGTAAGAATAAACTATCAGCTCTGGGATCATGGAGTGCTTCCCAGAGAGCAAAGGCTCACAGGTGCAGAGCAGGCACAGAGCACCCAAAACATGGGGAATCAGTGGTCAGGCAAAGCTGACACCAAATACTTGGGGCAGCCAAAGTTAAAAAGAGCTCCAGGAGCTCACAGTGCATCACCAGTGGCCTTTGGGGCACCTGGACCCCATGGACTGCAAGGTTCAGGAATGACCCCTCAGCAACATATCCCAGCTTTTCCCAGAGCAGTGCAAGGCTCATCCTTGCATCACCCAGTGGAATCAAGTCCCCATGTTGGACATCACCCTAGACCCACCACAGTCCCACACACTTGACCATCCCTGTCAAACTGCTCCACTGCTGCTTTGTAACCACTTATTTATTCATTCAGTAAGTGGTTTGCAGATCATTAATGTCATTTCTCCAACCTCCTGCCTAGAGAATATCACCCAAGCAGCATCCTCACGTCCTCAGCATGTGGCCAGGGCAGAGTATCCCTTTGGAGGCCATCCAGCCCCAAGTCAAAAGACCCTTGGAAGTGAAGAGCTTGCAGATCCCAGGGCAGATTCTTCCAGTGACTCATTACTGTTGACTGCTGGAAATATGTCACTTATTTCCTGCCTGAACTGTCCCAGCTTCAGTTCATCTCCCACTAGAGCAGAAGGTCTCAACTCATGGTCAGCCTGCTCCCAGGAGCTCATGGACATCTCCTGAGGGGTCTGCAAACCAGGAGACACACAGGCATAGAGAGCTGCAGCTCACCTGGCAGGGTCTGAACTCCACAGGGGAGGGATGTGCCAGGGGAAGGCTGCCAATGAAGAGGAGTTCAGAGGCATTGTGCTACCTCTCCTCTTCAGCACAGGGGCGTTTTTCCTCCTAGGAAGGGCACATCCATCACTAGAACTAATTTCTGCAGGAGAGCTGGTCTCCATCCAAACACCACAACTTCAGGAGCAGGGGAAGGTTGCAAGGCCATTTGCAAACTGTTTCCTTCCTCAAAGCAGCTGGTTTTCAACCAGGGCAAGTCTCAGCTGATGGGAGGATCTCCCTGGACCCCCTTTCCTTGTTTCTGACCCCACAGCCCGACACTTGTGCATGACTTTCCAACCGATGAAAAGTTGAAGTTTGTCCCTACAATATTTTAATGAGAACAATTTTGTATTGTCATCAGCCTCGGCTGCCACGGCAGCGAGACAAAACAGAGTTCACATTTTCCAGCTCGCAAGGACACCAGCCTGGTTACCCCCATCCAGAATGAAACACAGACATCTCGCGGTTACAGCATCCTCCTCTCCCGTTATCCTCGCGCTGAGCCCTTCTCCCTCTGGTGGCAACGGGAAGGTCCGGAGACTCTCCGAGTCCTGCTGACACCACCTACGACCCGCAGAAACACAGGTGACAGCAGCGTGTCACCTCCCAGGAGCCGAGCCCCTCCTGCCCTTTGGGATGATGTTCCTGTCCCGGGGGGTGTGATGCTCACCCCAAACTCCACAGTCCATCCGGAAGGAGCATCTCCTCCCTGCAGCAGATATTTTGCTTGATGCTGCTTCTTTCCAGCCCCCACAGGGCAGCAAACTAAGGCAGTAGAGAAGCTTTGAGAAGCTGGATGGTAGCTGTCCATGGAGGGTGTAAGGTTTTAAAACAATTTGGGAAGGAGGGAGGAAGCAAAGGTTCCCTTTGTAGTAGGTGTTACAAAGCCAAGGAAGAGTCATCACATGCAAGGAAGAATAATTGCATGGAGAAGCACAGCGTTGCATCCATACACCACAACTTCAGAAGCAGGGGAAAGTTGAAAGGACATTTGCAAACTGTTTTCTTCCTCAAAGCAGTCGTTTTTCAGCCAAGTGAGTCCCAAAGGACAAGTCTGAGCTCCCTGTACCAGGCATCACATCTGCCTGCTTTGGAGAGGCTGATGGGCGCTGGAGCAGATACAAGCCGGCCCCTCAATCCGTTCGCCAAGGAGCGGCACCCTCCCTCCCTCCCTCCCTCTATCCCTCCCTCCCTCCATCCCAAACACCTCCAGGCCGGCCCTCAGCTCCCTGGTCAGCCATGCCCCGGGCTGGGGGCTCGCTGGGTGCGGGTCCCCGGGGCCGAGGGTCCCCCGCAGGGTGCCCGCAGCCACACGATGGTGCTGCAGCCCCGCGCAGGGAGCGCAGCGCAGCCCGCGGGACCCGCCGGTGAACCCCCATCACATTGCTCTGCTCTGCTCCAACCCCCCCACGGGGCCAGGGACCCCCAGTCCCGCTCTCTTTCCCTGCCTGGGGCTCGCACCCACGCCGCAAGCACAGGGTGTCTCACAGCTCAGCCCCAGAGCCGGGTTGGAAAAAACCCGGTGGAGAGTTTTCCCTGTGCCAACTTCATCCTCGTGTGACGAGCAGGGAAGCACCGTTATGTTTTCCAGGAGACTCACCCCTGGGATGTCAATGCCTGTGGAGTTGGCTCCTCTCACTCTTTCTACAAGTCGCAGGAATCCCAGTTCCTTAAAGAGGAATGAGAGGATTTGAGTGGCAAACCCCACAGCACGAGATGGAAGGGCCCCACGTCTGCTAGAGGGAATGGGAGATTTTGGGAGGGCAGAGAAGGCAGAGTGACCTGTGTCACAGGAGAGCTGCCCAAGGAGGAATTTTGGTCCAGATGCCGCCAGGGGAAGGCTTGGATGAAGAGGAGAGACTCGGGAAGTGGTGTGGTCAGGTAAGGAAGGGGTAAGTCCAGTGCTCAGGGTTAGGGGGACCCTGAGACTGAACCAGCTGGAACTGTGTGAGGGAAAGTGGCTTGTGCTGGGTCTCTCTTCTTTTCCCCCACCTCCAGACTCCCTGGGCTCAACAGGGCAGAGGGAAGACATGACCATGTGGATCATACTTGCACATATAACCACAGAATCATAGACTGTGAAGGGGTTGGAAAGGTCATCTTAAAGATCATCTAGTCCCAACTCCCCCTCCCATGGGTAGAGTCACTTCCCACTAGACCAGGTTGCTCAAGGCCTTATCCAGCCTGGCTTTGAACACTGCCATGGTTGGGGCATCCACAAACTGTCTGGGCAGCCTGTTCCAGTGTCTCATCACCCTCATGGTAAAAAAATTTCTTCCTACTATAGTATCTAATTTAAATTTCCCTCTTTCAATTCGTACCCACTTAAGCACCAAACTCTGTTGTTCTGCAGTCCCAGGTGGGTTTCACAGTGTTGCCATTTCCTGTTTGAGCCAGGTGTGAAAAACAAGTTGGCACATAAAATGCACACACCAAAACCCACAGACTGGGTAGATGCAACCCCTGTCCCTGCTCTCCTGGAGCTGTGGTAGACCCCGGGCACATCCTTGGCCCACGCTGATGCTGGAGCAGGAATCCGGTAGCTCTGAGCTTTAGATATTATTTGGAAAAAGGCAGGGGATGCATCAGTTCATCACTTGCAGGGGTTCATCACTTGCAGGGGTTCATCACTTGCAGGGAACGCCACTGGCAGTGTCCAGGGGAGAAACAGCAGCTCTGATCACCCTGTCCTGGGAGAGCCCTGATGGGGATGGGGCTGGTGCTGCCCAGGCAGCCGAGCCCGGCTCCATCCTGCCTCCCACAAACCTCCACTGTGCTTCAAAATAAGCACAATGCTTGGGCCTCTCTGAAGTTTGCCTTGTGGGCTTTTTCTGTTTGTTTTTTTGGAGCTAGGAGAGTTCACATTCCCAAGCTTTTCCCTGCAGCCAGTACAGCAGGGTTTATTTTTTTTTTAATAAAAAAGAAGAAAGCCGAGCTGCACATGTAACCTCAACTTCCCTGAGCAGGGCATCAGCCTCAGGCACTGAACAGGCACAGTAGAAGAGGCTGAAGGAGCTGGGTGAGGGTTCTGCAGCCTCATTTCTTCCTTCCCATGCCAAAATCTCAGTCCCAGCCACATCTCCAAACACAGCAACATGTACTGGAGAGAGTCCATTTTATAAAGCTGCTGCCTTTCTTATTTAACATCTAAAAGCATGAGGGGAAAAAAAAAAAAAAACAATAAAGTGGAGCCATTTTATCCAGCTACAACAGACACAGGACAGCACCTCCCAAACACCAACAATTTAAGAAAATAGGGGAAAACCAGGGAAATCAGGCATTTGCTTCCCAGCAACCTACTGCCAAAAAAAGGGGACTGCTGAGCTTGGAAAACACAGGCAGTTCCTTTGCAAGTCATAAGCACAGAAATGAGAGCAACCTCATCTTACCTGAACTTCTCAAGCTCTCCAGGATTTTTAGGTGAACAACAAAACTTTGCAACAACCTGGTACTCAGGGAAGGAAAAATGAGCAGGGCTACTTTGTAAGTCCCAGTTCTGCTGAATTTAAAGGATCAGCACAAATAATGCACACCTGGAAAAGGGATTCCTCTGCAGGGCAGGTGAGTCCAGAGGAAAGGGATGTCTCTTTAGGAGTCCCAGGGTACTCCAGGCTCTGCAGTGGGGTTTAGCAAAGGGCTTTACTGGAGATCCATCCTGCTGGGGTTGGACCCAGCTGCTGCCCAGCTGCATCTGCTGCTCCCAAAGGAAGGATGTATCTGAGCACAATGATTTGTTTTTATTTGGAATATTTGCTTCCTGCCACCAGGATGCATGTGCAGCAGCAGGGAAATGTACAGGGGTTCGAGACCTTGTGCACCATGTGAGGCAGAAAAGGTTTGTTAAGCAGGGTCTGTGTTACCCAGACATCTGCTGAGGCTGCAAGGGAGAGGTGGACAAGAGCAAACTGCTGAACCTGCCCACCTTCCTAATGTGGTGGGAGAGCAGAGCATTCCACTCCAAACCTCACCACACAGCTTGGCCTCTGTGCTGGGGTCAGGAATTACCAGGACAGAAGCTGCTACCTGAGCTGTGCAAGGGCTGAGCATCAGTCTGAGCAGGTGTGTCACCAGTGCTCTGTGAGGCCTCAGCAAGAGCATCCCTGAGGACAGCAGAGTTAAGGGAGCAGCCTTAATGAGTAGGGCAGGTGGAAGGGGACTTTATTTTCTGCTTATTCTGGTTTCCCCTGTGGTCTTAGTAAGGCTTTGTGTTGCCCTCAGAGGGGGGAGAGGCACTGAAGACCAGAGGTTTCCTCCTGCCTTGTCCTTCACAGGGATGCTCCATTGTTGCAGTCCCTGGCACCTGGGGACAGAGGAGCTCAGGAGGGTTTGTCACCCTGGTCTCGGTCTCTTCTCTCCAACACAACACTGTCAGGTGACACTGCAGAGCAGTGATACACTCTTCAAAGCCACTTTGCTTGCTTCCAGAGCTTTCTGCAAACTCCAGCTGGTCCAGGCTGCACACAGTGTGGCAGCACTGGACAGCAGGAAACAGCTGAAAGAAAACACCCCCAAAGTGGCCACAGCACATTCCCCAAATAGCAGCAGCCATTCTGCAGCCAGAGAAAGGCTACAAACAGAGGGGGAGAAAGTCAGTCTGCTGCCCTTGAGAGCATAGTCAGGCGCTAGTGACATGTGGACACAGATATCGACCTCAGGAGAAAGCTCTGTCTGCAAACTCCCTCTTTTGTGTGAGCATTTTAGTCTTTCCAGAAGTCCCAGAGATTTGTGTCCTGTTCTTTGCAGGGTACGTGGTTCCTGCTGGCTGCTCCAGGCACGACGCTCTGCATCTTACTGGGATGAGACTGAGATGGAAAAGTCACAGGTGCTGCTGGCCAGGAGCTGCTGAAGGCTGGCTGAGGGACAGGCAGGATCCTGCCTGCAGTGAGGCTCCTGGCAGGGAGCTGTGTCCCTTGGCATGAGACGAGGTGGCTCTGGGAGCACTGAACACTCCGATGTCTTCACAACATCACCCCGGAGGTTTTGACTTCCACGTTACTCTGCACGTTACACCTGCCTCCTGTTCTCCTTGTGGGAGAGGGAATCTAAGGGAACCCCGTCCCCACAGACTCACATGGCTGGGCAAGAGGAGAGTGGCTGTTTTATAACCCCCTCTTCTACCTCTGCTGACCAAAAGACTTTGTGAGACCCTCACGATTTTCCCTTCCTGATTCACAGGATATTTGTGACCAAGGGGAAAAGGCACACCTTCACCTTCCCAGTTCCGAACGCAGTTGAGTCAGAAAACCTCCTTTCCTTCAACGAACCCCCTCCTTGAGGGGTAGTTCATGTGCTTTCCTGCTCCTACCCTCAGCAGGAGCGAGAGAAACCTGACTCCGCATTCCCTTCCTGCTCCACAGGGAGACACATCCCTTCTCTCCAGTGACTTCCCTGCCGAATTTCAACAGCACAGGGAGTTTATCAAGGCTGCAGGTGACCTCCCTGGCAACCTACCACATGCCCACACACACACACACACACACACACACACACACACGTTCACACTCACACTCGCACACACAGCACCCCAGCCCACCAGGGAACCATCGGAGTGCAGGATGAGGGGGTTTGGATGGTCGGTGTCTCCGGGTGTTACCAGTACGGGGTGGTGGCGAGGAGGATCTGCAGGGCCATGGAGAAGCAGGGCAGCTGTGCCACGCTGTAGGCCACGGAGCGCGCGGGCGCCTTCAGCCGCAGCAGGTAGGCGATGGTGTGAACGACGCGCCCCACGCAGAAGATGAGGAAGTGGATCCTGGCCACTGCAGGACTGGGGTCCAGCATGGAGTAGATGGCTCCGAGGAAGAGGAAGGGAAAGATGTTCTCCATGTCATTGCGGTGGGCCCTGAGAAGGGAGATAAGGTTGTTCCATCCCGCCAGAACTCCCTGCTGTCTCCCATCCCTCCTAGCCATCCCTGGGTGCTGCTGGCAGCCTCCTCTGATGGATGGGGCAGACACAGCCCCCAAAAGACTTAGTTCCCCCTTGCACACAGAGGCAGGATTTCACACCCTTGGGATGCTGAGCTCCCGAAGCTTGCTCTCCGTGACTGGGATGCCTTTGCCCTGACAGATGACAGCTCCGGGGTTGGAGCTTTCAAACAAACAAAGCAAAACAAAGACCCTGCAAAGCTGCAAAAAGCTCGAGGCTGGTGCGGTGCCAGCACGGCACGGCCCCAGATGTGGCCACGTTACACAGTAAAAGGCAGTTTCCAGACCACAGCTTCCCCAGAGGAGAAACTCACAGGATGGGAGTGTTTGTGGCTTCGCCACTCTCTATAAATGCATCCAGAGGAGATCAGGGAGGAGCATCCCAGGCACCCCCACGCTGTGCCAGCAACACCTGGAAGGTGGAGGGACCACGTGGTGACACGTGGCACTGATGGAGCCAAACGCTTTGCTCCAGCTGAACATGCTCCTGGGTGTCACAGCATCAGCTGCCACCACAGTGGATCCAATCATGCCACCAGTGTAGGCTGAGTCCCTCCTCCCCCAGGCACCATCCTTTGAAGGTGGGAAGTCAGTCCCCAAAGCAACAGGCTGTCCATCACCTCTGCCTCTCCTTCTTTCCACAGCACAGAGCCCCATCCTCATGCTTCCATGGGGGGACTGTCAGGTCATGCTCTGGTTGGTGGGGATGGATGTGGGCTGGAGAGTGACTCAGGCATGAGGTCACTCATCAGGTTTTTTCTGTTATCTCTGAAGGTTTGAGAGGCAGAGATGAAACCTTGATAAGAGCTGCCACTGCTTCCCCATTCTTGTGCATGTCTGAATGTTCACAAAGCCAAGAGAAAATGTCAAGTTATTTCTTCACCAAGACAAAGGCCAGGATACCTGTGCTGCTGTTCTGCACAAGATGAGAAGTTCTCCTACCTGCTCTTTCCACCTGCATAGGAACCAGTCCCTATCTTAAGGGCCACATCCTCAAGCAAGGAGTGGGGTGCATGAACATGGCAAGGAAGCTGCTGGAAACCCTAATTCAGCTGCTCTGTGGGTGCAATTTTAGGACAGCATGGAGGAATTGGCCTAGGAAAGATACTAAAATGAGTCCTGTGTTGTAGCAGTGATGCCAGGAGGACTTGGTGTGGATGAACTGATCAGAGAGCCTGGACACAGAGATGTATTCCCTGTCAAACCTGGGAGGAAAAAGGGGAGCTGCCATGGCTCTGCTCCCCTCCTGATACCATCTGGGATGGTCTCCTTTTTTTCCAGGGAAACACCTTGAATTAATCTGTCTTTCCCAAGGCTGTGAACAGACCAGCAAGGATTGACTCTGAGTGCTTTAGCTGCCCAAGTCAGATCCCAGACTTCCCCAGGTCTTTGCTGCAGCTCCAGTTATTTATTTTTATGGAAGTTTGTTTATTGTGAATAATCAAAAGAGGATTACGATTATTATTTCTGCTATTATTTTCTTTTTGCTAGGAAGGAAACAGCTCATTTGCCCTCCTCCTCCCTCTGGCAGCCCAGTGATTAGGTAGCACTGGATGTTTTCAGCTCGTTTGCTATCCTACTCCCTCTGGCAGCCCAGGATTAGGTGGCACTGGATGTTTTCTAAAGCAAATGCTGGAAGCTGTGGGAGATGAGTGATGAGGGCCCCACCCACAGCAGAGAGCTGGCAGCTGAGGGCTCAGTGACAGGAGGGCACAGCTCCAGCCCCTTTCCTGCACATCACCCAGCATTCAGGGCACCTCCTTTGATAAAGGGGACAGCAAATCAAGCCCAGGGCTGAATAACCCCATGTTTTACCTCTGAGGAACTGTGAGCCCCACAGAAGAGGGGGAAGATTCAGAGCTTGCCCATTAGGGAGGCAGAAGTTATAGCAACCCTGTTCAGCCTCTTCCCAAATCCCTCACAAGAGCAGCCAGATACAACACTGGAACCAGTCACACAGTTCCCTGTCCAAGCTGTGCAAGGATCTGGGGGATTCAGGGTCCTGTCGGAGCAGGACAGAAAGAGACTTTGGGTGTGGGTATGGGATGAGACCTCAGGAGCTTGTGGGACTTTAAGCACCTAGGAAAGAGTTTGTGTCCAGAGTCAGCTGTTGGACCCAAACCCGGATCCTTCCACGTGTCCTTGCTCCAGCGCACACCCCGCTGCCATTAAAGATTAAACTGCTCTAGTGGCAGGGTCCCACAGCCCAGCTAGAGGCATTCAAACCACTTAGGCAATTACTTAATTAATGAGCCCTTTAGCTTCCCACTGCTCCTTTGCCAGCAGCTGCCAGGGATCCATCCCCCCGTGGAGCAGAGGGAATGCCAGCACCGCCGGGTTCTCACCTGCGGCACCGCTCCACGTCGGGGTCCTCGCGGCAGAACTGCAGCCCCCCGTTGCGCAGCGCGTCCTCCGGGTTTGCAAACGCCTGCAAGACAGTCCCCAGATCCTCACAACGCCTTCAGGAGCCTCAGAGGTAGAAGTCTGGCCCCCAGGACCCGTGGGGATTTCCTCCTGCTCTGGTTTTTCACCACCCTTCACAAGCACGAGGGCAACTGTGCTTCCATGTTTAACCCCTGTCCTGGGGGTTAAACCCTGCACCTCCCCAGGGGTTTTCCTTATCCTCCAAAAACCCCAGTGCTGCCTGCTGATCAGGTACCAAACCTCATCCCAGTCCACTTCTTCCCATGAAACCCATTTAAAGGAGACTGTGCCAAGCAGCAAGTGAGATCACTGCTGGCACAGAGCTTGCAGACACACTGTGGCATCTGAAAGATAACAGGACTGACAGATTAGGAAAGACTCCCTGGCTGACTTTTTGGCAGTGGTACCGTGTGATTTTCCCACGGGGAAATGGGATCCTACACTAATAAAGTTACAAATAAAGATGATTTATATGAGCTCCTCACCTATGCTCAGAAGCTGTTCCTCAGGGACCTGGTTACATGTGACAGCTTCATTTTGCAGCCTGGAAAGGGCCCTGGTGCTTTCTTTAATCATGTTACAAGCCTGGATGGTCCCAGGGCTAGAGCATCATTTAAAATCACAAGGGGAGGAGCCACATCAGTTACAGTCATGTCACAGCACAGGGTTATCGCTTCCTATTTTTTCTGAGAGCAGAAA
Source organism: Corapipo altera (assembly GCF_003945725.1). Lineage (NCBI taxonomy): Eukaryota > Metazoa > Chordata > Aves > Passeriformes > Pipridae > Corapipo > Corapipo altera. The sequence continues at coordinate 5,312,657 of NW_020884901.1, read as the reverse complement.
TCTCTCCCTCCTGTTCCGCTGATGGAATTGGAAACCCCTCAAATACTTTTAAACAGATTTTATAAACAGATGAGTTTTGCCAGGAATTCAATTTGGGTTGTGGGTGATAAAAGTCCAGTTAACCCCAAATCCAGACAGCAGCTGGAACTCCAGGTCCTCCCTGTATTTTTCCCCCGTGTCCAAGAACGATTTCCTCCAGCTATTGTTTTTATTCCCCATGACTTTCTGATCTCCTGGAGCATTCCCATAGCCAGTCAGCCTCCAAAAGCTCAAAAGCTTTCTGTTACATTCCAAGAAAAAAAGACCATTTCAATGATTTCTTCTCAAACCTTTTTTTCCCCCCTCCTATTCTTCCAGGCATGGCAAATTAACTGTAAACAGTCTCTTTCTAGAAGCATCTCACCTGCTTGCCATTTAAGATTTGTTTATTGTTTAGATTAGGTTTCAAAAATTATAAACATCAAGCTACAGATGGTAGAAACAAACAAAAAGGGCTAAAGAGAAGTGAGATATTTATCTGCTGCAGCTATGAAACTTGTTTTTCTTTCAACTTAAGTCCAAGAAACTCGGTTTGCTTCAGGAAAACTTTGTCGACCTTTACAGGAATAAAAGAAGAAAGAAAAACCACAGAAGCCCAAGGAAAAAGCCAGAAAGGGAGAGGAAGGAAAAGGAAACTGGATCTTACCTTCTTTCTGAGTCTCACTTGTCCCGTAATGATGGCAACGACATACATTTTTAAGATCAAAATTGTGCTGTAGAACGTAAATGACAGAAACACTTCGTTTTCCATCATTTTGGGGGAAGGTGCCGCTCGGTCGCCTCAGCACTCGGATCCTGTGGCGATCTTGGGAGAGGGGGCAGGAACAGCTGCGTTTAAACACGACACAAATCTCCTCATTTCTCCGGCCAAAGCCCACAGCCCCTGTACCCCCCCGCCAGGCTGATGGGGCGCAGCTGCCGCTGAGCAAAGCCCAGCCAGCCCACGGAACAGGCTCCCCCTGCCCCGCACACCCCGACACCAACCAGCTCCATGGGGACGAGATGCCCCGAGCCGGGATACAGCCCCCTCGACCCTGTGGGCCACAGCCAGGCTCAGCCTGGTCACAGCTTGAACCTCTGCCTCCCTAAAACAGCCCGCCACGACCCCCTGTCCCACCTCCCGTGCGTGCCCAGAGGGACAGAGCTGCACGGAGCATCCCTCGCCCAGCCAGGCAATGCTCACCCACAGACAGGAGCTGATCTGCTCTCGAAGGAGGAGTTAGGAAGAAGGCAGGCACCTACCTCAGCCACATCCAGCCCTGTGCTCCTGCGCTCGGTCCGTCCCCTATCCCACAGCCCACCCCTCTGCTCCCAGTACGTCCCAGTCCCGCCCAGTCCCGTGGCAGAGGCTCCCAGCCCTCCCCTACATATCCACCTGCCGAGGGATGGACAGCGGACAGAGCTGTCCCTTGGGCCACCAGCGCCCACCCCCCGGGAGCCTGGGCTGTCCCTGCACCCCGGGCTGGGAGGGGAGCCCGGGAATGACCAGCCTGGACCCCAACCGGGCAGGTCCTGGACTGCAAAGCCCGAAAAACTGCAGCAGAAGCAAAGAACAGCCTGCCTAGCCCTGAAGGCAGCTCGTCCTGGTTTCTCCGAGATGATGAATCAAGGCAGTCAGGTGGAATTCTGTCCTTGGTTTAGAAAACGCCACGCGAATTTGGAGCTGCCTTTTCCTCAGCCACCAAACACTGTGGGTGAAAGAGTAGGATCTGAGCCTCTGGCAGGCAGCTTGGATGGTCTTCCAGCCTTTAACTCCTTCTTCCCCAGCCCTGGCCCCAGTGCTGGCAGCAGCAAACCTCAGTGAGCCGGCAGTGTGGGAGCTGACAGGAGATCTCCAAATTTATTAGGGTGGAAGGGCTGGATTTGGTGTTTATTTCCTTTACACAGGAAAAAAAAAATTAAAAAAAGAAAAATACTTAATTCAGGAAAATGGAGACTTTTAGATATTGAGTGAAAAAAGAATGCTTTGAGGATGCAAGCAGTTTTATAATGAACTGACATGTTGGAATAAAAAAAATTCTTTCAAGCCACAAAAAAAAAGCCTCAAGGAACAATGAAACGAGTAGGGTTTAATCATCTATCAGGGCATCAGTGCCTCTAGGACTGGTTTCGTTCTTCAGGGCTTTTTAACTTCTTAAATGCCATGGAGCAAAACTAAATCCTGTCCTTTCCAAGAGGGTCCAGAGTATCCCAAGAGGAACATTGCACTAAGCCCAGGACCTGGCCTGTTGCTACAGCCCCTGGACAGGTTTGTCCCCAGCAATAGGATGCTGGAAGCATAAAGCAGTGAAGAAAATGCAAAGCTCAGTGTACAGTGGGGCCCGTGTGGTGCAAGTGCAGCAACCAGATGGAGATCCCGTGGTTTTGTGTTGCCATGGCATCGTGAAGGGGGGGGGGGGGGATGTGGACCAAGGAGGAGGCTGCATGGCTTCCTTCTTCAACCTGTTACCCAGAAATGTTTTGACAAACCAAAACCTCCTACCAAGAAATATTCTGCACGATGTGCCCACAAAGAACGGGAAGTTTGACCACAGTCCCACCTGCAGCACTTTGCACCATAGTGGTTAATAAGGTGTAAAAAGCACCCCAGTTTTGTATCTAACTGGTGGAAGAGAATTCGACATGAAATTGCAGGGACAGATCAACAGGTTTATCCTTCTCACCCTCCCCAGAACAGCTGCCTTTTGGTAAGTCTTGCGTCCTCAGCTACGCTGAGTGTTGACCTGGGAAATTCAGCTTGTGGTTGCAATGGTATTGTTAGTGCCCTATAGAGCTACTGGGCAGTTAATCACCAGCAATCTGAAAGAACCACACACGTTGCATTGAATAAATTGTGCTGTTCCTGAACCTGACTTTTGAACGTGACCAGACCTACAGTTCACGGACTACAGTCTATGAAACATAGTCGGGGCCTTATGGTTACGTTTTTGCAACACTGCACAGAGCCTTTGAAAACCCCAGACACTTGGTTTCAAGGGAGAGGTACTTGCAGCTGGTCACCACCACCCTGGCGTCGGGGCGGCTGCAGAACAAGCCCTGGCACAGCCCGGCGTGGAGCTCCTCAGCCTGGCAATGTGTGCCTGCCTCCAACAGGCTGCTTCCCTGGGGGTGGGAACGGGGACACCGGGACATGCAGCAGCCATGTGGACTCAGCCACTGCAGTAAGAGCTGGGGTGTTCACCACCAAACTACATCCAACCCCACCCACGTCTCCCTGGAGGTCACAGGGTTTTATAAACACCATAATGCCAAGAGTAAGTAGTTGGCAGCAAAGCCACATCCCAAACGCTGCTCCCTCCCTCTTCTCCTCTCCACAGCTGATAGGGATCAACCCACAGCAGAGAAGCCCTTGGTGCCTAAGGTCTGGGTTTATGCAGGGCCAGACCAGCCCTGCAGCAGGGATGAGACTTCCCCAGCAGTCCCTTCCCCAGCTCTCCCAAGGGTCTGGGAGAAGCCAGGCAGCCAGACCCTCCACCAGCACATCACACCCTCCAGGGAGCCGCTCCAGTTTTTACCAGCTGAGGATCCAGCCCACGGGGTCCTTGGTAGTGAGACCTTTTCCCTTCATGCACCTTCCTCCCCTCCCCAGGCAGCCATGCCTCACTGAACAGCAGGAATATGCACCTGCAGACAAGCCAGGACTTCTCCTTGCCAGCCAGCCAGACTTCTCCTCCTTGGCATTATTCAAACCCTGGCAGGAAGCCCTGGACAAATTGCACCAGCAACTGGCACAAATTTAAATTGAATGGAGAGATCAAGAAGTGCAGTTTGTTTAGGAATAAGCCCTCGGGGCAAACTCAGTCACACCATCTCTCTGGTGTGTAAAAATCACGTGGGCAAGGAAAGTTGTTTATTTTGTGTGTTTATGCATTTCAGACCCTTTCAGTATTACACAGAGTGGAGGAAGACCAGTGGAGAGGGACGTGGATGGGGATGAGGGGCAGAAGCTGCCTGTAAAGGCAGATGTAATGCTCCTGGGATCCCAGCTCCTGCTTGGTTTCCCAAGTTCAGGGGTCTCACACTGGGCAGGACACATCCACACGTGCACCTTCCTGGCTTTTGGAACCCAAGGCAATGCAGCTGCAGGAAGCATGTTTAACCATCCCATTAATCCAGGCGGAAGCAGGCTGTTAATATTAATGGTTTGATCCTCCTCCACAGATCACATTCTTCATTGCTTGAAGGAGACCAGGTCCTTAAACTACAAGCTGTGCCTTAAAGCCTCGAGAACAAGAAGTTTCAACCCAGGACAAGACCCACCCAAAATCAACATCACCAGCCAAAAACACTGATTTTTTTTTTTTTTGAGAAATTTTTAATAATAATCAAGGTCAGGCTTTGAAAGATTAGTCATCAGGTTAGACTGACCCTAGGAGCTGTGGAGAAAAGATGGAGGGTTTTGCTGGAGGAGGAACTGAACTGTAGCCGGCAGAAGGAATGAAAAATTCATGGGAGATGCTTGAGAAAAGTACTTAAAAATAGAAGCCTGTAATAGCAATCCTGCTTTGAAAAGATTATGGAATAAAAATCACCCTCAGTTCCCATACGGGCTGTTATTTATTTGACCAGCTGAATTACACTACAGTATTATAACTACACGTTTTTCCACTCTTGCTATGTTGGGGAATTTCCTGGTGGCAGTGACATGGGAGTTGTGTAATAAATCCTGCACAGTGGAACACTGGCACGTCTGCTGGGGTGGCACAGCCTGGGCTCCAACCTGATCCCAAAGGGCAGCAGACTCTTTGGGCAATTACAACTCAGATTCCCCAAAATTTTCCCAAACCCATTACATCCCACAGCCAGGGCTAGGCAAAGAGCCTGAGGGGACTGCTCCAGGCTGGAGAAGCTGGGCAGGTGGGTGGCACTTCTCCAGCATGTTCCCACATGCTGGTGGAGAAGGTGCAGAGGCCGGTTGGAGTTTTGCTTGCCCTGGGCCTACAGCTCAGCCCACAGCTCCAAGAAGAGCTGAGCCACATTCCTGGCTTGTTTCAATGCTGCAGTGTCCAGCAGTACCCTCTTTCCCTGCCATTTCTTCCTGCTGCTCCCAGAGCAAAGCCTTGGAGTCTGCACATGTAGCCCAGTGATCACTTACCCTGGGCTGCACCCATCCCGGGAAATCCCACGAGAGGCTGCGCTGGCTCATGGAGTCAAACACAGCTTTTCAAGTAAAGACATGAGCATTTTAACTATCTGTTAGAGAGAAGGGCGCTCCACCTGCCTTCACTCCTTAATCTGCACAAAAACTCAACCTCCGTGACGCACCTTCTTCTGCGGGTGAGTGAAATCCTGTTGCTTCACCTGCAGCTCCCCATCCCCAAGCTCCTGGGCTCCTCCTGCTCTTTGCAGCAAGCAGGACACAGAAGATACTGCAAAGTCACTAAGCAGTGGAACCATCAGCATCTCTGGCCTTCAGCATTAGCACCTCCAGAAACAAATGGGATGTTTCAGGCTCTGGCAAACTCCGGCAGATTTTGTCTGGTTTGTATTTTAGAGTGACGGTACTGGCAGGAGCTGCCTGAGAGGCCTCAGGCACGAGGAATGTACGATCAGATTCTCCCAAATTGTCCTTCACACTTGGAAGAGCAGATGCCTGCAGCAGGAGAAAGCCAGCAGGAGAGGCCCAGGGAAGGGGCAGGGGTGTGGTGGCTCTGAGTCCCAGGCAGAGCAGAACGGAGGAAGCTGCTGTTCCTCAGCCAGTCCCAGGACAGGGAACTGGTCCAGGGCCAAGTGAGAGGCAGTGGCACGTTGTCCTCCTGCCTTCTCCCTCCAGCTCCACCCACAGTCCCTTCCTGTCTACTCCCAGGCTGCTGCCCTGCTCCTAACCACCCCCCTGACCCAAATTGTCATACCCACCCTGGCTGCAGCGTAGTCACTGTGTCCCCTGCTGCTGTGACAGCCAGGAGACACCAGAAGAGAAGACATCAGGCTGGGACTGTGTGGGAAGTAGATTATTTTCTCCTGTTCTGAGCCTCACATGGATTCACGCCTGGGCTTTCTCTTAGAGGAAAGAATTCCTTGGCTAGGCTGCTCTGTGCCTTCAGCGATGCAAATCTGCTGGGAGAGTGGCTGAGGGAAGTTACTTCTCCTCTCTTCTGCTTTCTCCCTCTGCCCCAGCTTGTTTAAGAGCTGCACCTGCCACTGCTGCCACAGGGCAAAGGTGGGAGATGGGGGATCAGGGCTTGGGGTGTGGGGAAGCCACACTGCACTCACACACACTCTCCCTCAGCCACACCGCAGCAACTCGTGATGTGTCTGGCTTCCCAAGAACCAGATCCCATCAGTTGTAAACAACAGGCAAAAACCACTTACGTTACTGCCAAAAAAGAGGGAGTTTCCCTGCCAGACTGAGAGAGAAGAGAAACAAATCCTGCCCCCCAAAAAAATTCAAAATTGGGAAACATTTCCTAGACTTCAAGCATTTGCAAAACTACGATGTAAATGCAGATTCCCTGGTGGGATGCTCTTGAGCAAGAGCAAAGGTAACGGGTGCAGCGTGGTCCTGCCTCCACATGCTGTGCTGTGGAGAAATGGGAATCAGGCCATGTTTTACAGCATTAAGAGCACTGGCTCACAAACCCAGGACTGGAGGAGAAAGCAGCTCTGGTCCCAGATCCAGCCTTACAGAGACCTGGCATTCAACAGCAGATGAGCAGCTTCAAGGTGAAAAGTAGAAAACAAACCAAGATGGCCTTTCTCTTTTTCAGTGCCTGTCCAAGGGCTGGGATCTCCTGCTGTGCTGATCCACAGGGCTCTGCTCATCCTCAGAAGTGCAGTGGGGGGCCCAGCTTAAGAATAGGGACTTGTTTTGGCAGGTGGGCACCTCATCTCCTGGGCTGTTAACCCTGCCCTGAAACCCAGGAATAACAGGCTACAGAGCTCATTCATTTTAAAATCTTTTAAATTCTATTTTCAACAGAAAGACATTTTCAAGTTGACACACAGACATTGAAATATAGGACAATAGGAAATGGAAAGGTCAGCACATCACTGCCTGTCCCTGAGACGAACTGAGTCATCTCACCATCCTGGTGAGACCAACTCTAAGGAGACCTTTCCTTCATGGCCCTGCCGTAGAGTTTCACTCACCACAAAGCTTTCCAAAATGCAGAGCTCATTTCTAAAACCCCGAGTTCTCTGTGTCCCCTCCATCACCCCTAAATTAAACAGCAGCATTTCCTCCCACCCTTCCTTATAGGTCATGTTTTCTAAATCTCTTTATCGCACATGCTGATCTTCTAAACGCTCTCACTTCACAGAGCAAAGTCCTGGGCTAAAGGAGGGTGACTGTGCTTCCTAGAAGAGACCAGGGCCTCCTCCTCAGGAGCCCTGACTCAGGCAGAAGTCAGAGCTTCTCGGCAGTTTGAGGTTTTATGAGTTGAGTCATTGGTCAGCCCACAGCTGGCTCCAGACACAACCTAAAACTTTCCCTTTTCCCTGCCCTGGGTGACGAACAATACATCTTTCGGACTTAGTTTCAGGCAGAAAGGTGGTCCAGGTCTCAATTCTGATGTTGTTAATAAACACCTGCCCCATGCAGCGCTAAAAACAGCCTCCCCACAATCAGCCTGGAAAGCAGGCAGCAATTTAGCTGTATTATTTACAGCCCTCCTTGCCTGGATGCTTTTTATGGTGCTGTTGTCTCAGCTGGCCTCCTGCTCACAGCGGTGGGAGCACTGACAGAACACGACCCAGGCTGCACGACCCTGACTTTATCAAGAGCAGAACTTGGCCTGAATGATACAAGGAAGTAGAGAAACCTCTCCAGGTAGTGATGCTTGGGCTTACCATCCCTTCTCTGCCTGAGTGACCCTTCAGCAGGACTCCAGGAGCCTGCCCAGGTCCCAGGCTTCGATTCCTCTCCTGATTCACAGCCTGCATCCCCGCGTCCACGATGCGTGCCCAGGATCTGCTCCACCCTGTGTTTATGCAACCCTGACTGCTCCCCACAGCCCTCCATGAGGGGACAGATATGAGCTCTTTGCAAATATTTACAAAGCAGCAGAATGCATCTCTCTAACACAGCACGTTTCTGTTAACAGTGCCACCAACTCAGCCAAAACTGAACAAGAAGTGTTCCCTCATTAGCAGGAGAGAGGCTGGATCTGGGTGGGAAGGCACCTGCAGGGACAGGAGGCTATGGGATGCTGAGGCCACATTAGTGGGAATAGAGCTGTCCAGTTGGAAGGTACAGGGAGCTCTGCTGCACTGTAGCACAGCAGGGGAGGCTGGTGTGCATTTTTGGTGGTAGAAGGAGCTGCTGCTCTTCAGTGTGAGCAGGAACCTTGCAGGGTTCTATCAGCCATGGGACACACCGTGGTTTGAAGGCAGGACGTGCCCCTGTGGTAGACAGCAATGGACTGAGGCTCTCTATCCCCCTTTACCCTGGTTCATCCAGTCTTCAGGAGTCAGGGATTAACTTAAGCTCTGAATCACAAGGTTTAATTCTGTTTCTTGTAAATTTTTTGTCATACAGGACGGTAATGTTTGACAATTACATGCGTCAAGTCACCGTCCAAACGGTTTAAATTAAATTACTTCTTGAGACAATTAAGTTCCGTAATGAAGCATAATTTAAACAATAAACTCCATAATGAAACACAATTTAAAGTAAGATGATGAGGATGATAATATTTTTATGGGATCTCCTTCCCCTCTTGTTCATGTCACAGACAGACACACGGAGGAATTAGGAAGAACAGCAGTTCTTGCTCAGCTTTGCCTGACATTCCCCTCCTTCAAAACATGCCTGTGAAAGCACCTCTTACTCAGCTTTACCACAACCCCAATTGCTTTCATCTCTCTTCAAAGGAGATTTCTCCATGCTTTTGATTATCCCAGTCATACTTTCATATTTCCCTCCAAGCAAGCAGATGACCAGCACATGACTGCCAACTCCTTCACCCCTTGCACTCTAAATGTCCTTCAGCCTCCTAAAAGGTCATTTTTCTTTTAAATGCCAGGAGTCCTCACTGAGGGGTCTAGGATGACTCTCCACACCTAGTTATTTAGTGCTCCTGAGGGGGAGGGGGGCTACTCCCAAACTGAAGGAATTCCAGCTATGCTCTGTAGAAGACAGCCCTGGGACGCTCACAGCTATCCAGCAGTAGATCTGGCCTGTTCATCCCTGTTCCTTCAGGGCATTTTTGTATCCTCCAGCCAGTCTCCTCTCTCACTGTGCTGTTAGCATGGACTTAACATTGTTCTTTGCAGAGCACATCCGTTCTCCTGTTTTCAACTCATTCCAGCTCACAGTTGGCCCCAGGGTTCCCAACTCCCAAACACATATTTTAACAATAGATGGAAACTGAAGCCCTGCAGGCAACCTTTTATTTTAGCAGAGTGCATTTTTCTTCCTGTTAGATAACATATCTCCTGAATTTAGATTCCTTCCTGACCCTCCATCCTTATTTAACATTGATGAATCCTCATGAAAATTATACTTTCCAGGTTGTTCAGTGTAAGATTTGAGGCATAAATGAACAGGTCCTCACAGAGTTCTGCAGCTGGACATTGCAGAAGTGGAAGAATTAAATACCTCTCAGTTGGTCCTGCTTACTAGGGGGCCTCAGTAAGTGTCCATTTGCAGTCACTTCAGTTCGTGCTCCTAAGCTACAATATCCTCCCCAAAATTTCAGCACATGTAAATGTGTAAATTTTTTTTCCTGGATTTTATTTTTCTCTCTTTCAGTAACATAAACCAACCAGAAAGAACCTAGAAAAAAACCCATCAAGCTCTTGGTGGCAAGTCACTAAAGAAGAGAGATGCCTTGGCTGTCCTGCAATGACGTTCTGATATCTAAGCCACAGAGATGGACAGACAAGGTGCAGTTTCCAGGAGGCCTCCTCACTGTGGCCTCCACAGAAATCATCACATCCCTCCTTGTTCAGGACACCTCACTGCTGGTGCCAGGGTGTGCTGGCTGCTGGTGCCTGTTGTTCTCTGGTTACAGATCCCCTCTGAGACTCTCCAGCAAACTGGAAGCCTGTGGAGTCCTTTTGCCTTTGCTGCTCTTTCCTGGCCTTGCAACCAGCTGGTAATACTGAGCCTGGCTCCATAACCTCCCCAGCCTTCCAAGGGCAGCCAGACCAGGCCTGTCTGGACAAATGGGGAAGCTATTACAGCAGCAAATAGGCACCTTCTCCTGAGGAACCTACTTATTCCTCAGTGCCAAACACCAGAGCTGATTAAAACCAGGCAGAGATCTTTATTCAGGCATGAACTGGAGACAGAAGAGCAGGAATAGCAAAGGCGCCGGTCAGAAGAGCTGCTCTGCAAGACTAATTTTAGTGACCTGTATTTATGGCTCTTCCATGGGAGATGGGTGTAAGAGCAGGGTGTTTAGTTTTGCAAACCCCAAGCCAAACACAGCCTCTGATTCTGGTCCAGCCCCAAACCTACTGAGCACTTTTAAATCCTCTTTCACCTAAGGGTCTGAAAGGATCAGATGGGGCTGTCTGCTTAATAACATCACACCTTATGTGCTTTGGATGAAATACAAGCCACTGGCCACATCAGAACTCATGAGTGGAACGAGGGCACAGCATTACTCATGCCCTAAAATCCTCTTCCTGTAGGAATCCTCCCACACCATGTGAGCATCGTGTTTTCTTATTTCATCCAGCTCAAGTTTCATCTCCCTCACACAGTTTTTTTCCCTAAATTATTATTTACAACAGAATTCTATTTAAGATAGAATATGGGCTCAAGTTTCCCTGTTATTTCTTGTTCTCTCAGTGAGAGCTATTGCTACACAAGCAGAGAGGCTCACAGGAGAGCCACTCCACTCCAAACCAGCCTGGAGAACAAAACCAGAAAGTAGATCCTGGAGCCCAGTCAAAGACAAACAGAAACAGTGTCCGGTTTCAGATTCTGGGCTCAATTTTAAAAGCAAAGTTAAAAACCAAAGATGGGACTGAGGCAGGTGAAGTTCAACTCTAACAGCATCCCATTTTACCAATGAGCACCTGCAGCACAAGGATTAATTCTCTTTCTTGCAGATTTGTTGCCATACATGATGGGAATGCTCAATGTTTACACATGTCAAGTTCACCATCCAGACCGTTCAAACCAAATTACATCCTGGGACGATAAATTCATAATGAAACACAATCTGAATTGAGATGATGATAACAATAATCTTTTTATGGGATCTCTTTCCCCTCTTGTTCATGTCACAGAGAGACAAGCAGAGGATTAGGAACAGATGATGTGACTAAGCCAGTGCTGCTGGAGATGGGTGACAGCACCTTGACTTGACCCCTGGAGTCCAAATGCAGTTCTCAGATCTAATCACTAAACCACAGAGGATGTCTGCACCAGGAATGTTTAGTTACAAGTCAAAACAAAGCCTAACTGCCAGCATCGATAGCCCATCCACTGGGTCTATCGCTACCACTTCATACATTATTCATCTCGATCTTGCACAACACAGGCCTTGAAATCAGAACCCGGAGGCAATCAGGCGGGAGCAGAGCCAGGTCTGCAGCGAGGGGTGAAAAGGCGAGGCTGGTAAATGGTAAAGCACCTTCCGCACCCTGCTTTGCTTTCCTGAGTTCCTGCCCCGAGGGTGACTCTTTCAGCTGCCAGCCCAGGTGGATTTGCGTGGTCCAGAGGTGGCTGCTGCTTATTTGCACCTGGCTTTGGGTAGCAGAGAATCACAGAACCATTCAGGCTGGAAAAAATCTCAAAGATCTTCAAATCCAACGTTAACCCAGCACCGCCCTGTTCACCACATCCCCAAATGCCACATCCACGCCACTTTTGAACACTTCCAGTGATGGTGAACCAGACCATGAGCTGCTGTGTGCTCTTGCCCTGCAAGAGCAGACACCCGAACCAGCACAAAAGACGTCCATCTGAGCCCCGGGGTCCTCTCAGTACTGGTAGTCAACAAGAGTTAACTGCTAGTTAACTAGTACTTAAACTCTTAACAGCAATTCTCTCCAAGCTATACCTTAATATCTTTATTCCTGACACCAAAATATCAGCCTGGAGGGTGTCCAAGACATAAAAGTCTATTTGAGGAATGGACACCTGCTAAGATCACCCAGCTACAGGTTAAATCTCTTCTCCTCAGAGCCTGCCACTATGGCAGTTCTGGAAGCTTCTGCTCCTATGTTTTCCCAAAGCCAAAAGGCTGCCTCCCTCCATCCCTACTCCCTCTGGAGCACACAGTGGCCTGTTGAGGAGCAGAGCCAGTTTGGCTGTCAGGCACTTTAATAACTCCTTGTGCTTGTTCTGAGAAAGACCATCTCCATCCATCATTGCTTGATGGAGTTGATATGAGTGAAAGATCAAACAGGTTCCAGCACCAGGTCTCACTGGAAGCAGAGAAGTGTCCTGCCAGCTTATCACCTTGTGCTTATCTATAAAACATTACATTTCCAGCAAGTTCCCACAGGAGGCAAGAAATGTGAGACTTCCCTCACCCACACTGATGCTGATCAAGCATGGCTTTAAACACGTTCTGTACCTCTCACTCCCACCCCTACCAGGTAACACCACCTGTGTAGCTCCACCTGCTGAAAACCACTTGATATAAGATTCAAAATCACATTGTTTTCCCTTTGCACCACGGCCAAAGGGCAGCAGCAGCACTGACAAACTCTGCTCAGTCCCCAGCTGGTCTGGGGAGGTGTTGTGCTGGTGCAGACCAGGTAAAGCTCTGGTCTGGACAGCCACTGGATCCAAACCCTGTGAGGTCCTCAGGGCTGGTTATTCACCCTGCCTGTACAGCACAGTGAGTCTCTGCTCTCTGACTGCAGTTCAGGCTCAGGCAAAAGAGATTTGAGGTTCGGCATCTGGGTGGGAAACACTTTTCTCTTATTGTAGAGAAGAACCTCTCAACTCCATGTTTCAAAGACAGCAACCAGAACAAAAACCAACCCTTACTGGTATATCAGAATTTTACAAGGGCTCAGACATGATCAAAGGAATTATTTCACGTGGGCAGATTTATCTGGACAAGTATATAATGTTTTATTTCACTCAGATCCCAAGATCACCCACACCTTTCCCTGTTGGACTACCCTTTACAGAGCACAGCAGCACACACTGACCCAAGGGACTCTGTCACTCTGTACCCCAGACAAGGATTTTTAAGCCTGCCCAAGGCAAATCATGGTTCAAGACAGAAGAGAATTGCTACACCCTTTGCTGTGAACCACCATGCCAAGAAGAACTTTCATCATCCACAAACCTCAGTTTTCCTACCTGCAAGAGAAGGATGACAGGCTCTTGACTCCCTGGGCGTTCCTAGAATTAGAGAACGTCTGCTCAACATTAATGTAGATTTTGGTGTTTTGTGTTATTGTTACTGTCACATTATAGAAAGGTCAGTGAACACATTCCATGAGTCAGAGCCTTTCCACAGCACTAGTGTAGCTCCCAGACCTTAGCCAGGCTCTGTGTTTGGACAAAGCCCACCACAATCCCACTCTTCAAGATTCCAATGTGCGTCAGCGTGGCAGCCCTTTCCTGTCCCTGCCTCATCTCTGTGTTTAGGGTAAGGAGCACTTGGAAGATGATGCTGAAATTAGAGCGGGGAAAGAAAACAAAAAGAAACCACATATACAGAGGAGGAAAAAAAAGGGTAAAAATAAACCAAAGTCCCCTCAGAAAAACTCCAACCATTAGAGAGTGTCTAGCCAGAGTCACAAAGCAGGGAGAGATTATACAGAAATTAAACTGAATGTAGGGAAAAATGAGTCTCCCAGCTCTTCTTCTCCAGTTGGAAACCTTCAGCAAGAACCTCTTGACAGCCCAGAACCTCGTGTCAAAGAGCAGTCATGTTTCCAAAACTCTTTCACATACAGAACTTGGAAACATTGAGGACCTTATACATTCTCCAACAAAAATACAGACTTTTTCTGGGAAAAAACACTGATTCATTGACCCTACAATTCTTACCTGGATTACTTACTCTTGCACTCCGTGGACTCAAGGCAGGGCATTTCTAGCACCCTGACCCCTGGCTGGAGACATTCCTTGGCTCACCAGCCAACTGGGAATGGCTGCTGCCTTGTGATTGGAAAGCCATGCTAACCACCCACATCCCAAATTCTCTAGGCTCTCTGCTGCCTTAAGTCCTGGGAATGCTGACTTTAAACCAGGCAAACTGTAGGTGGGTGACAAAAAAATTTCAACACAAAGAAAGCGGGATAAGGCCAGGCAAAACTGTCCCCCTGGGACTTTCCTCTCTCCTCATCATTAAATGCTCCATCTCTGCATCCCTCATCTCTCCCTTTGCCACACAGACACCCCATCTCCACTGCCTCCCCCACCACAACAGCTTTAGCACTCTGCATTACTCCCTGCAAACACCATATCCTCCTGCTAAACCAAGTCCCTCCCTTCCCTCTCCCTGTAACCCCCCTACCATGTCCTTTCCACTCCCTTTCCTCACCTTCCCACCACACCACTGCTGAATAACCCCCTAAATCACAGACACCCCAAGCCTATTGCACACCGAGCACCTTTCCAAAGTTCTTCTCTGCTAAAAAAATTTTTGGTACCTTCAGTCTGTGGCAGTTGACTCAAGATGACCTGCTGCTGGCTGACCACCCCCACCCTCTGTGCTGGTCAGGAGGGCAATGTGAATACACGACAGGGTGCCAGTTCTGTGCCCAGGGCACAGAAGGGTGTTGAGATGAAACAAGGTGTGTTCAGCAGCACAACACGACAGGCAGCAAGACACTGCACTGTGCACTGTGTGTTGCAGGGTCTGTGCTCCACTTGGAGCTTCCAGACTGCTGTTCAAGGAAATTGCCATCAATGTCAGCCTCACCACCACTATTAGACATCTCATCCATGTCCAGGCCCAGCTTGAACCCATTTAACTTGTAATGGATAATGAGATAACAGCATGACATGTTGCAGCTGAAGATTATTTAAACACCCATCTGGTACCTGTTATGCAGCATACGTCCTATTGTTGTATAGGAAATATATGCCACCTCCCTCCCACATGGAAAGGAGATCTATAGATATGTCCCATGCTACCCCTTCTTTTTGCACACATGAGGTAATTCTCATTCTCTGTGCCGTTTCCATCATATTTATCATGCATTTCCCATCTGTGTTTTGGGAGATGCAGTCCCTTCCAGGCTGGTGAGACTCTGTGAAAAGACACAAGAGCACAATGAAAAATTTGCTAGGGATGTCTCCTTGCTCCCTTCACACATTAATCAGATGTGCCATCCAGGTTTGGAAAGAGGGGACCATAAACCTTCACACTGATTCCCCCTTTGCAAGACACACAACTTGGCACCACCCTTTGTCCCAGAGGGATTCAAGGGTGACAGTCTGTGTTTGTGGGACCGTGCTCTCTTTCTACAGGGGAACGGTGAAATACCTGCTGAAGCCTGTGAGGTGAGCAAGGCCTGCTTGCACCTTTAATTCAGATGGACAGACGAGAATCTGCAGATCTCAGCTAAACAGCCTCGTTTCTTTATCCAAACTCTCCATCTTCCTCTGGCTGTCCTCAGTCCCCTGCTGAAATTGCTCTCCGTGAACCCTCCTCAGCCACGTGGCGGGTTTGTTGTGTATCCCAAGAAATCACGTTTCTCAACACAAGTGGTCAGCTCTGCAGATGTGAGTCCACCCTCCTCTCTCGTCTGTTTTTCTCAAACGTGACTCACTTCTCTGCAAAAAGTTTTTCTTCCCTGTAAATCCTGGACCAAACCCTGTGTCTGACGCCCCATCTAGCGTTCAGCACGGACAGATGCAGGGGGCACCGGGGCGCCGAGGAAACAGGTGACTGGAAAATTCCCAGCATTTTTTCACCGGTATTAAACCACTTCCGTGAAATTATCATTTGAATTGTCTCCAAGAGAGCTCGGACAGAGCCCAGGCAACACGGAATCCTGCATATCCCACGGCCAATTCCTGGCCTCTGGCCTCTCCGCAGCCTCTGGGTGAACTAAGGGAGAGATGGCTGATGGAAAGCCCAGGAAACCCAGCTCCTCAGGTGTCAGCTCCCCGGCAGCCCACCCTGCGGCTTGGACCACACCTGGGTAAATTACTTTGGAATAAGAAGCCAAAGGTCTAAGCTGTGCCCACCTCAAGGCTCGATGGCAGCTGACAGCGTGGATTTTCTTTAAACAGGTAACAACGGTGCTTTCTGTGAGTTTGGCAGCTGGCAGCACAGGGCACTGGTTCTTTTTTCACGTCAGATCCTGAGCGTGTATTTTGAATACTGCACAACGCTGCTCAGTGTTTTTTCAATGAGATTTTACACATTTTTTTCATTAAAAAAAAAAGTGTTCGCTGAGAAAATAAAAGCACTTTCGGTATTTGTCCTTCTCCTCTGCAAACACACTTTTTTTGGCGGGGGGGGGTGGGGGGGTGGGGGTGGGTGGGTAATTCTGAAGTTGCCAGGACAAGAAAATGTGCTCTGAGAACCTGGTTTTATTAAAGCAGCTTTCTGACACGTTCAGTTCTGTGAGCTGCAGAGCTCCAGGCACTGCTACGGAAATCCTTGGGCTGTGCGATGCTGAGTGACACCCTCTTGCAATTAAAGCTCAAAACAAGCATCTCAATGTTCTCCGTTAATCACTAGCCCAATTAGCACCCTGGTTAAGATGTAGTGAGATTCCAGTCCTGTTTCCCTCAGAGCTGGGATTGTTCCGATGAAATTCTCACTCTGCCCATGCAACGGTCTGTTCACAACACTTTCGGTTCTGCAGGAGCAGTGCGATAAGTCTGCTAACTCATTAACACCTCCAGCTTACAGGAGACTTGGCTCCCAAACTCCTGAACAGCCCCGGGCTCCACGCTCCAGGAAGTTTTTCTGCAGTTTCTGTTTTGCTTTCTTTTCCTGCTGAGCCGGGCTGGCGCTCACGTCCCACCATGAAGCTTCTGAACGCTGCTCTGATCTTTATTCTCGTGCCCACTCCGACGCCGGCTTTCGACCCTCTCAGCGTTTCAGTCGTTGTGGGGGGCGCTGCGGTGGCTTGGCACCTCCTCTCCTCTGACTCCTGGCTCAAGTGCCGTTTCCAGGAGTGCTGCAATAGGAACAACACTCTGAACTACTCAGGTAAGGCAGCGGCAAGGGCTCCCTGAGCCAAGTGGTTCCTTCCCAGGGTGGTGAGAGCTTCTTTTGAAGGGGTTGTGCAGAGACAAGAATTACCACCCACAGTGCCTCTAGAAAGCGGGGGCTGTACTAACCTAATGTTTCTTATTCCACAAGTGATCACGTACCCTTGCTTCTCACAGCAGTACTGGAGCATTTTCCTTGCTGGTGTTTTGGTTTATGTTGGCATAAACTGTGCTGGTTTTGTCTGGGATACAGTTAATTTCCTTCCTAGTAGTTGGTACAGTGTTGTGTTTTGGATAGACTATGGGAATTATACTGATAGCGAAGTGAGGGTTTTAGTTGTTGCTGAGTGGTGTTTATGCCAAGTCAAGGATGTGGCAGCTCCTCGTCCTGCCCTGCCAGCGAGGAGGATGGAGGGGCACAAGAAGCTGGAAAGGGACACAGCCAGGACAGCTGACCCAAACTGGACCAAGGGATATCCCAGATCAGAGAATCACAGATGCATTTAGGTTGGAAAAACCCTTTTTACGTTCACTGAGTCCACTTCTCCATCAGCCCGCTGATGCCACCAGCAGGGCAGTGAATGCCATTGATGGACCTCATCAAGTGTATAAACATCGAAAGGGGGGTGCGGAGAGATGGAGCCAGACTCTGCTCTGTGGTGCCAGCGAGAGGCAATGGGCAGAAACCGATGCCCAGGAGGCTCCACCTGAACATGAGGAAATTTCTTCACTGTGCAGTGACCGCGCACAGGAACAGGCTGACCAGAGAGGGTGTGCAGTCTCCCTCACTGGAGATATCCCAGACCTATCTGGATGCAATCCAGTGCCTTGTGCTCTGGGATGACCCTGCTCTTATTAATTAATATTCTGTCTTGTACTGGACAGCCTTAGACTTGAGAGTTTACAGAGATCAAATACCAAAGAACGTATCTTTTTAAGAAAGTTTCTATCTATTCCACCTTTTGCAACAAGATGACCCGCTGTGGTCCCTTCCAGCCTGACTGATTTTGCGATTCCGGGGATTCTGAGATTTGGGGAATTTGGGATTCTCAAATTCTGGGATTATGATTAGGCTTGAACATATACAAAGATCAAACACCAAACAACATCCTTTTAAAAGAAAATTTTTTACATATTCCACATTTTGCTACAAGATGACCCAGTATGGTTGTCCTTCCAGCCTGACTGATTCCAGGATTCTTGGATTCTGGGAACTTGAGATTCAGGCCTTCTGGAATTCCGGGATTCTGATTCATCTTGAAATTATACAAAGATCAAACACTAAAGAAAATAATTCCTTAAGAAAATTTTTACATATACCGCATTTTGCAACGAGATGACCCGCTGTGTTCCTTTTCCGGCCTGACT
>NW_020884901.1:5276944-5289209 GCF_003945725.1 Corapipo altera | reverse complement strand
ACAAACATTTCAGGGATAGAAGGGCACGAATACAGGTAAAGGCTGAGCTGTGGCATTATCCCAAATATCCTGCTACAGAAATAATGAGTCATAATGAGCTCCAGCAAATCTGTTATTAAATAATAAGAGGGTGTGGGGAAGGGAAGTAACTGCCCCATGTTTCTTTGGGGAGAAAGAAATTATTAGAGAAGCTTTATATTCATTAAGGGATCTAAGTGAATTTGTGACTCCAGGTCTTCCTAAGCAGAGGGACCCATCTGAGGGATCTGTTACAACACACTAGGCCAGTCTCCTGTTCTTAATCAGAAAAATCTCTCATGAGGATTTGACTGTTACAGCTTGCCAGGTTAATCTGCACATTGGCTCCTGGGCTGAATCTGTAACATCTTTAGTAGTCCCTCTGAGCTGCACCCACTGGTTGAGGTGTAGATGATGCTACTCTCACCTTACTTGGAAGACAGTTTGATGGAAGAAATTTATTTTTCATAGTGTATTTTTATGCTGAAGTCTAAGCAACAGTCCCCTACCTCACTAGTTAAGTATGTTTTATAGTAGCTTTTGACATTAAAAAATGCCTATGTGAAAGGGTGAGTGATGAGTTAAGAAGCTGGGAAAGGTCAATTTAACCTTCACCCACAGGGAAGGCTGGGGTTTAAAACTCTGTTGCGAGCTTTAACTCCATCACCCATCATTTATGGATCAAAGAGTGTAGTGCAAGACAGAAGTGCCTTTCACTTGGTTGATTGTACTGTGGATTTTAAATTGGTACAAGGGATTGGGCTATTTTTGTGCTGCAGCATCTACTCCCTCACTTGTACTTAAACTTCCTTTAAGAGGTGGTGCAAAATTACAGGTCTCATTGCAGTTGTGTTAATTCAAATCACAGCAGAGAGCTTAGCATTTATGCTAAGCCCTAAATGAAAAGTGTCAATTGCCTTTTACAAGCCCACGTGGAGGTTGTGGAATGCTGGCAACCTGTTCCCACTGAAGCAATCTCCAGAGCCAAACTAGCAGGCCATTAACCTTGGGACATTGGACTGTCACTTTCCAGTGTGATGTTTTACCTGTTAACTGACTTACTCCTAGTTGTATGTGCTGCATCCAGTTTCACTTACTCCATAAAATACTTGTGCCATGTCAAAACACTAACTTACTGTACCGCAGTTGGAATAAATCTTAAGTTACTTTTCTCTCTTGGTTTAATGATTTTCAGCTATAGGAAAGTACTTGTTTATGCAGTTTGCAACCAGCTGCACTGCACGTAGCTGTTAGGCTTCCTTTATTCTTAAAAAGGTGTTTATGACAGTGGATAAGCAGATTAAATAGCCTGTTGGTATTCAAACATGTTGACTCATCCAACAGCACAGTAAGGAATTCAGCTGTTAAATACAGCTCAGTAGAAACAAACACCTATGAAAAAGCCTAAAGGTCTCTGCCTGCTCTGCTTCCTGGCTGTTAACAGATCTCTCACTGCCAGGCACTGCAGGACAAACACACCTCAGGTGGCTTGTTTAACTATTCCTCCTCTGGCTGTGTCTGCAAAGCTGTCATTCAGTGTGGCTCTTCCCCTCTCCTTGAGCTGGCAAAGGCATGATGGGACTACAGGCTTCCATCCTGTCTTCATGGGCCAGAGCATCTGCAGCCTCTGGAGCACTGAAAAGAAGCCAGTGTGTGTGTGACACCTGAGTTCGAGCGAGGTAGAGCTGCTGGCAGACACTCACACCTCACAAGAGTCAGTGGTTCGTGCTGCTGTGAACCACATGCTTTGCTCCAGGGATGCACAAGGAAGTGTCACAGGGGCTGCATGGGAAGCATAAGCTGTCTGTTCAGCAGGACTTTGCCCTGTGCTGCACACGCGACAGCTCCGCTGTTTGGCCGCAGGCTCCAGGGCCAGGCAGCCTGTGTGCAGGAGAGCAGAACTCACTGCAGCCCTGTGTTCTAACCAGGGCCTCTGGTGACAGGAGCACAGCATGAGACCGTGGAAGGTTCCCTGCAGAAGGCTGAACTAAAGCAGCAGCTGTTTGTGCTGGACTCTGCCAAGAACAGAACTCGGTCTCGGTGACTGCTGAGCTCCTCTCACCTGGCCAACAGATACCTGGGCATCACATCTTTCCCCCTGTTGGATGTTTTTCTTTAAGTTGCCTGATCCAGTTTCAAGTGGCCTATTAAACAGAATAATGGCCAAAGTTACCCAGTCACAGCAAGAAAAACAAGAGTGAAGACCTTAGCTCTGAAACCATACAAGTCCACAGGGGAGGAAGGATAGGATCAGAAGGATCTGATAGGATCAGAAGGATCAAATATGGGAGTGACTTCAAGCACATCTATTTGTTTTACCCAGATGGAGATGCTCCTGGCCAGGTCTGCAGAATAGAAGAGAGATTAAACAGAGGCAGCCTCCACCCTTTGAACATCATTCCTACACCTCCAGAGGAATCTTCCATCTACCCAGAGTCATTTAGGGCTGTGATATAATGAAATACTGGCTACCAATCTATGTCAAATGCTCATATTGATGCTGCAAAGGCACACAAAGAAGTAAGAGTACTTAATGCTGGAAGAGCCACAATGCTGCTTGGTTGTACTGTTTCCTTTGAGGACAGGGTACCAGACAAGTTCATCATTATTAAATCTGCTTTTTTCCATTAGCCAGTTTTTGCTGTAATAAGGAAGTCAAAGAAACAGATAAATGCCTGAGTTTGAAGCACTCATTTGCTGACAAATACCAGGACTGATAATTTAAATATCATACCCCTTCAGAGAAGAAGTGGAACAGCAGGAGTCTTATTGGCCCTTTTTTTTAACTCCTTGCAGAGAAAAGCTTCAAGATGCTGCCACTGAAAACCCAGGTGGCTTCAATTAGAGCCTGCAGGTTGTTCAGGCAGTGGCACCACAGTGGGAAGAGTTCAGCAGGGTTTTAACTGATCTCCAAGTCCATCCTTACAATACTATTGAGCACACACACACCTAGGAAGTTTGCCTCTAAAAAAAACCACGAGTGTTATTAGCACTGATGGTCCAGAAGTGCAGTTTCCACTCCAAGCTTCATTTGTTTCTCTGTCACCAGGTAGCAGAGTCACATCTCCTATCTGTGCCCTTTGAACTCAAAAAGGGAGATACCTGTGCTCAAGCAGAGCTTGAACAGCCAGGAATGTAGTGTGCTGTTCCTGAACATGGAGTAAGTTTGTGCAAAATTAACATCAGATCACTGAATGCAAAGAACACCAGAAGGTAGCTAAGAAATAAATTTCTGATGAGAAAAGTTTATTTTGAACAGCAACTGGAATGAAAAAAGCCTCTGCAGTGCTCACATTCAGAAACAAGTCTGACACCCTTTGCAGTAACTGGTTGACACATTTTTTTTTTTTCAAATGCCTTCAGAGTTGTCTCCACCCCTCTGTCTCAAAGGCACACAGTATTGTGAGAAGATAAAAAAAATGGGAAATCCTGCATGCTGGCCCCTGAATTTGACACATGGGTGAAGAAGAGAAACCTCTTTTCCATTTCCATGGCTTAAAATTTAATCTGTACACGTTTGCCATCACATTACACCCTTTCCATGAAGCTGACTCACCAGTCCAGGAGCACACTGTTCTCCCTCCTGACAGCACCCCTGGGAGAGAGCATGCTGTGGGCAACTTTATACATAAAAACTAACCAAAAATAGCAACTAATTACAGTGATGTGGCAGCCAAGGATTTTAACTCTCTTCCTTATAACATTAAGTCTGCTCTCTGAACAGTATTCATAACAAAGAGTTTCATATCCTTGGTTTGACACACAGAAGACCAAATCATACCACTGTTTTGAGAAAGACAATGGCACTACATGATGTTGGATAGAAGAGCCTAGATTTTTTAATTCCAGAATCCCTCCCCCCCTTATCTTTACTAGACTCAAACCGTTGAGGGAGAAAAGACACATATTCTATTTTAATGCATATCCCCACACAGGACCAATGCAGCCTTTCACAGACAAAGGAACTTTGATTAAAATTCTCAGTATTGTCTAGAGATCATCCACATCAGAGCAAAATCCAATTAAAATTAGGTCATAGTCTCAGTCCTTCTGTACCTGTCAACAGTCTGCCAAACGGTTCCGATGATCAACACATGATCCAAGGAGTCTTCAGCCCTGTCAGAATTCCAGGAATTCCCAAAGCAGTTCCTTCTTACCTTGACAGCACAAGGCTGGAGTGCTCAGGAGCCATGACTGGTGACAGAATAAAAATGCAGAGGCACTGCTGCTTATTCACATACCAGTTAAAAAATAGTGTTCCTTCTTTTAAAAAGTACTTAAAAAATGAAATGTCTCGGGTCCTCCACTTTGTGATTAAGTTAAATTTGCTTCTTTGCAGGTTGCAGCAACAAAGCATTAGAAGTCATAGTAATAATCCAGCTTTGCATCCACAGTTTTACATCCTTTATCTGAATAAATTCTCTCCTCTCTGGGAAAGTAGGTCATCTCGTCAGCTATTCTGGTTAAAATGTCTTCATCCACAGTGTAGCCACGTGATTCAACCTCAACCCTGACACACATTTTCACATGTTTGTATTCCAGAGGCAGGAAAGGGATAAAGTAGTCAATGAGATTTTTATCAATCAAAGTGCTGTGCCAAAACCCACCTGCAAAGGGAAAAAAGAGGCTTGTTACCACTCCTCTAGTTCAACACTGCATGGAAGAGGCACATGACAGCCCTCTGCTGCACACCATCACTTCATCTCACTGCAGGCCCCAAAACTGCATCGTGGCTCCTCACAAGCCAAAAACTGGAGGCCACATCGAGTAGAAACCATGGCTGTAAAAATGCAGCTAAGTACAGTCCATCCCTTTTGTGTAACCTTTACCCTCTCAAAAGCAATCCCAGCTTTACTCACTATTTTTGTTGTTGAAGACAGACACAGACAGTGCATTTTGGATGTCTGTGAGCTTTATGTCTTCCCTCGTCCTCCCCTTTCTCCAGAAATCCAGTGCCACCTCTGTTATCTTTTCAGCTCCTGCGTTGCTAAATGAAGAGAAAACAAAGATTGTAGCTGGGGGTAGTTTTAAAAGGCAGTGAGTGCACAGAGCTGCAAACCTGAGAAGGCACTTCTTACCTGAGGAAGATGAAGATGGCCTGTCTATAAGACACCCCATCCAACAGCTCATAGTAGTCCAGGAAGGGCTTGATTGAGTCAATGAGTCCCGCGTGCATTTTATCCATTTCATCAAAGATGAAGAGGGATCTGGGACAGATGCTCACATTTCCCCGGATCCACGACTGCAGCTGGTCCTGGAGTGCCATAAAAATGAAAGATGCTGAATGAGTTTGTGTTGAAAAGACAGGAAATAGCACTTATGTTTACTGAACTTTGCCATGAAAGAGTTGGTGTCATTTTAATAGCTCTGTCTTCTTGACAAAAATTAAAAGTTGTAAGTGAAACTTTTAACAAAATCTCATGCTGGATCTGAAAAATCTTAAGGCACCAAGGGACAGGATAGGACAAGCAGGAAATCTCCTTGTGAGAAAGATATTCCTATATAAAGCAAAAATTAAAGTGCACAGCAGGACAAAGGATGGGTCCCACTAAGGAACAGCCACAAAAAACAAAGCTGACTTAAGCACTGCATTTTTCTCTCACCTAAGTGTTGCATTCAAGATCATTAATGAATTAATTGGGGAAAAAAAAGGGTTGATATGTCTTGACTATTTTCAATGGTTCATCACTTTTATATTCTCTGTTTACTCAGTCCCTGAACTGCAGGTGTTAAGTAGCAGTCACTGTTGGTAATAAGTAGCAATAGGTTTCTCCTACTGCCTCGGGCAGCAAGCTTCCCAAGTTTATTCACCTCAAAAAAAATGCAGAAAAGCTTCCATTTTATTTTAAAACAGCTCAGCTACAAGAAGGGGAAAAATAAGCTGTAAAAGAGGAAATAGCTATTTCCTCCATTTAGAAATCAAGTTTGTAGCCCATCCTGTTCCCATTTTTAACATATACAAGCTGAATATAAACATGCAGTACTACAAGACAGTGGTACTCATTCAAACTCTGCTGTTAACAAAGTCAGAACAAAAAAAACCCAGAAAATATGCATTTGAGCTACTCCTCCACAATATCCCCCTGCCCACAGAACTGCACTGACCCCACAAGGTGACACAATTCCAAGTACATTTATCTGTACCTCTCTGACAATGTAATATCTTGTGATTTCACTTTACAGCTGGGAAACGGATCCACAGAAAACGAAACAAGCTGCTCAGTGTGCAGTAGAACTGACAGAAGGGTACACACCAATGCCTCAGAGATCAAACTTCAGCTTGCCGTGGTGCCTGACACACCTGGAGGTCACTGGGTTGTTCCCCAGAGTCATGAACAATTGGGGTTTTTTTGCAGTGCCCACCAACATATCACCTAACCATGAATCATGTTTATCCTTAACTCTCTCTACGCAAACTGTAGAATGAAAATTAAACCTCATCATTCTTCCCTAAAGAGAGGCTCAAGATACATGAAAAACCTTTACAGTCACGGGAAAAACAGTCCTGATGGATGTAAGGATTCACCTCGTTCTGTGCTGAAGATTCCAAAACAGGCACGGGATACATGTTACTGCACAAAATAACGCCTAGGTCAGTAGCACTGATCATGCCATGACATTTATAACCCCGGGCAGCGGAGCACACTCTTACCTTGTAGAGATTGATGCTGTGAGCGTGAGGAAAGTGCAGAGTTGCGACGAACTGATGGACGTATTTACTCTGCAGGCCTTTTTTATAAATGCTCTCGGCGACGATCTTACTGACAAAGTTCTTGCCTGTCCCAGTCCACCCGTGCAAGGAGAGCGCCAGGGGCTTTTTGGCGTTGGTGTTGTTCAAGAAGCCCCTCACGGCTTTCACAACCACCTTGCTCACCAGGTGCTGCCCGAACAGCCTCTTGTCCAAGGTGTCCTGCAGAGCTGGATGGAGAGACCACACAGTGAGCGGCGGGCGCGGGGTCACCCCGCGCGGTGTGGCGGCCGCAGCCCCGGGCAGGGGGCAAAGGGCCGGGCCGGGCTGGAGCGGCGGCCCCCGGGGAGGCTCTGCCCGGCTCCCGGCGCCGCTGCCCCCGCGGCGCCCTCCCGCCACCTCCCCTCAGAGCCCGCCCCGGCCCCGCACCGGCGGCGGCGCGCTGGTCGTGCCGGTGGAGGCAGCACTCCCTGAAGTAGCAGTAGAGCCGCGGGTAGGAGATGAAGCCGGTGAGGGCGGAGGCGGCGGCGCCCGCGATGGCGAGCCCCAGGCTGATGGGCTCCACGGCGCCGGCCTGGGGGAGGAGCAGCAGCAGCGCCAGGGCCGCCCGCAGCGCGCCCCGCCGCAGCTTCATGGCCCGCCCGGCCCCGCCGCCGGCCCGCCGCTTCCGCCCCTCGGCGCCGCTTCCGTCGCTGCCATGGCGGGTGTGGGAGAGGCGGGGCCGGCGCTGAGGGGCGGCCGCCATGTTTGGGCGGGAATGGGCGGGGCCAGCGCTGAGGGGCGGCCGCCATGTTTGGGCGGGCACTTGCCGCTGTCACCGGCTGCGCGGCGGCCTCGCGTGGTGGAATTGTTAAATGTTACACTCTGTGTCTGTGTGTTTGTCATGAAATCATAGACTTGTCAAGGTTGGAAGAGACTGTTAAGATCGTCAAGTCCAACTGTCAACCCAGCACTACCACTGTAACCCCTACACCACATCAGCAGCACCCAGATGCAGACACCTCTTAATCCAGGGTTGGTGACTCCACCACTTCCCTGAGCAACCTATTCCAAGACCACCCTAACGTGGAAATTTTTTTTCCTAGTATCCAATCTAAATCTCCCGTCTCAAGGCTCCCTGTCCAAGGGATCCACCTGCATGGGCTCAGGGACAAAGTCACCTATGGCCAGGCTCTGGGACAAACTCATCCATACCCTGGCAGACAGACTTTTCCCGTTTTCTGAAAAAAATGCAAAATCTGATCTTGTCCCTCCTCACCCTGGTGTTGCCACTCCTGAGTTGACAGGACACCCTGGCACCCACAAAGCATCCGCAAGGATCCCAGAAGGAAAAATGTCACTTCTAATAACTTAAAAACACTTTTTGCTATTTTCAAAGTTACAGATCTTCACTACAACTACCCACATTGCACCTCCAGGGAAGACACGGTGCAGCCAGCTGTGGCCTCTGCACCAGCTATGTATTTTAAATATAAAGCTCCCAAGAGCTTTACATTTATAAATCAAACAGCGCCGCTGCTTTTAAAGGATCTATTTTTTTACGTACTTTTAAGAGGGTGAAAAAAAATGTATAAAAGCAAGTGTTTTCTCACTAGAAAATGCCAACCATGAAAGCTCATTTTCCATTATAAAACTTTATTTATAAGAACATAGTTATATACAAGGTTTCACCGACCAAAGAGTTCACAATCATCTGCAAACTGATTCACTACAAGATCACACAGTTGAAAAGCTTTGTAGGTAACATCAGCATGTGAAGGTAGTGACTCTTCTCAAAATCCATCGCAGGTCACAGACACAAAATCCTTTATTAGCGGCAAATCCAAACAACTCAAAAGGCTTCAGTCCATGTTCATTAGTATCGCCTGTTCATCTTCTTGAACTTCTCATAGTGATAATCATCTGTGGCTTTTTCATTGAGGGGACGTTTGCGATTTGGAGGAGACCCTTCAAAAGAGAGAGAAGGAAATATTATTTCCCTGTCCTTTGACAGGAGACGTTGTCTCAACCCCACCACTTCCCTTATACAGCCCCTTGCTACGTAAGGTTATTGCTTCAGCTGTCACTGCTCCCCAACCTTGCACCCTTTGGTGTTCCAGCTTCCACCAAACCCTTCTCAGACAGCTTTGCCAACATGCTTAAGCTGTGACCTTCACTGCTCCACCCCTGAGCATCTCTAAAAACATCCTCCATCCAGAGGGGCTTCAGGTGTGACCTGGCAGTGGTACATCAAGTGCAAACAACCAGCTCTCTTGGACTTGGATTGCTCCATTTCCCTCCTAGCTCAGGGCATCCAGAGGAGGTAAAAAGGCCCAGATCCCTTCTCTGTTTCCCTGAAGAGTTTCAGTGTATCTCCTTACAGCCTTTCAGATTCAGAACTTACGCTCAGGTTCTGGTCTTTCAGTATCCCCCACTCTCAGGGGACGGGGCTTTGGCTCCTCTTTGTTCCTTCGCACTGGTGCGTTCAGCTCCTCATGATAAACTGAGAGAAGGAAAACATCAGGTAAGGAATATTATCTGGAGCACTCTTATCCAATGGACAAATTTCTATGACATTTGTTACAGGTCATCTTTAGCAGAAACAACAGCAGCTTAGAACAACCATTCTTGGAATTGGGTTTCTATGGATAATCAATACAGGCAAGATGGGGTACAGCAAATTTCAGTAGCACTGTTTCATCAGAAGTGGCCCAAACACTCTTCACTTCCTTTAGAACACACCAACCTGACCCCCAGTCACCCCTGTGAGCATGGAAGGACACAGCAGAAGGCTGCCTTTCCTCCAGATGGCTGTGGCATGAGAGGCTCTCCCGGAAATTAATTCCCTTCTCCTGTCTAGTAAGGTCTGTGGCCACCTCTCTGCTCTGGCAGCCTAAAACATGGACCCTCTCCACTATAAACCACCATTTATCATCCCAGACAGGGCAGGCATTTCCAACACACGCTCAAGGCACAACTTAAAGAAAACATCTTGAAATTTATGAGTTGCTGCCAGCTGGGAGTTCAGAAAGTTCAGCCATGAGAATGAGCAATGAGATTCCCTCTTCTTGCTGACAGGAAGAAGAAAAAGCCCAGGCCAGATGTGGTCTATATGAGCATCCCAGGAAAAGCAATTGTGGAGCTGCTCGTACCAACACACAGACTCTGTATCAGACTCTGTCCCAGCTGGGTCAGGGGAACTACATAAAACTTACATCTGTTGTGCTGGACATAATTAACAGCCATGTTGGTGGGAACAAAGGAAGTTTCGCTGTCTTTCTTCTTGTTCTGCTGCTCTGCCAGCAGCTTGGCCTTGGCCTCTTCAGTTGAGATGATGTTTTTTATCTTTGCACTAAAAGAGAAAGAAAGAAAAAATATTAATAGTTAGAAAGGGTAGCAGGCACAGAAGTGCTAAGTGGATGGGTTCGGGGGGTAGTAACAGCACTGCCATGGTACTGTTACATGGTACATGTGTTTTTGGAGAGAGGAGGCATTGCTATAGAAACAGGTGCTTTGTTTCAAAGGCAGAAGGGAAGCTCCCATCTTCGTGCATCCTTTCAGTGCAGGGCACAAATGGGTCATCCAGAAAGCTGCCAGAGTCAGGTCACAAAAATTAAGAGCCTTTTCCCACAGGTCACACAGTGGAGCTGCACCGAGCCCTGTTGCTGTGCTGTGCTAGTTACCACACTAATCCCAGTCAATTCTCAGTCCCACCCCACAGCCAAACTGGGGCTGTGTCATCCACCCATAGCGCTGCTCTGCCAACCAACAGCTGCTTATCCTGGAAATTCTGGCCATAACCCACAGATCTGTGAACCACATACTCAATTCCCAGGTCCACTTCAGGAATGCCACTCAGCATCTGGTTGGACAGCATCTCCTCAGTCTTCTTGGCAGAGGAGACACGGATGTTCTCTGGCAGCTCGTACAGAGAGTCCTCGGCGTTCTTAAGCTTCACCTTCTGCTCCTCATTCTCCACAATTCCCTTTCTCTTCTTCAGCTCAGTCTCGATGTACTTCATCCTAAACAGCAGCACATGAAGGACACACAGCATTTAATTCTGTGCCTGCATTCCATCCCAGCCCTGCTGAGCACAGCTGCATCCCGGTCCTGAAAGCTGGGACAGAATAGAGTAATCTCTCCAAAAGAACTCAGCTAACATCAACAGCAAGAATTAATTGTCCAAGAAACAATCAGATCCTCCAAGCTCTTTCACAGCCAGCAGGGAAGGCTCCCACTGGGATTTAATGTCAAGCTGGCTGGTTGGCACCTCCCAGCTCTGTCCATGAAAAAGCCTTCTCAAGTCTGGCATGCAGGAAGTGAAAGGGTGAGGGAAAGTTTCAGTGAAAACTGGGAAGATATTCTGGGAGTACTCAGAATCCAAGACAGAAAAAAATAAATAGTGAGGGACCACCCAGGCAAGTTCAACACCAGAGACACAGCACAACTCACATGTCAGCATCTTCATCCCGCCTGTTGGTTTCTGCTGAGAAGGAAGTTCCCAAGTTCAGATCTTCCTCTTCATTAATCCTAAGTGGAAACCACAATGTTTACAGGTTTTGGGGGGTGTGTGTGTTGTTTGTTGTTTGTTTTTTTGGGGAGGTAGGTGTGGTGGTTTTTTTAAACTAATTTAACATGTTAGGGTAAAAATAACTGGCCAAACTGGGTTATATTAAACTCTCTAAAGTGTTAGTTCATTACCAGCTGTCATTTAACACTAGTCCAGAGAGAGATTTACAGAGCTCACATGCACCCACCTGTCCTTGCCTCTTTCCTTCAGCTTCTTCATGTCCACCATTCCCCCGGATTTTATCTTAAATGGGTCATCCTGTAAACCAAGACACAACAAGAAACCCTGAAGCTTCCCCCTAGTTTAATGCTAATCTTCAAAATCTGGATGAAAGCACAGAAAACATTTAGGAACTGAGCTGTGACATCAGTCCCACCCCAGGCCAGACTCACACAGTCACTGGCTGGACCACAGCAATGTCTTCACACCATCACATCTCAGCCCCGAGGAGATGGAAGTGCCCAGCACTTACCACAAGTGTTGCTTCTTCTTGCAACTTCTCTCCCACAAGCAGAGCTACAGCACTGGTCAGGCAGATAAGGAAAGAAAATGGAATTAAGTGGAAGGAAACATATTACCAAGAATACTGCATTGCCTTATCCTTCTCTAATTCTCCCCCTCTTTTCCACCCTCAGGCTTTAACATGGAAACTGCTCTATCGGGAACACGGTTTTGGCAGTATCTGACATGTAATGGTTTGTAGTGAAGGAGGCAGAAGACGAGAGAAATTCACTGTTACATCACACCCTCAGACAAAGCACAACTTCCCATCCCTTACCTCACCCCATTGGGTCGCTTTCTGAGGCTCTGAACTTCTTTGGCTTCCTCAAGTTTTAACCTGAATAAAAAAATACATTCGACTTAGTACTTAATGCCTTGGTTTTAATTAATTATTTTGATTTTCTGCAGTTAACACAGAATTTTCTAGTCAGACTTTGTCCTAAACCTCTGCATATCAGCATCCACTTTTCAGGTTAAATAGGTATTTTCTATTTATTTGAGAAATTCCA
>NW_020884901.1:5152120-5271944 GCF_003945725.1 Corapipo altera | reverse complement strand
CCGTGCGGGGGGAGGGAGGGCGGCCGGGCCCGGGATGATGCAGCAGCAGCGGCGGCGGCCGCGGGGCTCCGGGATCCCCGGCTTTGGGGCGGCCCTGCAGCCCCCCAGGGCCCGGTGCCTTCCCCGGGGCGACCCTTTGGGGGTTTGGAGGTTTCTGTTCAGCCTCCCTCGTGCTGAGCAGCTGTAGCGGCTGTCAGGAGGGGATTTGTGTTTTGGGGGTCTGCTGCGCTCGAGGAGCGACACAGCGAGGAAAGGGGGGAGTTCCCGGAGGTGTTTTTTGCTTAAAAGCTAAATCTCCGGGTGAGCCGTTGTGTTGTGACCTCCTGTAACAAATCAGTGTTCAGACCTGCTCTGCTCTGCCTGCTCCACACAAACCTTCTGGCTTTCCCCTGCAAACGTTCAGCAGCGAGTCAGAAGCGTTTCCTTTCTGCTTTTGCCTTGTCAATAGGGCAGTTCAGTAAGTATTTCTTTCTTTAGTATATCAAGCATAAAATGTCGCTGAGAACTGCTGCAGATACTCCGTTCTCTTGGTGGGTTATGCAAGACCAGACCTGGTAGTTTGTTTTGTGGATGAGCAGTGCAAAGATCTCTTTTGTTTGTGCAGTTACTCCACACACTGTCAGCCTGCATGGATCTGAAACTCTTGATAGCTTGGCTCTAGCTTTGGTACAAAACCACACAGTTGTTTTATGCAAAAAAAAAACCCAAAAAACCCAAACCCAAGAAATGTGTTCCCGTAGAAGGCAGAGACGCTGGGTTTGGCAGCAATTCAAGCAACTGAAAGTAGGTTGCAGTTACGGTGGAATTGTTCTGACGTGTTTGTGTACTGTTCCTCCACAGTGGTGCTTGAGAAAGACAGGCTGAGGGACTTGTTTTAGGGTAACTTCTTTTCCCCTCATCTGCAGTACGTTTTGACAGGCACAGTTCAGCTCTCTAGCAGTGCTTTCATGAAATTCCTGGTTTCTTGTGCAGCGTCAGAGCTGTGTGTGCCAGCTAAAGCTGGTAGGGCAGAGTCGTGAGAAGGCAGAGGTTGAATATTTCTTTTCGAGCAATCACAACTCCAACCTTTTTCTGATGTGTGCTGTCAGGGCTGAGAGGCAAAAATGAGGTTTTTTCTCTGTTTTGTTAAAAAAGAGAAGCCCTGTGTGGGAACATCAGCACCCTAGTGCTGGAAAGTCTAAAAGCATGGTTTTAATTTTGAGGAGAGGAGTGGTCCCAAGGAGAGCGCTGAAGCCATCCATGTCCACAAGACTGAATTAACACCGTGTGCTCCAGAACTGGTTCCTAGCTTGCTTAAGCTGGGGAAGATAAGGGGTCTGGAATTAATTTTAAACCAGTATTTTGTTCACTAGATTTTCTGGGAAACATCTGGGAAAGAGACAAGAAATCAAGGAAGGTGAAATAGCAAACGTGGCATTCATACTTTTTTTTTTTAATTGGACCAGCTAATGCATTTGGGAAAATGGGGTCGGGTTTGGTGAAGAGACTCAGAGCCTGAAATGTCCCAGTTTTATGTGTTAGTCAAAGCTACCGTGCTCTTGTCACTTGTCTTTTAAATCAACATGTGTTACGTGGTGGTGCTGTTTTCCTTCTCTGGGAAGCTGCATGGAATTGCTTCATTGTTTGTTAAGCATCTCTTGACAGGTTACAGAGATCCAGGTCAGCACCACTGTGGTGTTTTCTACCATGCACGTATGATTTCTTCCCCCTCCAGTTTTGCTTTGCTCCTCCTGTCAGTTCATTCAGTTCTGCAGAGTGCTGGGAAAACATTGTAAAATTATGCTTGAGGTTTGTCTTCTGCCAAGGCAAGGTGCTAGGCAAGCTTTTCCACTCCCAGATAAGTGTTGCTGCAATGGGTTATTCATATATCTTTTTTTTTTTAAAATTTTCTTTCCCCTGTCAGTGATTCAGACCAGATAACACTGGGAGATCTTTCAAATGTCCTCAAAATGTGAAAAAAACAGTGTAGCAGCCCTGGAGTCATTAACATCAAGTTCATCAGATTTTTCCACTTCTTTCTTGCAGTAATGTGGCCTTTTCATATCTGCTTCATTTCCAGCCAACAGTAATAGTTTTGATCCTGGTCTGTGCTATTAATATCACTTGTCTTCTTTTTTATTTTTTTTTTAACAGCCATGAGTGAGGTTATTTAAGTTGTGCTTAAGAAACACAAAGTCCTTTCATTTTTTTTTTTTTATATAGCTGCATGTTACTCAGACACGTTTAAAGTCTTTTACATACCCATGGACCACCATGAAAGAAAGTCTTTATTGTGCTCATAAGCACACAGCTCTGAAATCCTCAGTTCTTGTTGTGCTTGCACATATGAGCCAGGTGGAACAGTGTGTTGTTATGTTTTGCACAGTCTCAGAGTTATGTGGCTCATACTGTTGAAAATCTACCTATCAAATGGTAAATTCCTCAGAGACTGTAGCCTGGTTATTGGTGTTACAGTTCATTTAAGTTTATTTCCCTCTTGCCCAGCTTCATTTAGAACTAATCATATTTTTAGTGTTTGATAAGGGAGTGTAACAGCAAAGTGTTAGATTGAGATCAGCTGGAAGGCACCACAGGCTCCACACTGGTGTCTTGGGCTGCAGTGCCCTTTCACTTTTCACCTCAGTTTCATGCAAACGAGCTAATTAGATTTGTTTCTTTGCAGCTGAAGCTGTGCCTGTGTGCCAGCACCTCCCTGCACTTCTGAAGGCACATTCCAGGACAGGGATTATTACCTTTATTTGTGTGTTTCCCTCTCCTCCCCATTGCCTTGTTCGCTTCAGTGCAGCCACTCAGCAGTGGGGCCAGACTGTGCCAGCTCATATGAATGGCTCCAGATTTGGATTTGTTTCAATCTCTGAACCTTAAAGGTGGATATGTAGCCTCTAATATGCAAAACATGCCCGTGTATCTTCTTACAGTCTGTGAGAGCAAACCTGACATGTAGGTAAAAGGAACTGTCCTTTCTTGTCCTAGGAAAACACCCACCTTGTGTGAGCGTTGGTGAAAATGGGGGATACACGAGACATCTGTCCCCACCTGGATTCCATAGGAGAGGTGACCAGGGATGACCTACTGCTCAAATCCAAGGTACAGGGTGTTGTGGTTGTTGGTCCTTTCCCTTTTAGCTGTTGTGCATGGGTTTGCATGTTTGCTTTTTGAAGAAAACGCTGCCTGTCTCCAGAGAGAGGCAAAAACTCTCCTTCCTGCTCTGCTCTACCCTGCACATGTCCCATAAAGCCAACCTTTATGACCTCAGCGTATCTATTCCTCACTGTCATCCTGCTTAAATGTGTCACTTAGCTAAAGTGCTGCAAATTGTGTATATTTGATTGGGAGTGTGGTATTAAGGAATGAAATACTGTGAGCTGCAGGTTGGCAGAGAAGTTTCCCACTCTTAAAGGATTCAGTTACTTAAAAACCAACCAAGCAAACAAACCTTCTTTTGTCATGAATATGCAGGGAACTTGCCAGTCTTGTGGAGCTGTGGGACCAAACCTCTGGGCTTGTCTTCAGGTAAAAATGGCTTCTTATTTGTGTACACGATGTGGTGGAACTTCACTTGAATAGTAGGAAGCAAAGAGGGGGTTGACAGTGGAGCTATCCATGTTTTTTGATGGATTCAAATACTCCCTAGATGAAAGGGCAATGCTGTCAGAATCTACCAGGATGTAACAGTTCACTCCTCGTAGGGAATTGCCCCTGCAGTTCCCAGTAGGAATGAATAAAATGCCCGGTGTTGACCATGAGCTGCCTCTGCTGGCACCTGGGAAGGGGCTGCAGGGTGACACCTTGGCAGACGTTGCTCAGGGCAGTGAGGAGGGAGGGAATGCAACAGGACATGTGGGTGGGAAGGGGCAGTTTATTTCTACACTGGAATCCCCAGGAGGTTTGAGGCTGCTCAAAGGAGCTGCCCTTTGGAGCAATGATCTTGGAACGGAGCCTTTATCTGGGTGCAAACCTGGTTCCAGGTTTCCTTTCTTAAATCACTTCTAAATTCCCATGAATTCCAAATTTCCATCCTGTTCTGGGTCCTGAATAAAAAGCAGGTTAGAAAACTGGCAAGATAATTCTGAAGTTGCTGCTGCTGGTGGGACTGGAGTTGCAGACTGTTTTGTGAAGGCTCTAATTTGATGTGCCTGTTGTGTTTTGGCTCTTTTCCCTCTCCAGACTGGTTGTCCTTATGTTGGTTGTGGGGAGTCCTTTGCTGACCACAGCACACTTCATGCACAGGTGAGCTTTCCTCTGTCATCCACGTTTAGACAAGACACAGTTGGATTTCCCCCCATTCCTCGCTCTGGTAGTCCTGTGCTTCAAGAGGAGACCCCCCCCTTCATTTCATCTCTTTAATTCTTAGGCCAAAAAGCACAACCTGACGGTGAATCTGACCACGTTCCGTGTGTGGTGCTACGCCTGTGAGAGGGAGGTGTTCCTGGAGCAGAGGCTGGCAGCACACCCACCCTCCCCCCCAGCCAAGTTCACTGAACCGGTGGGTCTGTGTCACACGGGGCCAGGGTTGAATGCTTGGCAGGGCTTTTGTTTGCCTGGTGTAAAATTAGCCAAGTGGTTTCTGCTGTTGTGCGGGTTCTGTTGTCACGGGAGCTCTTCCACTGAAAGTAGCCAGAGGACCAGTAGCCCTGCGTTGTAGGGTTTCCCAGCAAAAAGACTTCCAGATGACTTGGGGGTGGGAACTAGGTGATTTTTAAGGTCCCTTCCAACCCACACCATTCTGTGATCCTGTGATTCTATGGCTTAAATATCTATTCTGACTTTATTTTTAACCTTTCCTTGCCTCTTCCATGGGGTGTCTGCATCTAGGAGGAACCACTGCAGCTGTGCCATCTTCATTTTCAATGCATGGCCCATGGGAGTTTGAGCTGTCAGACCAGAAACACACGTACTTGTGACACTGCTGCTCATTCCTGATGCCTCTTATCCTGTGTACTGGAAGCAGTAATAGTACCATTTCCTCTCCCTCCTGGCATTAGTGAGAAGGGTAGACAGTGCAACTGGTTCTTCTCTCTCCACAGTGCTTTTCTTAAAGGCTGGCTCCATTTATGTGTGAGATAATATCTCTCACAGCTCATCATTCATTTCTCTCACTGAGACTTACCTCTCTGTCTTTAATCTAGGATTCTGCTTTGCCTGCTCACCCTCTGAAAGCTGTTCCAATTGCAGTGGCCGATGAAGGCGAATCTGAATCAGAGGATGATGATTTGAAACCAAGAGGTAACTTTGCATCACATGGATGAAAGGGCTGGGAGGGCACCTCTGCAATCTCTAGGACCTGCACTGGGAGGTTCCTGGGAGCAGAGTGTGGAGACTGTCTAGAAAGGGCTGGATTCCCTGTCCTTTGGGGAGGAATATAGAAAGCAGCATGTCTGGAAAGTGATTCATCCCTCTCTTGTTTGTGCTTTAGGCCTTACTGGAATGAAAAATCTTGGGAACTCCTGCTACATGAATGCAGCACTTCAGGCTCTCTCTAACTGGTAGGCGTGAGGGCCTTCAGTGGCATCCTTCCCTAAATACCAAAAGTGTCACCTCTGATCTGAAACCTTCAAGAGTCTTGCAAAGAGAGATCAGCCAGACTAAGGGCAGAAAAAAATAGTGTTTGTTTAGGGCAACAGAAGTGTTACAGCAGGAAATTGCTTGAAGTAAGATTTCATCATTTCTGTTGCAACAGAAAGCATTTATCTTGTGAAAAGCTATGTCACATCTCTTTATTCTCCCCAGGGATATCATTCTAACAACCCATATCCTAAAATATTCTCTAGCCATCCTGCTGAGGACTAATTCCAGGACCTCTTCTCTGTACTGGGAACAGGTTCACATCAGCCTTTTCCATTTGTTTAAAGTTAGGACTCAAGTCTGCATCTGGAATCACTTCTTCCCTTGATTTAGAAGCAGTACCTTAAGCATGCTTTTGATATAAGGCCTGCATTTAAATTTTAATAAACCCTTAAGCAGAAGCAGAGGAGAAACTTCTGAATCCTTTTCTTCCATCTCTTGTAGCCCACCTCTCACACAGTTTTTCCTGGAATGTGGTGGACTGGTCCGTACAGATAAGAAACCTGCACTGTGCAAAAGTTACCAGAAGTTGGTGTCTGAGGTTTGGCACAAGAAACGGTGAGTGGTCACCTCTAATCTGTTCTGGCCAGGCTTCATCGATGTGTTAGTTCTGAGATCTGGATGGAAGAAGTGATACAGAGATTTTTTTTTTACTGAAGAGAGTGGAAAATGCAGGTGACATTTTGGGAAATGTTTGCTACTGGTTCAAATTGAGACCAGTTCAAAGGACAGTGCAAAATTGTGCAGCTCTGTTAAAATCTGAAGATGTCTGCTCTGTGCAATCAATTAAAACCCATCAAACTAGGAATTTAAATGGCATTGCATGGTTGCCTCATGTTTCTTTTTAACAAGGCCTAAGTAAGATACAGAACAAAAGTGAACTGTGTCCTTTTGGAGGAGGAGGCTGTAGCCTGTGAAGCCATATCATGTCATTTTGATCTTGGTTTGATTCACCCCATTTTCTGGGTGGTCAGCCCACCCAGATTTTGAGCCAGACATGGTGCTGCAGAATCCAACCAAGAAACTCTAATTGCCAAACCCCGCTCTGGAAAGAATCAGTTGAGAGCATTCAAAGTGTGGACAGAGCTGTAAGTGAAATGTGCTCTGGGGAGGAGCCTCTCTGGAAGGACAGACTGAAATGTCTGCGAGGTGTTTTCTGTCTCGCGGTGTGTTTGTCATCCAGCTGATGCAGAAATCTGTGCCCGGGCTTTGCAGGTGCATAATTATCTTTTGTCCTCTTTAACTGATTACCACACCCTCTGCTATGGCCTATTAGACAGACTGGCTCCAGGCCCAATAAGCAAACTAACTCATTTTTTCTTTTTCCATGTCTAAACAGCCCGAGTTATGTTGTTCCAAGCAGTCTATCCCATGGAATTAAACTCGTCAACCCCATGTTCCGAGGCTACGCACAGCAGGTGGGGCCTGAAAAAACCCATGCCATTGTTCCAGAGATGGTGGGATTTTAATTCCTGCAGTGGTGGTGCTTGTGTTCAGAAGGAAGAGCTTGAGCTCAGGGGTCATGGCCTTTTTGTATCAGTGATTTTGTAGAGCACTGGGCAGGGATTTGGGAGACCTGGGTTCTTGCTGGTTCCAAATCAGTTCGTTTTCTTGTGTCAGCTTGCTCACCTCTGAAATGATGATGGTCAAATCCTTTATAACCAGCTTTGAGGTCTATTGATACCTGTCATATAAGAATTTGGTATTATTTATTCATATCAGAGCTGAAAAACCTGGACAAATCTGTACTAAAAAGTCAAAGATGTGAGCGTTCTATATTCTTTTTCAGGGGAACCACAGCAAACTAAATCTTATATAAAGATAGTATCTTTTTTTTTTTCTTTGAAGTCTTTATCAGTGTAGCTGCTCCGTTTGTTCTTTAGAATCAAATGTAAACAAAAAACTATGATTCAAAAAATTTGCAAGAGAAGTGACAGTACATCTAAACCATGATAGTGACAAGAAATCAAAACAGAGGATAAAAATAATGATTAATGAAAGAACTTCTATATCTGTCTTTGATGTGAAGTACATTGGCTTGGAAAGCTCTCATCTCTAAAGAGATAAAATTGAAGGCAGGGCAGGCTAAAAGCCAAACTTCATAAAATAACAGAAACATCATAATTAACTCTCTGGAGTTGTCAAAATACCAAGTTGCTTTCCAGCAGCTCCTTTGAAGCCAACATATCAGCTCTTTTACCATGTATTATGAATGTGGGAGCTTGCACCTGGATTGTATAGCCTTGGTTCCATTCCTAGTTTATTAAAGATTTTAATCTGCCCTCTCTAAGAGATGGATTACCCTGAGCAGAAGTGAGTGTTCATAAAATTTATTTGTGGGTGTTTGTCTGTTCTCCAGGGCTTCCTGTTTTCATCAGGTTTCTCCTTGTCTCTTGCCTCTTATCAGTGGCAAACCCCTGACAAATAAGCTCCTGGTTTGCAGGCTGCTCTCTGGCTTTTTGATGTCTTTCAGCTGAAGATATTCAGATAAAAAAAAAATTGGGCCTTTTATTATTTAGGAGTTAATAGCATTTCTGTTGCAGAGAGGCCCTTTGGTATCTGGGCATGGCCCTCTCTCTGCTTTAGCAGAGCTGCAGAGCTGGTTGACCTTTCTGGGCAGTGTTGGAATAGGCTGAGAGTGGGGCCCCTCTTTGCCCCCCCACCATTTGCCCCGTTTCTGGCTGGATACTGACATGGAATCCTTGGTTTTCAGGACACCCAGGAGTTCCTGCGGTGCCTGATGGATCAGCTCCACGAAGAACTGAAGGAACCAGTTGTTGCAGAGATGAGGGATTTGGATACCATTGACCAGGAGGACAAGCGGGAGGGGGACAGGAGCCCTTCGGAGGATGAGTTCCTGTCCTGTGACTCCAGCAGTGACAGGGGTGAAGGAGAGGGCCAAAGTCGGACCACAGGGAGCATGGGGAGTGGCTCCCTGGCAGAGACAGAGCTGCTGATCCAGGATGAAGCAGGGAGAGGGATCTCTGAGAAGGAGAGGATGAAGGACAGGAAGTTCTCCTGTGGCCACCGGCGCAGCAACTCGGAGCAGGTGGATGAGGATGCAGATGTTGACACTACTATGATGGCAGTTGATGGCAGAGCCTCACCTGAGATGCTGCCAGCTCCCCGTCCTGCCAGCCCGTGTAGGACACCAGGTACACACCTCTTCCAGTCAGGATATCTCTGAGAAGACGTGTTACATCCTGCACAGGGACTGTGGTGTGGTGCAGTGGCAAACCACACATGATGTGACTGTTCCTCCTCTGGGTTTCAAAAGATTTTGTATGCAAGGTTTTCCTCAGTCCTGCCTTTGTCTATAAGAAAATACACTAGGTGAGCCAGAGAGGTGCTTAGCCAGGCCACAGTGCTGTGAGCTGAGTAAAGGCACAGCATTGTCTTTACCTGCCTCTGCCAAACCTGCAAACACTGTATTTATGCCTTTTAAGAAAAAAGGCTTTTTATGTGTATGTTGCTTTATTTGATACTCTGGCCTGGGGAAATAATAGCTGTGGAAAGGGCATGGGAGAAGGTGTTTGCTAGTGTTGGACTGTGGGCTTTGGGGAGAGAAGAGGGAGAGGCACAGTTTGTGCATTTCTGTGTCTCAAGGAAAAGAAAAGAGCAGCAGTGTGGAGTCACCTCAAGCTGAACATACCCGATCTTTCAACGCTTCTTTATGTAAGAGCCTTACTCTGCCAGCTGGCACTGAAGGCAGCAATGCTGTTTGTGTGGATTAGGGCTACAGGAGCAAGCTGCAAAACCTAATTAGTCATCTAAGTGTGAAAAAATGGCGGGTTGTTTTGGGGGGTTTTTTAGTATGTGATTATTAGCTGTTCAGTATAGCTCTGTGTGCACTCTCACCCATGCTCTGAGGGAGCTGTGTCTGCCAGCCTGTGCAAGCAGGACGGTTAACAGGCACTGAACTGTGCCTTTGGAAGAGATTCTGTGCTGGAATGCAGAGCTGGGCTGACACTGATGGCAGTGGGGTTGCCTTTCATAACTGGGGTTTTCACCAGTGCCCTTTTCCCTCCCCATTTTCCCAAGCAGAACCTGACAATGATGCCTACGTCCGCTGCTCCTCACGCCCCTGCAGTCCGGTTCATCATGAGATGCACTCCAAGCTCTCCAGCAGCCCTCCTCGCTCCAGTCCTGCCAGGATTGGACCTTCCTATGTCCTCAAGAAAGGTAGTGCAAAGAGGGATTGCTGGGAGGCACAAAGAGGAGGAGGGGAGAGAAGGAATCCATCGTGATTCTTGATTAACAGATGTAAAAAGTGCTGATTCCCCTGGACATCAGTGCATTCTAAAATAGCATTTGGCAAAGACTACAGTAAACCTGCAGGTAAAGTCAAGCTCTGGGCACAACAGTGTTCTAGTCTGTCCTTACACTGGAGCCTGAAATGATCTCCATGTCTGGATCTGCTGTGTTTGTCATGAATAAAATGGCTCTGAAGTCCCAGAAGACAAGCTCTGTCCCTTCAGGGGAGTGGGGAGATGCAAAAACATTTGTCTGCCAGACTTGAATTTCATAGCATGTGGGCCTGAGGACTGTAATGTTGTTACTGACAGAGCTTCCTGCCTCTTGGACAGCTTGGGCTCACAAGAATGGAATTAAGGCTGCAGATGTCCCTCAGTGCTGGGAGCACTGTCAGGCTGCAGAGTGGAGCCTGGCTTGGGTTGTTATCAAACCAGTCTCTTCATCCCACAGCAAACTGCAAATCAAAGTCCCTCCACATTGCATAGTCTGCAGACACAATGGCATGAGCTTGTACCACTGTCCCTACAGCTGTTCCATGAGGACATTCTCTCTTCAGCTGTGTCCCAGCCCCTTGGCTGAGGTCAGCACAGCCGCAGATGTTCTGGCTGGATGAAGAGCACTCTGTCTCTGTGCACGTGTGTGTGGGAAGAGGGTTTGTTATTAAACAAAACTTTGCATTTGGCCAGTCCCTGTGGTGGAGAATCCTCACCAGTGCAAGAAACCTGGGGAACATGTGGCCAGAGGGGGGAAAAAAAAAAAGGACAAAGTACAGAGACAGGTCAGGGGGGAGAGGAGGTAAAGTGCAAAGCTTAGAGCAAAATGTCGCAGGACTTAAAAAAAGCAGGGGCTGTCTGTGGCAGGGCCAGGCTTCTAAACATGTAAGAGGATGGAAACAGGATTTCCAGTAAGACAATTTCTGCCTCCTGAGAGCTGGCACGCTGCTGTTGGTTCAGTTGGCTGCCTCCCCCCTTCTTATACCACACACAGCAGCAGTGTCCTCCATGTCCCTTCGCTACAGGCTCCACCATCTCCCTGTCATGCATGTGGGGTCTGAACATCAGGACAGTGCTTGTCTCATGTTCTTATGAGACTGTGTGACTCTAGAGAGACAGGAGACCGAGAGGGAGTTACTCCACAGCGGGGCTTCCTTGTCTTTCAGCCCAGATGCAGGCTTCTGGGAAAAAGAAGAAGGAACTCCGTTACCGCAGTGTGATTTCCGACATCTTCGACGGCTCCATCCTCAGCCTGGTGCAGTGCCTCACGTGTGACAGGGTGAGTCTCCTGGGCCCTGTCAGCCTCACAGCACAGCTTTCAAGCTTGTAGATCCCTTCCGAGGGAATGGTGTTGCTCTTTCCAAACCCTGGGATGCAGAGGCCTGCTAAAATGGGGATGGGTGATGGCAGGGGAGGTGTGAGAACCTGCCATGCCGAGGAAACGTGTTTCTCTGTAGGGGTCTGTTTGCAGATCCATTTTACTGAGTTGGCCCAGAATATCAGATTCACATTAGGAAACTGAATCCAGTGCTACAAAAGCCCTGACAGAAGTCAGTCTGCTGACAGCAGGGAAGAATAATTAGCCAGAGCAAGTTGCTCCTACTGCCAGCTCAGGTTTCTAGCCTAGACAAAATCCAAGCAGTGATAAAAGGTGATGAAGGTCAGGTCCCATCTCCATTACACACACAGGAAACCCAGACCTCTTCCTCTTGGATATTTCCAGGTTTCTACAACAGTGGAGACATTCCAGGACCTGTCACTCCCAATCCCAGGGAAGGAGGACTTGGCCAAGCTGCACTCTGCCATCTATCAAAACGTGCCAGCTAAGACAGGGGCATGTGGGGACAACTATGCCTCACAAGGCTGGATTGCTTTCATCATGGAGTATATCCGGAGGTGTGTTCCATGTGCAGGACATCTTTCTTTCTGGGGTTTGCCCTGCAGTGCTGGAAGGCAGCTATCCCTAACCAGTGGCCAGTTGGAACCATTCCTTGGAGGACAGCATGTGGCATCTCACAGGGCTTTGAGCCTTTTCATGTAAACCAGTTGTTACCATTGCTCTAGTTCTGTCACACACCTTGAGAGCTCTGATCATCCCTCACTTCTGCCCTCCAGAGCAAATTAATTCCTGGTTTAGTTTTCCAAATCATTTCCAGTTTGAGCAGCCACAGTAGGAACATCAGCTGAGAGCAGTCCTGCCTTCCCTGCTCCTCTGGGATGTAGGATGAGCTTAGGAAGGAAACCCATCATCCATTTGGGGTTTTGTACACCAAAGCATTCAGCTATTTTAGATACAACTCTTAAATCACTTCTCCTCTGCAGGTTTGTG
Source organism: Corapipo altera (assembly GCF_003945725.1). Lineage (NCBI taxonomy): Eukaryota > Metazoa > Chordata > Aves > Passeriformes > Pipridae > Corapipo > Corapipo altera. The sequence goes on along the minus strand of NW_020884901.1, from coordinate 5,259,803 downwards.
GTGTCCTGTATCCCTAGCTGGTTTTGGGGTCCCGTGGTGACACTGGAGGATTGCCTTGCTGCCTTTTTTGCAGCAGATGAGTTGAAGGGTGAGTTTTCTTCAGTGGGGTCTGACAGCATGGAGAAGCATTTTGTGTGCATTTTGGAGGCAAATTAAAGCTCCAACAAATCCTGCCTTTTTATGTCACTTAGAGGGTGGCAGTACCAAAAGTTGGCAGCTCAGCATCTCTGTGCAGGACTGAGTTTTCCCACCTGCTCAGGAGTGGGAAATCTGGGTGAGAGTGTCCTCAGCAAGGAGCAGTCATAGCTGTTGGTTGGTTGAGTGCTGTGGTTACTTAGTTTCTTTGCTTTCTCCAACTTCTTAAGCTCTAGAGGACTCAATTTGCTGTTTGTGTGTTGTTGGTGGGCAGTTCCATACTTTCCTGCTAGTTGCATTCTCTTCTTGCCCACACTTATTGAGAGGAATTGTTTTGATCTCCTCTCATCCTGGCTTCCCCAAGAGGCTCTTAACATGGTTTCTCTGCACTTGGTGGAAATGTAGCTGTGTCAGCCTTGTGTGCTCTGAGCAACTGTATAATGGCTCTCTCCTCTCTGTCTGCAGGGGACAACATGTACAGTTGTGAACGGTGTAAGAAGTAAGTTGGCATTATCTGTATGGTGTTGCTTTTCTGGAACTTTATTTCTCTGTATTGCTGTCAAATATTTTGCTGTGCCCTCTACCTGGACATCTCTTCTGCTGGAATTCAGGATTTGTCTTGGATTCCAAAGTGAGCAAGACCCAGCCTTGCCTTTTGGCATCCCTTTGCTTTAGAGGGTTCTCACAGCTCGTTTCTTTTCCTCCCTCAGGCTGCGGAATGGAGTGAAATACTGCAAGGTCCTCCGGCTCCCAGAGGTGAGTGAAAGCACCTTGTTCTCTAGTTCTCTTTTAGCAGCCCTGAGGAGGTGGGGAGGCCAGAGGTGGAACAAAAACAGCAGTTTGTTTTGATGGCAAAGTCCTGTATCTAGACCAGATGAGGCTTTCCCATTCTAAGCTGAGGAGCCAGCAGGAAGATCAGACAGACAGAGATGTGCTGTGTTACCAGAACAGCCACAGTAACACTGGACTCTGGTGTCCTCTCTCCTTGGTCTTTCAGATTCTTTGCATCCACTTGAAACGGTTCCGGCACGAGGTGATGTATTCCTTCAAGATCAACAGCCATGTCTCCTTCCCCTTGGAAGGGCTGGATCTGCGACCCTTCCTTGCCAAGGAGTGTGTCTCCCAGATCACCACCTACGACCTCCTGTCAGTCATCTGTCACCACGGCACAGCAGGCAGTAAGTCCTTCTGCTGGGAGCACAGGCAGAGGAGCAGCAATGGGAGGAGTGTGTTCAGGACTAGCCAACACCTCTGCTGGGCTGAGGGGCAGTGTAAGGCCACCCCCCTCCATTCCCAGCCCTGTGCAGCCTCTGTCCTTTGCAAGTGAACCAAGCAACTTCTGACAGATCCCCTGCAGCTATTTCAGCCTCACTATGGGCTTGGCTCAAACTCTTTCCCAGTGTTCAGTCTTGCTGAGAGGCTCTTACAAGGAAGGCAAATCAGGGTGACAGTGCCAGGCTCTGCTGCTCCTGCAGAGCTTGCCTGAACAGGAATTATCCTTTTTTTTTGTGTGTGTGTGTCTGTCTCTCTGTTCTCTGCCAGCAGCTAATCCTGTTTGTGCTGCTGACATTATCCCAGGCCTGCCTTCTGTCTGCACTGTGAATCCCAGCAGGGCTGTGCTCTCTGTTCCAGGTGGCCATTACATTGCCTACTGCCAGAACGTGATCAACGGCCAGTGGTACGAGTTCGACGACCAGTACGTCACCGAGGTGCACGAGACCGTGGTGCAGAATGCAGAAGCCTATGTCCTGTTCTACAGGTGAGCTGAGCCCTGGTTACAGAAGACCTAGAAATGCATTTCACGAACTTTGAGTTTTCAGGAATTGTTTAATTTTCTTCTCCCCTCTCCAGGAAGAGCAGTGAGGAAGCCGTGCGAGAGCGCCAGAAGGTCGTGTCCCTGGCCAGCATGAAGGAGCACAGTTTGCTCCAGTTCTACATCTCTCGAGAGTGGCTCAATAAATTCAACACCTTTGCTGAGCCTGGGCCCATCACCAACCACACCTTTCTGTGCTCCCATGGAGGTAAGGCTGCTGGACCTGGGAGCAGCACCTCTTGGCTGTACCTTTGTTTCCTGGTGTGTGAGCGAGTGCAGGAAAAAGCTCCAGCTGCCATTCTGGTACAGGGGATGCTCCAGTGGGATCCTCTTTGGCAGAAACTCCAGCCTGCTCAGGGAGGGATGAGACAATTACCCGTTGTGCTGCTGGTCAGAGGCCTGGGGGGATGTTTAATGCTGGGAAACATCAGTTTTCAGTTCTCTGTGTTTAAAAACAAACCTGTAGAAAGCAGATAGGGCAGCATTTATCTGTGTTACCCTGTCAGCAAGGCTGGCCCTCAGGGTTTGTTTGGAGAATGGAGCTGATAATTATGCCTGATTCTTCTGCTGCTTCATCAGTCATGCTGGGGAGCACTTGTGTTTGTAAATCTCTCACTGGAATTGAAGCAGTTGATTAGAAATTGAGGCTGTGAATTGAGAAATGTCCACAGCTGATGAACTCTTGACTGTCTTCTATTAGCAAAGGGAGCAGATTCTGGAATCAGAGTTTTCAGAAAGGAAAATCTGCCTTTTTATTTTTGTCTATTTTACACAGTAATGAGTTCCCTGATTAACTCTTCCCTTTGCCTTTCCTCCACAGGGATCCCTCCTAATAAATACCATTACATCGATGATCTGGTTGTGATTCTGCCCCAAAATGTGTGGGAATATCTCTACAACAGGTGAATGTGACCATTTCATTCTTTCTCCCAGTATTTGGTAAGAGTTTCCTGATCTAAGTCAGAATAAGCTGGACCAGTGCCTGTTCCAGAGCACTGGGTGGTCCTCAGTGGTTGAGTAAAGGCAGGTCTGCCCTCTGCTACAGATGCACCTCCTTCACCAGTGTGTGGAGTAGTAGAACAATCCATGTCTGTAGGGTGCAGGGCTGGGAAGCATTTCCATTCTGCTGCAGCTCCCCATTCCCCTCTCTCCCTGTGCTCAGGTTTGGGGGTGGCCCTGCTGTGAACCATCTGTACGTGTGCTCCATTTGCCAAGTGGAGATCGAAGCGCTCGCCAAGCGCAGGAGGATCGAAATCGACACCTTCATCAAGGTTGGCATGGGGAGCATCTGGAAGGAAGGCAAAGGGTGGAGGGGGGAAATGGAGACCTGGAAAACCCCTGCCAGTTTTCCAGAACATGATCTACAGCACGGGCAGGAGGTTGGCCTGGGGGTTCCCCAGTGCTGGCAGCACAGGGGAAGGGCAGCTGGGAGGTGAAATTGCTGTGCAGGCACGAAGTGTGAAACCATCCTTGTCTCTCGCCTGCTCTGGTGAGCAGGAACAGGGTGAGGAGGGAATTATGTGGGGTTCTGCTGGAGAATGGCAAGGCTGCCTTTGGGGAAGGGGCCCCCTGAGATCTCAGGAGTGACCGAGTCCTTCCTGCATGTCTCTGTTCTCTGCTCTCCCAGCTGAACAAGGCTTTCCAGGCAGAGGAGTCTCCAAGTGTCATCTACTGTATCAGCATGCAGTGGTTCCGGGAGTGGGAAGCCTTTGTCAAGGGCAAGGATAACGGTAAGGATCAGAGAGCAGGGGTCTGCCAGGGGTGAGGGGTGGAATGGAAATGAGTCCATTTGTTGGGTCCTGGGTGAGCACTGCCCTGGCTGCGGTGACGAGGCTGAGCAGAGTTCAGACACCAGCCCCCCTGACTGCCTGCAGGTTCCCAGAAATGACAAGAGAACCAGCTCAGGAAAGCAGCTGGATCTGGAGGCAATGAGGAAAGCAGATGGTTTTTGACATGTTTGTTCCCCCACAGAGCCTCCTGGACCAATTGACAACACCAAGATTGCCCTCACAAAACCAGGTGGCCACGTGCAAGTCAAACAGGGTAAGGCTTGTGCTTCTGCCTTGTAGTGTTCCTGAAGGTGGAGGAGACTGTTTCACTGGATCTGGGTGTCCATAATGAAGCAGTCACAGAGCAAGATGGTGTTGCAGAGAATGACAGTTCTCTGCCCAACCCCATTCTGCCTCCCACTGAGCCAGTTCTCCAGTGGCAGCTCCTGCATGACCAGCTTGCTGCTGTGGCTGGTTCCTGCAGCTCCCCAGGCCCCTTCCACCAATCCCCTTCGTGTTGTAGCTTGGATCCTGTGTTGCTTTGGACTTGGTCTTTACTCAGCATCTGCTGTGGTGCAGCTTCTGAAGTAAAAACAGCCTCATGCTGTGCCCGGGGAGGTTTAGGTTGGATATTAGGAAAAATTTCTTCAGGGAAAAGGTGGTCAAGGTTTGGAACAGGCTGCCCAGGGCAGTGATGGAGTCACCACCCCGGAGGGATTTAAAAGACCTATAGATGTGGTGACTGGAGACATGGATTAGTGATGGACACACTGGAGCCCTGATGCTTCCAGGAGGTGGCACTGTGGGGGCTGCAGCTGTACTGGGTCAGCAGGGTGGGGGCTTTGGTAGGGACCACCAGTGCCTCCTCTTCCTGGGGTGAGCTGTGCAGGGGAGGTGGTTGGAGAGAACATCCTGGCATTGTGGTGCCTCATCCTTTCCCTACTGGATTAGTGCTGTTGTCCCTTCCAGGCGCTGACTACGGGCAGATTTCCGAGGAGACGTGGGTTTATCTAAGCACACTGTATGGAGGGGGCCCAGAGATTGCCATCAGACAGAACGTGGCCCAGGTCCAAGAGCTGGAGAACCACCACGGGGAGCAGAAGATCGAAGCGGAGACACGCGCGGTGTGACCTGTGTGGGACTGGGGCAGGGAAGGCACAGACACCTCTGTGTGGGGGTGGAGGGCTGGGGAGTCCTGAGGGGTCAAACCTCTTCGTGTCTGGTACTCGAAGGAGTGTGCAGCTCCCCCCAAACTCCTGGGGCAGGCAGGCTTCCTTCTCATCCTTTCAACGTGGCTTTGAGCACAGGGTGGTGCCGGGATGGACTGGGAGAAGGCTTTAACTCACCTCTGGATGAAGCCATGGTACGAGGCTGCAGCCACACCTCCCGTGGGTTGTCCTGACCCAAGCCCTCCCCCTTTCCTTTGCTTACAAGAAGCCAGCACTCCCAGCTTGTCCCCAGTGCACCGATCTCTGCTCCTGTGCAGGTTTTGCTTTTGGCACTTTTCTTTTTAACTCAAATGTATGAAGACAATGAAATATTATTTATGTTTCCAGCGGGCAGTGTTGCAAATAGAGAAACCTGTTGTTTGAGGCTGAGGAAAAGCCACACAGTCTCCCTGGGGTTTTGTGCTGGTGGTGCACAGCTGTCACAACTTCCTAGTTTTTGCTCTTTATCAAATTCTTGCAAATTCGGTTGCAGCCAACTAAGAAATTTGGAAAGAGGCTGTTCCTTTCTCCTCTCACTCCCAAAACCTCACCTTCATGGTCCTGCAGAATTTTATTTTCTCCTTTTGTCTGATTTCACCTGTTCAGCACAGTTTCAGAGAACAGAGCTGGAAGGTGAGTCCTCCTTCCCAACGCCTTCCTTCCCACTGCACTCTTCCTGCTGAAGCTCCTGGCACTGTGGAGCTGTGGGCTGGAGCCTTTGGAGGTGCAGCTCACAGGGTGGTACCAGGAAGGCTGGGCTGGGCTGGGACACAGCACAGCTCTGATGCAGATTTTTGGAACTCCTTGCTCCCAACCCAGTTCTCAGACTGACCCTGCCATAAGCTGTGTCTCCACATCTGTCACAACAAGCAGAGGGGTGGGAAGGCTGAGGAAGGGCTCCTCTGTTCCCACACAGCCCATTCTGAGGGGTCACCCTTGGCTGGGCAGGGCCCAGGCTGGGGAAGCAGCTTTTTAGGAATGAGCTGCTTCCTGCTAATGAGCCCCCACCTGTGTGCTGAGGTCATTGCAGATGTCCTTTGTGTATACAGTGGCTCACTTAATGAATTTGCTCCCCCATCTATTGCCACCAGTACAGCCAAGCAGCAGCTGATGGAGGCAGTGGAGACAGGAATGAAGGCAAAACCAGCCAAACTCCACTTTTCTCAGCAGAGCTACTCTTAAAAAGATTTTCATTCATCTTGTAAGGCAGAAAGGCAAGAGTTAAATATTTGCAAGGCTTTGAGTGAAGTTTAGTGAAGGCAGAGAAGGAAGAGGTGCCTCCCATGGCCTGAGGAACCAAACTGTGTTTTCGTGGTGCTGGATGATTGCACAGCATCCAGTCTGGCCTTAGTGGTGCCAGACTCCATGTGGGGCTGGGACCTCCCAAGCTCCTCACCTGAAAAAGAGAGGGAGGGAGGGGAGGGAAAGGCTGCTCCTTGACTTAAGAGATAGAAGGGGGTAGGACAGGAGAACTTCAGAAGAAAAATGTGGCCTTCAGATTATTTATTCCTTTTTTTTTTAGATCAAATGTTTGCTGCAAACAGCAGCTTCTTTACAAACTGTCTGTAAACGGTTCGGCATGTTAATTTTACAATCCTGTTTATGGGATGCTTTTACAGACCCAGACAGGCCCGAGGGGGAGGTCAGAGAATGAGCCACTGTTGGGATTCTCATTGTTCCAAGCTGTCTTTTGTTCCCCACTGCAGCAGCCCTGGGATCTGCTGCAGAGCCTGCAGGGCTGCATGTCCATGTTGTCCGTGCGTCCGGAGGGTGCTGTACAGACTGTAACACTCCTGTGCTTAAGTGTTAGACCTTGTGCTGAAAATGTGGTACAATAAATACATGTGCATTCAGCATGCTGCTGCCTGGGGCCTGCCTTGCCTGGTGAGAGGGACTACTGGCAGCTCCAGGGAGCCTGGGGTGGGGGCAAGGGAGAAAAATTAAAGGAGAAAAATTAAAATCCAAACTTCCTGCTGCCCAGAGGTCATATGGGTTCTTCTGGGTAGCAATGAGCTTCAGCAGCCTGAGGCTACTAAATCATCCTGTGCTGGTTCAGAGGGTACCTGCCCCTTCAGTCTCTGCTTACAGACATCCCTTCACCTTTCATTTACCCCATTTCACCTGAGTGTGCCTCAGAAAGGCTGGGGGCTCTGGAAGCACATGTTCATGACCATCATTACTATTCTGGAAGTAACTTGCAAGGGAAGGAGTTTCATTGAGCTGTTCTAGGATTCTACAAGAGTTTCCTGTCACTGTTTTGTGGCTGAGATGTCCCTGCTGATACCATTCCCCTTCCTTGGTAACACACACAGTCAGCAGCTTTGGCACCAGGGAATGCCAGGCTCTCACCCCTGAGAATTAACAGAGTTTCTAAAGCAGCCCGAGGGGCTGGAGGAGCAGCAGTTCCCTGCCCAAGTGGTGAGTGACACAGCCTCAGCTGGAGCCTGAAATGTCTGAAGAAGCAGAGCTTGAGCTGGGTTAATGAGAACATGGAGCTTGTTCTTGAGCAACGTGGAATCAACTGTCAAACCCTGCATCTCACAACCAAACCTGTCACCTGAGCAACTGCTGAACAGCTCCAAACCTTCCTAGAGACACCAAACACCCTCCCACAGAGGGGACTTGTTACAGTCCAAACAGCTCTAGGGCTGCTCTGGCAAAGCCATAACTGTGCTGCATGTTACCCTCTGCCTGTTCAAGCACTCAAGGGTCAGTTCTGCATCCCGATTCCATCTGAAATCCTGCTGCAGCCTTGCTTTCCTCCAGCTCCACTGGAGAAAGCTACAGCATTTCTGAGCACGTCTCAGGTGCAGCTCTGGCTCTGGGAGCCATTGCCAGCACTGAGCTCTTCTCAGTGCTTTTTGCAAATCATTTTCCCCTTATTTGATGAGGTCCCTTGCTGATTGCAAAAAAGGGGAGATGAAAGAACTGCCCATGCATTGGACTGATGGAGCAAATCCCAGATTATCTGCTCCCTCCCCACAGGCCCCTGGCAGTGCCAGTTCAGTTCATAGGTGCTGCTCCTCTTCCCCATGAGCAGAACAGAGCTGTGACAGGTGACAAACCCTCTGCCACACCTGCCCCACACTCTCACCTGTCCTGCCTCAGCCCCAGGGAAGGGGAATTGGCTCTCCCTCTGGAGATGCAGCACCCACATAGCTGCAGTTTCACCTGCTTGAGCCCATGAGGCCACACCTTGCTGGGTGGGACCTCCCCACCCTCTCCCACAGCCACAGCACACCCACCCAGTGCACACCCAGCCCCTGCACACCCCCATCAGTGACAGCCCAGACACAAAAAGCTCATTTCATTTTCTTCTCCCTTATTGCTCAGCTTGGCTTCCACCCCCCCAGCCCTCACTCACCCCTTTGGTTGTGCTGTTTCTATTTAAAGTCAGCAATGCTGATTCTGTGAAAGATAAATCCAAGTCAGAGCCAGAGGGACACCCCCTCCTATTCATTATTGCTCAAAACCACAAAGACCAGCAGCCTGTCACAAACAGCCCCAATTTGTCCTGATCTGACAAGGGTGTTAATTAGTGCTGGCAAAGAACAACTGAAATCCTGCTTAAAAAAAAAAAAAAAAAAAGAAAAAAGAAAAAAGGCAGCTTAAGCAACCTTACCTTAGAAAAAGAAATAATCTGCAGATTATTTCTCAGATAAAATGACCAGCCAGGTGTCACCCACTGAGAGGGACAACCACAAATCCTGGTGGCCCCTGGATGGAGGGCAGAAGCCAGAAGGGCAGAAGCCAGAAGGGTTTTTGTCTCAGCTAGAGACACACACACTATTCACCAACCCTGCATGTTAAAATGGAATTGGACACCTCGGGCAGACTTACAGAAATGTGCCTGCTTTTCAGATTACTCGGTGAAGGGAGGCATTGCTGTGTTTGACACACCTGCATGTCCACACAGCCAGGCCCAAATCCATTACCTGCCAGGCTTGCAACAGGTTGTTTTAATATACAACCAATCCACATTAAAAAAAAATAAAAAATAAATCTGCCAAGACTTCCAGCTAAACCAAAACATTCCATGGTACAGCTCTCTCCGCTGAGTTTTCTTCAGCTTTCCAGTTCTCATGGATTCCTACTAAAGTGGGAAAAAGCACAAACCACCTGCCCTTCCCAACACCAGCTCCAGCCAGAACAGCCCATGTTTTTCTCCTCAGATGTCCAATTAAAAAAACAACCCAACTACTGCATTCTCTCCGCAGTGCCAGCTGGAAAGGTAAAAGTTTGATAATATCATTGTCTCAAAGTGACCTGACATGAACTGGCTCTGTGGGACAAGTCAGAGCCAAATTAATACTTCAAATGCCTGAAAATTCCAGTGGGAAATAATAATAATAATAAAAAAAAAACCAAAACAAACCAAATCTGGTTGATCAAAAGGGTCCAGCGAAACCATATTTCTGGAATTAAATGTTTATTTAAATATGCAGATGACTTTGTTTCATTGCTACAAGGTCAATATTCGCTTTCAAATGGAAGCACTTTATTTGGTTGAATTCTGTCTCCAGAAATGAATGGGCAACACCAGAACCTTTTACATTGGCAATGAAATCACAACACTGAGATGCCACCGAAGTCTCGAGATCAGTGCTCAAACACACATACACACACATATACAAATAAAAAAGTGCTCGACATCATCATGTTAAAATAGAATTTTGGCTTCTTTTAGGTCTTTTGACATTTCAGGCAGGAAAACAAAAACCAAAGAACAATATGCATCAAACTAAATGAACTTCTGAAAAATACTCAGCATTAAACACAACTTTTGAGTATCAGTAAATATGTTTCTTCTCTATTTACACGTGTTAAGAAAGGGCATTAGAGACTTTTGCTGGGGATCATGAGATCTCATAGATGTACAGTCCATGCTGCTGGGCAAGATTAGTAAATTCAAGCAGAGTTTTTATAAACCAGTCACATCTTTAGTTCTTCAGCATTTGCCAAAGGTGAATTCTACAAAAATTCCTCATTCATTACCCTGGATAACGGCAGCAGAATAAACGTGTGGAGGCTATGACACATGACTGTCACTGTTTTTGAAATAAGCTTTAAGACCCAGGCTTTTGGGAACTAGTTGCCAAGTTTATAAAAACTCCATACATGGTCTTTCAATAAAACTTTGCGAGTCAACCAGTCAGCTAAAGCTAATGCTCCTTCTACAGCACAATTGAGCAACACAGACATTGCAATTGTTCCAATGTTCCACAGAGGCTGACAATAATATACTGTCCACCCAGATTAAATATAGAAAAGCAAAACTTTGATCTAATTTTTACATAGATGGCACAACAATAGGTGAAAATGAATTCTTAGCTGCTGATTCAACAGTGCATTGGACACAAGAATAAAAATACTGCAGCTAAAAATATTTTAAGGATATTTTTGCACCCCCTTCACCTGCTCAACCCTTTAAGATCCCCCGAGGGGGATGCCACAAAGCCTTTGCACAAATCTTTGCACAAAGCCACAGGTGCCAAGTGTGTGCATCCCCCCTGGAGTCTCATGGATCTAAACAGCTCAGTGACCACAGTAGCAGCAATGATAAGGATGTGGTTTAATGGATTTTGACCCTCTGATGCCACAGCCATCCCAACAGCCTTGGGATTGGTGTTCCCTGTGCTCAGCACAGGCTCCAGAGCCACTTGGGTTGGGTTTAAAATACAAACCTTCTGCTGGCAGATATTAAGCACCATCATTACAACAGCTACAGGATGAACTGTAGCACTGAGGGACTTTGTGCTAATGAAAATAAAAGTTGGTGTCTTGAATGGAGAGAAAGAGGCAGAGTTATGAATACAACACATAACCCAACTAAAAAAATGACTTCATCCTGCAGGGGAATGGCCCAGGCCACCCTCAGCATGGAGAGTCTGTGATTCTGGGATGTGTTTCGATGTGCTGACCCTACACAACAGCACAGCAGGCAGCAAAACAACACTGGTCTGTCTGCAAACTAACCCTGAGAGGTTTCATTTTAGGGTCACTGCCCACAGTGGCTTTGACATGAACTTTCTCAAAATCTGGGGGTTGCACAAAATGTGCTGAAGTTGGGTTGGAGCCAGGAGATCCCCCCGAACGACGTGTTGATCGATGAATAAATTCAGCCCTCGGGAGCTGTTTGGTGACAACTGACTCTTACAGGGCTCAAACTTGTCCAAGATGACTAAAACCCAAGCAATGGTGACGACTGAGAGGAAACCAAGTTAGAATACAGAAGTTTAGAGAGCAATTGACCCTTTCATAGGCAGTTGAGGTCCAGAACTTGTGATATTTGGAGATGTTGTAGCTCTCTCCTCATTGCATGACATGAGAGAGTGCAGCATCACTTATCATCCTACTTCTGCTTTAACCAAACCATGTGAGAACAGGGTGGTCACAATTCCTATCTGGCTGCTGGGTCCAGGTCCAGTCCATGACAAGGTGGGAGAAGGAAATAGTGCGATTTCTTTTTTTCTTTTTTTTTCCTTTTTTCTCCCCCCTCTTTTATTTAGCTAAAAAAACTCTGTTATTCAAACGTTAACTGATGAGAACGCACAGGAGGTCATGCAAAAAAAAAAAAAAAGAGAAGGCAGGTCTGAAATGCTGAAAAACAAACCAACAAAAAAAAAAAAAAAGAAAACTGCAAAGAGATTAACCACGAGCCACAAAATAACGTGACCCTGAGGAAGGTGGGCGCAGGCAAGGCAACAGGGCGAGCATGCAGGCTTGAAACGAGAGCCAAACGGGGCCTGTGACCAGCAAAATGGGGCTTCAAACCAAAATGCCACTGTCTGTGTGTGTCTGTGTGTGTGTGTGAGGAAGGGGAGGGAGAGAGGAGGGCGGATAAAGAGGAAGGGGGCAGGGAGAACAAGCAGGAAAACCAGCGTACAACACGTGAGCTCAGAGGGTTTCAGGGAACAGCAAGGTCATAGGGGTTTAACACTTGGGATGAGCATCAGCCTGGATGTAAAAAAAAAATAAAAAAAAAATAAAGGCTGACAAGGATTAGCGACCTTTTGGGGAAAGCAGAATATTGAATGGATCAAATTTAATATCTGCAAATTCAGAGCCCAGTCCAGCTGCTGTAACACTGTGCCCAGGGGAGGTTTTCCACCTCCCTTCCACGCTCTCTGATGAGAATTCCTGCAGGATTAGCACTAAAGGCACCGTGTGAAATGCTGATGGACCAGTGTGTACATTCAGATGGACTGAGGGACAGAGGGACAGAAGACAGACCAGCACATGCTTGGGACTCTCCGGCCGCCCTCTGCATCCAAGGGCAGCCAGCAGTTCTCTGACAGAAGGTGGGAGGAATTGGGTGGGGGAGAAATTGTGGGTTGTGTTTGACAGAGGGGCTGTGCCAAGCTGGCAGAAGAGTGGGAAAGGCTGATAAGGTGATCTGAGCCACAAGCAGCATGCCATGGAAAAGAGCAAGCGTCTGAATGGTGCTGGGATGGAATTTAGATCTGAATTTTTCAAGTGGGAACTCCAGACTAGACTGGGAGTCTGGCTTTCCATGGGTGTGTTTTAACTGCCTGCAGGGTAAACAGACCATTTTGTTTCTCCTTCTGTGACAAGCTCGCCCCGAGGTTCTTGCACCAGCACAAACACCTTTAGGAATCTAAAACATAAGAAAGACAAAAAGAAAGAGACTGGATTAGAAAGAGGTTGGGGAAGATGGGATCCCTTAAGAGCAGCACTGCCTGCAGGAGGTTAAAGGAAATAGAGCATCAAGCATCTACTGGGTTACAGGGGGTTAAGGAAGGCTCCCAACTCAAACAGCAATCCTTCACCCTCAGCCCTCCCCTCCAGCCTGGGGATGAGCATCACTGGGACACTGCTCTCCTCCTCAGGAGCAGGACCCTGCCAGCACCTACTTCGTGCCACTGAGAAAACAAAGAGCTTTTCAATTCTCAGTCTGCAAAGCAGCATTGCATCTGTTCAAGTGACAGCTCCAGAGACCATCAATGCTACCAAACAACAGCAGACTAAAACACAAGGAGTTTGCAGAAGAATTCGGAGCTCTCCTTTCCACCACAGGCTGCAGAGACCTTTCACTGCCAAGGGAAGCCCAGGAATACACAGGTCAGTGACCCAGCCTAAGCCTCCAAACCCATCCTCTGCCCATCCCTGTTCCCACAGTCTGCTGGCTGAGGGCAGGTTTTTCCTTTGGCCAAGTGAAGCCACAATCCAGGAGCGTGATTTGGCCCAAACTGCTGTATCCAAGGGAATACAGGATGAGTCCAAACGTCCCTCACATTTCAGAGAGCACCCACTTCCACAAACACCCTCCAAATGACACCACAAAAAAGTTTTCAAAGAGCCACAACAGAAAATTTTTCCTGAACAGGAATTGCATTGGTACTGAGTGTGGGAAGTAGCTCTGGGCCATTTGCTGTCCCTTAGTAAAGTTAAACTTCACTATTTTTTGCCACTAATTGTCACCACTTACTAGGAATTGCCGTTTAAAAAAACACCCAAAAAACAAAACCTCACAGGAATGAGAAAATATAATGTTTATTAGAAGAAGACACCATGGTACATCAAGCTACAAAGAGATTCCTCACAGATGATGATTCTTTAAAAAATAAGAAAGGAAATGAGACAACCACACTGGCCAGATTTAACAAACCTTAACACACAACAGCAGTTTCTATGTGAGTCCAACCAGGTGCAGGCAGCTGAGTAACCAAAAACACTTTTCCATGTAAGAGGGACCAAGTAGTTACCAAAACAACAGCTGGGTTAAGCAGAAGAACAGCCTATAAAACCATTTATATTTATACACATATAAAAGGATAAAAACAATTCAAATTCAAGTAACTTTAGTTTTTAAGTTATGTTATATACATATTTTTTTTTTTAATACTGGGAGAACTAAGGGCACATATTTAACAAAAGGATTTTAAAAAGCCACAGTCCAGTTTATAATTACCGATTCCTAGGTGATTTGGCAAGCATTAAATAATCAGATATATCCTAGATAAAAAGTGCATCAGCGTGGTTAACTTTTACCTATTTATTTATATAAGTCAAGGCTCTGCAGGATGGTTTCAGCAAACAGCAGAGCTGCAGCACTGGGAACCCCAGAGCTGCCCACGAGGATTTATTGATATCAGAGGTGAGGGGGAACAGACCCACAGCGGCCAAGGAGCCAAAATGCTCATCAGCCCTCGGCTCCAAAAAAGTTTCTTATCAAGAAGTTTAACTTCACAAACCAGCCCTTATTCCTTGCATGGCACCCAAACATCCAGGCTTTCTGCTGGAAGGGGAACGTGGCGTTTTTGTTGGGTGCAATGCAGAGTTTATACAGAGCTGGTTATTCCATGCAGATTTTTTTTTGTGTGTGTGTATCACACAATTTCACAACATCCCTCAGTGAGAAAGACAGTTTTGTTCCCAAGAAGGTGATGAGGTACCACAGTCAGTGACACAGGATGGTCAATCTTGAGTGACTGGCTCCTGTATTTGACAGTTCTCAGCACCAGACACCCGACAGGTGCAGAAAAGCCCTGCAAGATGCTACACCCGTGTGTGCACAGAATAGTTTCCTGGGTGAATCCCAACGAGAATGAACCCTGCAGCTCTCATTTCTACCGGGAAGGACAAAACAAATGCTGTTTGCACTAAATGGACACGGTGGGGCCAGTGCTTTCCTGACATTTCGGAGGCGACCTGACAACGCATCGGCTGAGAGAGCAGAACCTGGAACCTAACAGAGTCTTTCCTTGCTGGAGATATGACATGTGCATTCATCTCTTCTAAAGAAAACCTTCTCAAACACAGCTCTTAAAACAACCGTAGCAGCAAACCAGGAGAATAAAGGGTGGACAGGCCTATGCAAACCTACTCAGAGATTTTCTGAAGTGGTTTGTACACATCTGGAAAAAGAAAAAAAAAAAAAAAAGGCAAAAGAAGATAGACATTACTGTTCTTTTTGTGACAGGCTCTGCCAACATCCTCTGTAAATGTCACCAACAGCCCTCACACAGGTATTTGCAGGGGCACACAGACCCAGCTGGGCTCCTTGAAGGCTGTGCTCAGGAGGGCACCTGCAGCACATGACTTACCTGTCCTGCTCAGCTCAGTTCTGCAGCAGAGCCCTGACAGCACAGGCCTCAGCTGACTGAAAAAGCAGCTTTTCACAAAGCTTTAGCAGTGGGATTTCTCAGGCAGAGCTGCCTCTGGCTCACAGCACAGGAACAACCTGGCTGGGCAGGTACTCCTGAGCCAGTGCTTATTCTGCTGGCTGGGGGAGTCACAGGTGTACTCAGAGCTGCTGTGAGCAGCCAGCCTTTAGCAGTATCAGCTGCTCAAACTTCTCTCCAAAAAAAGAGGAAGGAAATACTGAACTTTGTAAATGCTTTAGTATTTACAGTGTCATTTTCTGGAATGTCATCGCTTCCATTTCAAGGACTGAATCAAGTCACTGCTACCAATACATTAAAAATCAAATGAGAAATTTGCAGCTTGCAACAAACTTCGTCTTTTAAACACAGTAACATTTCCCCCAAATCTTTATGCTGCACTTAAAGAAAAGCTCTCTTTTAGCTTTTCTTTTTAAGAAGAGAATTGAGAAATAAAAGAGGTAAACATTATAGTTCCTATATATTAGATATTCACAGATACATTTGATTTTGGTCCTGAAGTCCAGTAAAAGTAATGGAAAAACTTTAAAGTATCCAGGAAACCTCCATCATGGCTACAGAAGTGGCTGCAGCTGTCCCAACCTTCACCCCCAGCACTGACTGCATTTTCAGTCCAGTGGAAGCTTTCTTGCACTCCTCTGCAACTCAACTGACCCTGTAATTTGCCAACACAAACACAAAACTCCTGTATTATGGCAAAATAAAACAAGGCCCAGATTTTCACCTGCAGCAGACAAGGCACTGCACTGATTTAACACTGAATCCAACACTGTGAACTGCTCAAGTTATAGTGTTGATTTACACACAGTTCCACTCCTCTCTTCCTAGTGCCCATAAATCCCAGTGAAAATGGTTCAGTGTTGTTTTGGCTTGGATGAGGCAGCTTGTTTCACACCAAGAACTCTAAGGTCTAGGAAACACAACAATAATCTGAAGGATTAAGTGACTGAATGAACACAAATTATTTAACAGCGAAGTTCTAACACATCCTGATTTCAAACAGGACTAAAATCTTTTGATTTCTCTGTGTATCCCATTACCAGGTGTTCAGTGCTGGCATTTATTCCAGCCAGGACTGCCCAGCAGCACTGCTTCCTTACTCAGCACACCTCTTTGGGAGGAATTAAAAGCAACAAACAGCAGCTTACAGAGTCCAAACTCTGAATGTCTCCATTGATCTTGTGTGAGCAAAAGATCAAACCATTAGTTATGGTCATCTGAAACAGCAAATACATCTGAAATGTAGCAAGGTGGGAAAGAACAGAGGAGCTTTCTTAATGTTTTACCCATTTGTCAAGGATCACAGAGGTTTTGGCAAGACCTCTCCTTCCCCTACCTCACACACTAAATGACGACCAGGTTTCAATCCAGAAGGTCCCCAGGACACAACAGGCTCTGGAAAGCTCCCACACAGACACAAACCAGCAGTCTAAATATTTCCTACATAAAGTTCCACTGAACGAGTTTGGGACAAGCAGCTGACTCGTGAATGAGTCTGAGATGCCACCTGGATATCTGAGGAGAGCCTGTATTATCCCAAATGGCTCTGTGCTTCCTGCACTAAGTTGGGAGTGCAATGGCAGTGACAGCTGAGCAAACACTGTCCACGAAAGGCTGCATTTCCCCTCTGGTTTCACAGTCCCCCACACTACCCTTCTCTGAGCAATAAAAGCACGTTTTGCAGTACAGAAAGCCATAATTAGTCCATGTACGGAATAATGCACTTGGTAGCATTGTACAGACTTTTAAAAGGCTCTGTATCTGCAACACAGAGCAGCTTCAGGGTTGGATTACCTCTGTGAAAGCAAATAAAATAAAAATAATAGTATTAAATATAGGTCATAGCACCTTTGGCATTTTTGTCCAAATAGACTTCAACATAAGACGTGGGGACATAGCCCTCCTCATCTTCGTTCCTTCGGATCCGCGTCCACCCGTCACCTTTGTCTTCTTCTATTACATAGAGCATCTCTCCTTCTGCTACAGAAATTGTTCCTTCATTCTGGCCTGAAAGACACAGTAACAGGGATTTTAGGGTGTCCTGCACAGTGGGAACCAGAAGCACTTTGGGGTGATGACGTGTGGACACAACCTTTGTTGCACCACTGGCAGCAAAAACAGGAACGTGGGATTCTGGAGTCAACAGTGTGAACACAAATAAACAGATAAATGTAATCCTGACACCAGAGTTTTGGTTCTTCTTGCAAAGTCCCTGTGTGACAGGAGGTAAATCACTTAGTGCAAACAGAATCACACCAGAGCCTTACTTGCCCTTTGCACTGCAGGGCTTAACTGAAAGTTTCCCACTTGTTCTCGGTATATGAATTAGAAAAAAAACAGTCAGTGAAATGAAAGTAAAGTTGGAGTGATACCTTCAAATGTATAGAGTGCTTTACACGTTCCTATGGTGGGTAGTGGTTCTTCATCATCAAATTCATCGTCAAAGTCTGTTGCAGGTACTTTCATCTCAGTCTCCTGACTCTGCTCTTCTGTGTAACTGCCATCGGGGCTGCTCAAGAGAGGAAAAACAGAGCAACTATAGCAACCAACCTCAGGAGCAGAGAGAGCCACTGGGTTACCAGGCACGTCAGGCAAGGGGAGCAACTGTGGCTGGAGCAGCTCAGAACTGGCTGTGACACCAGGGGGGTGGGACACATCACTTATACCACTAAAAGCTGTAAAAAACGCACTGTCTCGCTCGCCTTCAGAGCAGGGAGCGTGGGGGCTACCACACAGCTCAGAAACACATTCAGAACCACAGCTCTTGGAGCTGGGATAGGATAAAACGAGGATGCAAAACACTCCGGAGTGCCCGCGGTAGGCCTGGTGACAGGACGGGTTTCTGAGCACTGCAGAGCCGAGGGCAGTGGGTCCAGCTGCCCACCCTGCACAGATACTGTACCTCTCCCGGTCCTGGGCACAGCTGTTCACTGCTGACGGGTTCTGGGGCTCGTACATCCCGCTCTGGCGCCGGGCCTGCTCGTTCCGCGCGGGCAGCCGGCCCTCCACCTCTGCCAGCCAGCCCTGCCGGGGACAGACAGCCCTTTAGCTCTGCTGTGTCACTCACACCACAGATCCAAAACTGTGCTTGTAAACATATTCACGTTTCCTTAAATATTTTTTGACGCCGGGTGCTGAAAACACCATAAGCCAAGGGAATCAGTTAACAGCAGCTGCCAGGAGATGCTGCTGCTCTAGTCACTGTTGAGTAAAAAGATGGGTGGCAGCTTTGAGAAATCTCAGTAACACCAGAGACACAGCAACCTCTGGGACTGCTGAATGCACAAGAACCAAAGCTGAGGAGAATCAAAGAGCCACTGATTTCAAACGAGTAAGAGCAACGGATAGTAAAGCCACAACTGTAAGAAACATCAAAAATTAATGGGCTGTATCTGTTTTATGTACTAACTGAAAAATAAAGAGTGAAGTCTTCTCAGCCCTATAATCCTTCTCATGTAATTATAATGGGCTTCATATATTTCAAACACTCCCATTCAGCTCTTGAGATTTTATATCACTAAGGAGGCTTCCTGTTCATGGCAGACTATTCCTTTAAAGGTATTTCATCTGATGGCTTTGGTCTGGCTGTCAGTCTCTAAATGGTGCTTTGCATTTGTGTCACTCTGATTTTCCACAGACGTCTGTAACATGATGCTTCAATTTATTTAATTAATTAAATAAGCATCTGAACCCCTCTGGGCAGTCCTGAGAGCACTACATTTTCTTTTCACCTCCACTTAGCACAATCTGTTTTCTGTGGCAAATTAAACTGCGGGCTGACAGTCACAGGAGATGGTGCATGTTTATGTTACACAAATCAGATCAGAGATCCTGACTAATGCAAGTGCTCAAGCAGCACTTTCACACTCCCAGCAAGAAAGTGCATCAATACCTCTGGAAAAGCCATGAAGCAACCTGCTCAGACCTGAGCATTTGCTGAGCTGCTTTTTACTAAAGTGTCTCTTCTCATACCTCAAACTTCTGAACTTCTAGTCGTAGCTTTTCAATGTTCTGTGCCAGCTCTGATAATCTGTGGTCCACACTCGCTGCATCTCCCATCTGGGGGTTCTTGATATACACATCTTTCATCTTTGTTAAGGCATCTCTGAGAGACAGAGGAAAAATAAAACACGTGTTAGCGCAGCTGGGGGCAAATGCCTTTCTCTAAATGAGGGCACATGAAAGGATAACAAACTGCCTCTTCTTCACTCTGGGGTTCAACCTAAGCTGTTACAAAGGGAACTGAGAACATACAAATGTTTTGCCATTAAAAAAACCCAGTAAAATCACTCACCAGAAGAGAATATACACTGTCAGAGGTGAAAAACAGTGATTTACCTACAGTGTGAGAAGATCTCTGGTATTGATTTTTAGCCTGTTATTGTTGTACTACAGTATCTACTTGCTAACCCTGGGGAAAACTATAATGATAAAAAAAAAATATAATCTCACAATCATTGCAGTGAATGACAGCTCTAACTTTCTAAATGAATATCATTCCAGTTTTTGGGGCAGAGACAAAAGTTGCATCATTATCATCCATCACAGACTGACCTCCAGTTGAGAAACTGGGGCAAAGATGTACACATGGATGTATCAATAACAGAAATGGAGTGCAAACCAGAAATTCTCACCCTGCCTGTTGCAGTTTGTCTTTAGCAACCCCAATAATGTGTAAGATATTTATTTATTTCACACTGCTTAAAACGAAGCTGAGTCCAGATGGTTTGTGTTTGTCACAGCACAGCGACAGACGGACTTCAGGCTAGAAAATGCAACCCTGCATCCTGCTGAGGGTATCTTCCCTCAGCTCCTTCTGGGGGCTGTTCCATATCAGCCCCAGTGCCAAGAGCCCAGGGTTTCTGAGATGGTAATTTTCAGTCCTGCTATGACGGATTTGGTGCCATAAAAGCAGGATTGATGCAGGACATGCCTGGATGAGCTCCCTCAGTGCCTGCAGAGCTCGCACTGACAGCAGTGAGCTCCCTCTGACCTGAGCCACACTGAGGCTCAGCTCACAGAAGAGTTATCTGCCTGATGATGGACACTTCAGAGCTGAAAGATGGAATTATGAGCTGATTTCCTGTATTTCTATTCAGTTTTTCTCTAGGCATTAGCTGGGGGGAGAAAGGTTAATGTGAGTCCCACGACTCAAGTTAACACTCTTTATATTTTAGAGTTTCCCACCAAACTCTTGACAATTGCAATCCTGTGCCTGGCTTTGCTTTGTGTGTGTGGAAACTGGGAAAAAGTGTGGGTGGCAAGGAAGTGGGACTGCTCTGTGCTTGAAGCCTTAAGGGACAATGTTGCAAACATATGAGTCACAGTTATTACTATTTGTTTAACTCTTATTTAACTGATGGTGCTATTTCCTCAGTCATAAACTATATTTTAACTAACACTCTGCTCTGATTCCATATCTGATTTTAATGTTGGGATCAATACAGAGCAGGAAAAAATTCCATACAGACAAATCAAAGTTACCACAGAGGGAAAAAACCAAAGTAATGAGAAATCATATAACCACATGCAGTGTTTCTTTCTTAGTCACGATATAAAATACAAAGAAGAATTTCTGGGTTAGTAGGCAAAATAAACAGGTTCTTGAAAGCAAGATAACAGCACAACTGTGCAAATGCAAAGCAGTATTTAGGGATAGACTAGTCCTGAAATCCTTCAGGGAAGAAAAGTTCCTTCTCTTGCAAACAAAACATGCTGAATCTTTAATGCAACTGCAGAATGTGAACAAACACAAAGTACAAATACAGGCTGCCAGAATCTATTAAAAGTGGGTAACTAAAATAGCCTTATTCTCAACCAGAATGTTAAATGCAGCCTTGTAGAAAAAGCATTCACAAAAGCACAGGAGTCATTATCTTCCTGCTTCCAGGAAATCTAAGCTACAGAGAGACTTGAGGCACACACCAAAGAATCAGCACTTTGGATGATGTTATAATGCTAGAACAGCCTCTCTTGTTGGGATCTACCTTGTCCCTCAGACACAGGGGCTCTGCTCAGTGCTGGGAGGCCAATGCTTGTACCTTTGACTGAGGCTGTAGTTATCTCCTGTTCTTCACTAAGAACACCCTCATCAACAGCTCACATCAAGAAACAACCTCAGTGTATCCAACAGGGACCTTTGTCTTTTCCTCTTCAAAAGCCCAAGAAAGCAAGTCCAGAAAGAAGGAAAAGTTGTCTCCAGTTGTTGGACTTCTATCATTCCCATCCCTATACCAAGATCTTCTCTTTTAACCAATTCCAAAGGCAGGATATGCACTACATTGAGGTGGGAGAATGGAACAACCAGAAAGGCAGCTTTTGCCCCAGCTCTGACCTACATCAGCCATGATCAAATCACTGCTTTTAAAATCTGAGCTTCTTATATCATAGTTGTTTCTGTTCTATATGAGATTACCTATTTCATTTTTCATTCCAGAGCTTTGACTCACCTTTGATCCAACTCCTTCTGAATGTCCCTGTTTAGTTCATCCACCTTTTGCTGAAGCTTCTTTCTTCTTTGCTCAGGTGGGAGATTGCTGAAGTCTTCGGGCCCTGCTCCCTGCACAGAGTGGAATGGAGGGGGGGGAATAAGGAAAAAAATTAATAATCAGAATCTGAAAGAATCCTTTGGGATTGCATTTTGAAAACAGCTCACAAAAACCTGTGCAAAAGTCACAATGGTCTGAAGCATTGTTACCATTTGTACTGTGTTATCAGTCCCTGAATGGTCAGGAATCTGGATGCCCTAGAAATGATCCCAGGACCACATCCTGCTTCCATAACAGTGGTTAATCAACTGGAAAATTCCAGAATTCAACAGCAAAGCTGAGAAACTATTTTTATCTACAGTTATAATCAGATTTTATTTAACATAGTTCCCTTCTCATGGAAAGCTGATCTTTCCTGCCTTCCTTCACCCTGCTACAGACAGCATTCCCATAAAAGCAGTTCCTGGATTTTACTCCTGTGTCACAGTCACACTTCTCCTGTGCACCACTGACTGCTGCCTGAGTGCTGCTCCAACACAGTTAATTTATGTCAGGGCTCTCCTGAACACACCAAGCAAATAGAAGCACTTCCCACTGGATTCTGCAATTTAAAAAACATGCTGCTTACTTTCCAGGATCCACCTTCCATGCCAAAGCCTCTCAGTTTTTCCTCTCTCCCTTGTACTAGCATAAAAATCAGGAGTTATATCAAAGCCATAGAATCAATCAGTTTGAAATCATAACCAAAGGAAAAAAAACATGAACACCACAGTGTTACCTTTGCGTGATTCTGCTTGAAACCCCCTTCTCTGCCTTCAAACTGCTATGTCTCCTCTTGATTGCCTCAATTTGATATAGCAGATAAATGACACATAAAATACATCCACACTATTTTCTTCACAGTCACACCTATTTTTGTCTTGCCAGAAGGCAAGGGGGACAGTTTGGGTGGGCTATATGGAACACACATCAATACTAATTAGCTGCACCATAAGGGACTGAGGTTCTCATGCATAATCTTGAATTTGGGCAGGTTTTACTTGTTTTGTTTTCTGCTCGTTCCATGTCCCGTTTCTAAGGGGGGAATACTGGTTTATGGGAGAAAGAAGGATAAAAACACAAAGCCGAGTAACCAAATTCAGTGGTCCACCAGCTTGTGAGCAGGTCTGGGACATCAGTCTTACTAAAACACCAAATTTCTCTCTGAGGAGTGTGATTTAGTGGACACAGTGCCACAAAACCTGCCCATTAGACTCTTGGCTCTGCACTGAATGTGCTGAGACACCACACTCTCTCTTTCTTCTGCAGCTGCAGAACAAGCTGTTCAGAAAGAAAGTGTGTGGGTGGGTGTCCGAGGGCTGGAGGACAGCAGGGACAGGTCACCTTCTCCTCTGGACTGGCCATTCCAAAACAACATAAACAGCCTGATGAAACTGCTGCTGCATTGATTGTCAAAGACAGCACATATGTCTAATTAAGCCTTGATCAACTGTGTAATAATACTTAAAATTCCACTTGAGACAACGAGAAAGCAAATTTAAGGCAAATGACTAAAAAAGTTGTGCTGATTCCTAAACTTTACCACTTGGAGTCCCAGCAGTGCTTACATCACTTGTTGTGCCTGGTAGAGGAGAGACCTATCTGAATTTATTCTTCAGTGTTAATATTTTGCTTGACAGTAATTCCCACATCACATTAGATGTGAGAGTGATTCAATCTGTTTTATGGATAATCTACACTAAACCAATAGACATCTTTTTAAGGTAAAGCATCTGGAGGCAGATTTGTAAACAAGCAGTTATAGGAAAGACTAGATGACATATTCTGACATATTCTCCTCAGTTCTAAGCAGAAGAGACAGATACTCTTGAAAATATCCCCATTTATACGTTAGGGGAACGCAACAGATGTAGCCAAGCAAATTTGGAAAAGCACCTTCTTTTTGATATCTTGTTTTTGATTCTTCAGCTTCATTCAAAAAGCTCTAGGCTGGACTAAATCCAGTAGCTTTGTTCCCAATGCTTCAGACCAAAGCACGAGTGTTCCATGGAGCTGCACAACCTGAGACTGGGAGTCAGATCCCACTCTGACTTTATTCCATGCTCAGTAATTTCCATCAGAAGCTGCAGTTCCTGCTCCAAAAGGGAGAGTTCAAGGAGCAGTTTTTGCACATGCTGGGCACATTTCATGCTCTGAAGTGAAAACACACCTGGGCTCTCTCTCAAGTTGTGGACATTAAAAATGCTGCAGCAGTGAGGTGGAGGGGAAAGCTGTGCTGCTTCTGATGTGCTGTCACAGGACCAGCAGAGCTGGAGCTCACAAGGTTTCCTTGCATAAAGATACTGGGATTTAGGATGCAAACTGTCCCAATATGAAGGACTGTGAAAAAGGAGGCTATGTTAGGACTAAGAGGAGATTACAACAAAGCCACTTTCCTCACCTGAGGTGCACATGGTCTCAGCCCTCTCTGCACACCTTTCCAGTTTGTGCCATTCTTGGGGAAAGGCCAGGCCAGCCATTTGGGGAGGTTTTATTCCTACAGAGGCTTAGCTCAGCTACACAACACACTGTGACCAGGAAAACGAGTGCAAATCCATGGTATAAATCACTGGACTCCCAGGACAGTGGCTTGGTAACAGCCAAAAGATTTGCAAGTATTCCAGACACTTCCACCATTACTCAGACCTACCATAGGTCTTCAGGGAGAAGCAACATTGCTAAAGGAGCCCAAGCAAGTCATTGTGTTGCCAGAGCAGCAGCAGGACTAGAAACTTCCAAAACTTCCAAAGCCACTCCAGGCAGCTCATGGCCCTCGTGTTTCCTCTGGATGAGCTGAGCTGCCATGAGCAGAACAGGCCCACAGTGACGTACCAAAGAACAAGATACATGCAGAATCATGGAATGGTTTGAGTTGGAAGGGACCTAAAGCCTGATCTCATTCCACTCCCCTGCCAGGAGGACACCTTCCACTATCCTAGGTTGCTCCAAGCCCCGTCCAACCTGGCCTTGGGCACTTCCAGGGATGGGGCAGCCACAGCTTCTCTGGGCAACCTGTGCCAGGGACTCGTCACCCTCACAGGGAAGGGAAAGAGCACCCAAAGGATCTAACTGGTGAGGAATAAGAGAACTCTGAAGCTAATGCAATAAAGGTGCTCCTGTGGATCCCAAAGCTCTCCAAAACTGCCACCAGTCACTGTGGCTCTCACATGCTTGTACAAGGTGGGTCAGCAAACCAGCTGCATTCTCCTTGTGACAGGGCTCTCCAAGGCAAAGGAATGCAGACAAGCTGTCAGGAACATATCAAGGTGTGGAGTATCTCAAGCAAAACAGTACCTTGTGTATGAAGTTCAGCATGTAATTTGCTTTCCCAGGTCTGATCACCCCTTCCCTTTCCAACTGAGCAACATCTTATCTTACCATAGTTCAAGAAACCTTCCCAGCTGCATCCAAGGTGGAATTTAGGATTCACACATATGCATCTCTCTCCATTTGCGAATTCAAATCAGATTGAGTTAACCTTGTTGGTTAAGGTTTACAGAATTTTAATTAATATCATTATTGGTTATTCTGAAGGACTACATAGGGCTGTAAAATGTAGGTGATAAAGGTGCAGATTTCCAGTAATACCTGGACATGGAAAGCAAACTTTGCAGCTACTTTACACAGAAAGACATGCACTGCTCTCTGGAAAAGGTCCAGCAAGCTCAGAGACCTTTATTTTTTTTTCTTCTTTTAACATTTTAATGTATTCTTATACAGTAGCATAATTACTCAATAGTGCTTTTCTACATTTTCATAGCCCTGGATTATAAAAGTGAAAACTAAACTATTTATTAGAGTTAATTTTTAGCAGCTTATTAGAAGACTGAATTCTGATCACCTCTATTAGACTCCAGACCTGTGTATTCAGAGTTATCTGATAAATGCCAAAAAAAGCAAACACAAAGAAGAAACAGATTTGACAGTTAATTTCAGTGTCATGTCACATGTGGCACAGTGCACATTCAAACACACACAGGAAATTGTGATTAAAACACAGGACAGGCATGCTGTAAATGTGCTTACCAGCTTGAGAGAAAGCTTCATGTAAAATTGGAGAGATACAGGGTGGGGGGAGAGAGAGAAAAAACAACAGTGCATCAGTAGAAGAGGAACTTTTTCAAACTGATGTTACAATAAAATGACACATAATCCCCTTGCTGTTGGAAGGCAAAATGGGTAACACTAAGAGATCTGTGCAAAAGTTCACAAGATGGGCTCAGGCAGCTGCCATTTCCTCGCCAGGAACAGGAATGGGAAGTGCTGTACCTGGACACAGGTGCTTTGGCACTGGACTGACTGACAGTGGCTACAACAACAACAGTGGGCTTTCTCTTTAGAGCAACATCACTGATGTGGTCAAAAATCAGAGCTTGCAAATGTACGTGGGTCACTTTAGATCAAACACGTGCTGAAATGCATCAGCATTTCACAGGAGGGCTTCAGAGAGGGGGTGACACCTGAGCCAAACCTCAGTGGGGAGGTGAGGAACAGCACTGCCTCCAGCAGTGTGACGGGATCTCCAGGGAGTGCCCAGCTCTCTGACTATGGCCAGAGGACAACATCCCTGAAATGTCCCTGCTGACTGCACAGCACTGTCTGGGCAGGCATGGAAAGTCATTTCACATTCCTGAACAATTCAAAAACAAATACTCAGACTCAAACGTACTTCGGCCATAGTCAGACAAGGTCAGGCCCAAGGAGGAGGAAAAAAACCCAATCTATTCTCTTGACGCCAATTTGATTCTATGACAGCGTGGTAAGACATTATTCAAGCTCCTTAAATGATATACATGATCTAATTCCTTAAAGTTACCACATTTCCTGGGGCAGAGTCAAAACATTATCTTTTAGTTACTCTGGGGAAGCGAGACTAAAAGCAGCGTGTGCCCACAGAGCCCACGCACAGCGAGGTGTGTCTCTGCCCAGCATCACCTGCACACACAGCTCTGGGCAGGGCTGCAGGGCCCCAGAAATTCCCAGGTGAACAACTGTGCCTGGGCACCCCACCACCAGAATTACCAGAACCTCCTCTAGTGTTGCAAGACATTACAACAGCTGCAGTTCGGAAGGTTTTCCAAGAGACAGGGACACTAACAGTGCTCCAGTGCTCAGTGCCAAGGAGCAGAGTGAGCTGCTGCTCAAGATCTAAAGCCAGATAGAAAGGGAGAATCCAAACTCCACCCAGCCTCCTCCTCCTCCAGCTATCAGCACTGAGCTGCCCTACCAGCCCTTTGGGGACAGTTGTGAAATGCTCAAAATACCCAAGAAACTTGTCAGTGCATAAACGTACACACTCTGTACAACAGCTGAAATGTGAAAGCTGGAAAACACCTCACTGCAGGCAAAAATCTGTGCTGTCAGACTTCAGAACCTCTTTCCATTCAAGTTCTCTGTCACTTTACTACCAACAGCTCCTGGGAATGGTGCTCTCAAACACATGCTCCATTTTGAGTAAAATCACAGTCCATTAGGATTGAAATTAAAATAACGAGTGGTTCCACACCTGTGATGTGTTTGACAGCACAATTTAGGAAATAAACTTTTTTTTTTTTTTTTTCAAAAAAATCTAATTCCCATTAGTCACCAGGATTTGTATAGCAAGACATGCCAGTCATTCAAGGAAAATAAATGGTGGAAATAATAGTGGAATGCTGCATGTGAACTGATGGTTCAGGGACAAGGCAGCAGTTAGACTTCCCTCTGCAGTCCAGTCCATTAGGAAACAAACACATGATAATAATCACAGTGCCATGAAGAAATTCACTCTCTGAGCTAAAGAGGTCATTAAAAAAGAAGCAAACAAAACCAATCCATTTTGAGAGAATAATCACAGAGGAAGGAGAAAGAATGATCTGAAGAAATTCAGCATAGGCAGCTTGTGTTTGCATCATTGCTTTAGCACTCCTGTGAACTTTAGCATAGACATGATCAGCACAAACTGAGATTCTTGTACATATATACAGACAAGACTCATGGTGCAGAATAAATATTTACCTATGAAGCACTCTAAGAAGGCACAAATGTTTGCTACATGCGCTAGTGGCTAAACACTACTCACTCTAAAGGCACTAAATACTGCGGAGAATCATCTGCATCAAGACTGTTCTTTTGCTCTAAATTCAGCAAATTTTAAAGGGATTACAGACACTGTATGCCCAATTCTTATGCTGGTCAGTACGACAAAAAAATAGAGAATTTATTAATAGCATTTCCAAATAGTACATCAGGGTTTGTTATAACCAGTATAAATAAAGCAGATCATAGACTGGAAACAATGAAATGCTGAAATAAGTCATATTCACAGTTTTCCATTTCTGAAATGCATTGGTAATTTTATGTGACAGTGATTCGGTTTCTAGAAACAAACATAAGCAGATTGAAAATAAATCCGCATTAAACACTACACAACTACTTTTGCCCGTTCTGTTGGGTTTTCACAGCTAGAAACGTGCTCACAGCTCCTGGGAGAACAGGGGCATTTTCCACCCAAATGATCAAATAAGTTACATTTCCTTGAAATGAGCAAATCTGTTTCAAGCTGTCAATCTAAACCAAGTCTAGCTTAGTCTTGCAGGGATAAAATGAAGAGTCTAAGAGCCACAAGCTTCAATAACACATGAGAGAGCATGAAAGCCAGCAGGTCCATGTGTTATTGGACAGTCACGGACACTAACCTCACTTACAGAAAACAGGATTGCAATCAATCACTGGACTTCAATACAACCAGGAGGGAATTTTCTTTTTTTTTTTTTTCTTTATCGTGGCCCTGTAACCATCCCCCCACACTCTGTTTTATCCAAGTATCAGATTTAGAGGCCCCGTGTCTTGATTCCATGAACTGTCATCATCACAGACAGTTCAGGGAAGCTTCCAAAAGCTCTAGGGAGTGCTCCACCACCAAGGCACAGAATGTGCCACCACACAGGGGTTGGCTCGTGACGCTCAAGACTTTGTTCATGAAATAATTTCGAATGAGTGCGTGGAACCCGTTTGTAACGCTCCGAATTTCACAGGTCCAGCTACTTCAGTTGGGCCAATTTCAGCATTTCCAGGACTAGCGGACATGTCTTTCCTGCACATCACACAGTAAGCTGCAACTTGCCTCCCACCAAATTTCCCTTGGATCTTGGACAAGGCACATTCCCACAGCACACTCGGAACGGCGTTGTAAGTGGGGTTAGCGACTGTGCAGCGACGGTATGGGCTGATCACACCATACACAGACTTACAACATATTCCCTAGCCTCAATGGCACACGTGGGGGTCCCTAAAGTCCTCTTCATGAGTTCTTTGTGAATATACAAAGACTGTGTCTGCTGGTGAGTCAGCAAGAGAAAACACACATTGGTTACACTGGAGACGAGCGCGGCACCTCTGTGTTTTTACTGCTTCTACAGCAAAAGACAGCTCAGTGTTTAACCAGCCTCAAAGTGCAGAGTGGGAGCTTCCTAGAAGCTAGGTGAATATTAAGAGTTCAGCATGCTCACAGAGATCAGAAAATATTGTGGTTTTAAATGCTTGCTTAAATACCGAGGTCAGAAAACATCTCTCTCTGTGCTAGAATAAAGCATGGCTGTAATGACCCCACCCGCCAAAAAACCCCAGTCCTGGCACAGAGAGAGACACTTACGTTAGAATAACAAGTATTCCCAGGGCAGGGAACAGAGCAGGTTGGAGAGGGGGTGGTTGGTTTGCTGTTTCTGCATGCTCACAGAACAACAAAGCACTGATCACTCAGGCAGAGCGACAGCTCGGTGTCGAGGGACAGGAATGCACAGGGTGTCAGAGGAGACAGGGAGGGAGAACATCCACTGGTGCAATGGAAATAAAATCACATTGTAATGAAGTCAACAACTTCCACTAAGAAGGAAACCACAAAAGTTCCTCCGTGTGCTTTAGGGAACAGTCTGGAGGCTGGAACTCGGGTCATGGCAGCAAAATCTATCCCAGCTCCCAGACCATTCTCTCTGCCCGGTCCCATCCCAGGCTCCGAGGCAGGAGAGAAAAGGCAAGTCCACACAAGGCACAGGGAGCAATTCAGAGGTGTAAGTTCTACCCCTGGATGGTGTTAGTTCGGAGTATTGCTCTTTAAGAAAAGGTGCTGATGTTACTGCCGCTGCAGCAATAAAACAAAAGAACACAAAATTAGTATCAACCAGCAGAATACCGAGTTTCCTTTGTCCTCAAAAATGGAATTAGAAAAAGCAGAGCAAGCACAAATGAAATTATGAGTTATGTAAGTGGTTCCTCATTCTTTGTACGCTTCTGGCTTTAACTTCCCTAAAGAGGCAAAGTTGATTTGAAGTGTTACTTTTATAGTGTCTTTTTAAGGAGCTATTAGAAACAATGCTCACAAAAACTGTGTAAAGAGAGATTTTCCCCTTCTCCTAGTTCTGATCCATAATAAGTGCTCTAACAGTTTTATGGTATTCTCTATAATGGACATTTCTGCTGTTGGGGTTTAAAAAAAAAGCTTTGAGGCAAATACAAAAATGTGATTAGAAAACCATAGACACCGCCAAGAGTCAGCACCTAAATATTTAATTTATTTTTTTTTAACAGACTAGGATTTCACATTGGCAGTGACCACTGATACTGGTACTGGCGCCTCCACATTAACCTTGCATCTGTTGTGAATTGCTCAGGCATCTGCTTCCTTCCATGAAAACAAGATTCACTGGATTTTTGGTTTGGAAGCAAAATTAAAACCAGACTAGGCACTGGGCACAGGACATATCATAGCTAATTATGTAATTCATTTTAACAGTCACCAGTGACTTTGCCACTTTAGCTTTGTAATTCCTCTTTCCAAATGCAACATAAGATGCTAAACCAAAAATTCAAAAGGAAATGGCTAAAACACACTGCCTCCCAGACACGTCCTTGATCTCACAGATTTCATGGAGGAGTCGTATGGGAATCCATTCACGTGTTATGTTTCAAGGATCAATTACAATGTGGAGTCCTGCTGCTGGAATTTATCCTGGTAAAGGTCTTAGGACTCGTTCACATCAAGTAGTTACTTTTTTTTTTCCTTATCCCTTAAGTCAGTCCAAAAAAAAAAAAAGGAGTATGATCCTGTTTCCTTTGGAATAAACATTGTCACTCGGCTTTGCAGGAGTGGAGAGCTCAGGTTATCAACAAAGCCAGGAAGGACCTGCTTGGCAAATTTAGTTGAATTCTCTAAAAGAACACTTGGAGAGCCTTGTGGCCTTCCCTGAAGGTGTCTGGAGTGGAATTCTGCCAAGGAACAAACCCAGCAGTGCAGAGAGAAAATTCAGAGCAAATGAAATGATTCAGAGTCCAAGCTCCCGTTACCCTGTGCTGTCCTGCTGCTCCCTGCACAACCTTCAGAAGTTGCTTCCCTGATGTGCTTCTGTACAAATGGAATGTCCTTCTGTGTAGAGGAGAGTTTCACCCTCCATCCTCCTCCCTTCTCTGGTAACATCAAAATCCAGTATTCCTGAAACTACTGCTCATGTTCCTGGGCAAAATTCAGATGCTTTTGGATTTGACAGGGGGATGGAAAAGGACATCTTCATAAGGTTAAAGCAGAATTAACACTATTGTCTAGTTGTACTGAATATAGCAGAGGGTCCTATCAACTGAAACAAATACCAACCACTCGTTTTTCACTTGACAAATTAAAAGGATTTGTGGGTGGTTCTTGATTTCCTTTTTGCCTGGTTAGAATTACTTCATTTTTGAAGGTGATATGGCACTTTGATGATCTACTAGTCTGACCATTTGTATATTACAAATCACCAAGGACCTATAAAATGGGAATTTGGAAAGGTTTCAAATGAGACAGAGTAAGCTGCCAAAGGTTTGCAGGCTCTCCTTCTCCTCCATATCTCTGGATGAACCAAGTGGCCTTAATCCATCCCTCTGGGGAAAAAAGAGATGATGATCTGAATATTGGCCTCCAAATCCACAGCATGAATCAGGCAGGAAAAGTATTTACATACAAACATCCTGGTAGCTGAGAAGGGAAGGAAATGAAATAGAAAAAGAACACAGTGAAAGGTTTAAATGAAGATTTAGCAATAGCCCTTCCTTGCACATTCTCAATGAATGTGTCAGCAGAAATTTGAGGGATTCCAGAGAAGACTACGGGACATTGTTCTCATTATTTCACCTTTGACACAAAGCACTTAAAAGAGTATGGTATGCAGAATTTGTAAGGCTTGCTTGGATTTCTCAGACAGTCAATACATAAAACAATGGTCTTTCTTCAGGAAATATTAAAAGCAATTAGTCATAATTGCTTATATGGCCAAATACACACTAAGAACTTGTACATTTGAAATACAAACTTGTGACGTGCCCATGGAACCAGTATTTTTAAATCAAGTAGGAAATATCCAGCACTATTTGAAATATTCTGTTCTGTGAATGGCACTACTGGAGCATTATATTGTAACACACCCCTTGACTTCTCCCAGCACTGCCCAGTACAAGGATGGCTCCAGCTGCCCACCCGTGCACTGGTGCCACCACCCAGCACAGCCCTGCTGCTACACAAGCAGAACTGAAAGACTGTCTCCTCCTGTAAAAACCACTGAGAAAAGGTGCTCTGAGCCAAACTGCAACTGAGAAAAGGAGGGACATGTGCAGACCGTGCCTTTGGACAGCTTAGAAACTTCCCACTTTCCCAGTGAAATGTCTCAGAAGTGGGTTTTTTTGGGTTCTGAGTGTCCCACGAAATGGCAATTTCCTAGCAAAGAACTGAAACTCACTCTGTGTAAAACATCTTTTTTGACTATATTGTCTGTAACCACACAAGACAGTGTATTGTTTACAGCACTGTTCCCAGTTCTTTGTAACTAACCACTGAAGTTCCACACTGAAGTCATCTCTGCTTTTATACAGCTCCAGTCCTCAGTCCTAAATGTCAGTGCAGTCCCTGGAGCAGAATTTGGGTTTTTTTTAAAGTAGTCACTTCCTTGCTGTAACAATCTGCTCTCAAAAACATTTAAAATACTGAACACTTGTGCCTCCTTCCTGTAGTTTTTGCAGGAGGAAATAATTCTAAGGACCTTCACCTTGGAGGCAAAGCCATGCTATACCAGCGGTTTTTCAGCCAAACTCTGCCACGTGCAAGGTTCTGGGAAGATAAACTCCTATTTTTGTTTGAAAAATGGAAAATTTTATCTCAGGGACCTGTCATTTTATTCTCTGCTTATGAAGACCACCAAGGAGAGGGTTTATCTCAACACAAACACTACAGCATCAGTTTATGAACATAACCACAGCTGCTGACAGGAGGAGGAACAGAGCAGTTGATCTGGGAAAACTCAGGCCGTGTTTCCTACTCTATCAGCAGCAAAGGAGACAGGGACACTGCCCTTGGAACAGTGGAGATGTGTCAAAAAATGTTGATCAAGTGTGACCTAGACCAAGGTGAATCCCCAAATCAGCCACAGAGGTTTTGAGCTGCTTTCCACCATACACTGCTTAAACCAGCATCAGAACACTGCACTCCAGCTGCTGGCAGGGAAAACCCAAACCCTGATCCCTCAGAACCTCCCACCTGTGGTTTGGAGCTTGGATACTGCACTGATAAATCTTCTGCACACAAAATATGATTTTGAACTGTCCATTGTAGCACTGGGATGTGAAAATCTGTCCAGAAACCAACAAAATCTTCATGGAAAATGCCCAGAAAAAGATGTCCTGGTGTAAAATTCTGCATGCTAATGTTTGTAGGGAAGGCTGCAAGGTCCAAGCACGGTTCTTTTTTTCCCCCTGGTTTTGCTATGCTTCGTCACAAAGTTTAGCAAACTCTCAGGCAATATCTTCCCTCTAAAGTTTGCAGGAACAGCAGCTATTACTGGCTATTCCAAAGAGTTTCTCAACCTGGTATTTTTGCAAAGATATTTCATTGGCACTTAGAGTGTCAAGAATAAGAACTGTGGGAAAAACTCCATTTCAAACTAATTAGAAAAAAAAGTAAAAGAGCACTGCAGGATTTTAATTTTTCTATGGACACTTTAAAAACTTCTTAACCCAAACCATCTGCTCAAGGAAGCCCAAAGGCAGACATGATAAACTTGGTGAGAAGCTTGATTACTTCAGCTCTCTACAGGAATCAAATCAAACTTTATCCAAATTTCCTCGAAAATTCATGCTACAGGATGCAGTTAAGGCCCCTTGAGAAGTGTCAGCCTCAAATATTTAGAGCCAACTGTAATTGAGGTCTCTTTGGTCTGTGTCCTCCAGTCCTTCCCAATACAGCAGCTGGTCTAAAGAACACATGGACCATAGAAACAATTTTATTGCCACCAGAATCAGTTCACCTTCCATAAATCACTGTTTCTTGTGTCAACATTCAGAGTCACTACACAAACTGACACTGCAGCACCTGAAGCAGGAGCTGAGGCCAAGTGTCTGGAACAGAAGTTCCCACTGCTCCAGAAAAAATGTCAGATCATTTCAGAGGAATTCCTGAACTTGCACCAACTGAAATCACAACATTTATTTTCTAGAATCCCTCCTAATTTACTCCTCTCCTTCTGACACAGGTATTGAGCTGAAACCACCCTGCAGAGACAAAAACTAACAACTTGGACTTCTACACGTGCATTATCTAACCTTCAGCTCCTCCTTCCATACTTTGGACAATCCCTCCTCCCCCCAGAGAAACCCAAACGGGTAATTTCCATCAGCAAATGTACTTTTTGTGGTTTCACTGCAGGGGGGTGTGTGTTTGACTACAAATGGCTTTATAGGTTGGGAATCCCTGGATTTGTCTGCATGTTATGATAAAACACAACGGAACCATTCACAAAACAAAACGGAGTTTTTACATAACAGAACGTGCAATAAAAGCGCAAGAAAGAAAGAAAAGAAAGAGAGAAAGAGAGAGAGAGAGAGAGAGAGAGGTATCCAGAGGAGAACTTACCCCGCGCTTTAGGCTCCTGAAGCAGTGGATTTTGGGTTTGGAGGTCATGAACTCGTTGAAGCGATGGGAGAGGGGTTCCTTTTGCTGCTTGGGAGACTGGGGGCCGTTGGGAACAGCAGAGGGTGAGGCAGAGGCAGGGGGAGGAGGAGGGGGCTGATGGGGGGATGTTAAAAGGGACATAAGCTACGTATAAGAGATGGAGAAGTGACAGAATAAAAACCAAAATAAAAAGATAAAAAACACAAAACGAAAATAAGCATCAAAACCAATATTTGAAATTCAGAGGAAAAAAAAAAAACCAAACCCAATTAAATAATTAAATATTAAAGGCCATGGTTCAAAAGAGGGGAGAAAGCAGTAGTTAAGAGTTGTGTTAAATGAAGAGTGTGATAAATGAAAGTTTTAGTAAGTGATGCAACAGAAGAGTAACACAAAAGTATTTTGAAGGAAGCTCATGCAGACTCTTCCATGCAGCTGCTATCCCCATAAATTGCCCTGTTCTGCTCTGTGGACAGCTCGGAATAATGCATATGGATAGAGCTTTCAAATACCTGAATTTAAATGGATCAGATAAGGAAGGTACCTTAGTGCCCAGTAGCGTTTCTATTATCTGGAAAACAACAAACCACATTCCTTCCTGCTTCCAAATCATACCTCAGCCATGTGCATCACACTTCACTTGTACAAGTTATTCTATGAATTTGCTCAGGAGGTAGTCTTGGGTGTGTTTTTTTTTTCTGGCTACACTGATGTAAGCACCAGAGAGCTGAGTTTTTTCTCATACCAGCACTACTGGAACAACCCATTGTGAACTGGTAGATTTTTTTTGACTCTGATTAGAAGTAGTTTGGTAGAGGGTCAGAGCAAGGGTGAGGTTAAAACAAAGAAGCTACTCTGGGCTTCCATCAGTGTTACTGAAAACTGATTCAGTCCAGTCACCCTGACACGTTCTGGTAACCCCAGATAAATGCTGCCATGCATTATGGTGTAAAATATGACAGTGGAATGAAAAAGGTTTAATGGATACATAAGTTAATATGGTCTTTTTTTTTAAAAAGTCAACTGCTCAGTTAGTTATGCTCCATTAGTTGTGCCTCAGGATGGAATCACAGCAATTCCCTGTTCCCAGCCACCCACCTGCTCACCCCAGTGCACAGACTGGAAACGCAAATGAAAAGCCAAGGAGAGTTTTAGGAGTGTCAAAACAGTAATGCCACATCAAAGCTTCCCACAAGTAACAGTGTTAGTTGGCACACAGGGCACTAGGTAAGTGGTTTACGATTCCTTCTCGGAGTTAGGAACAGAAATGGACCATGGCAGAGACGTGACAACTTAAGTTAAATTAATTTTAAAAACTTGCAACGTAATTAAAGAAATTATACAAGAAAAAAAAGTAAAGATATAAAGAAATTTTAAGTAACCAAAGACTACAACGAAACGCCATTATTAAGACATCAGTTATTAACTTTCTGAATCTAAAATTCTCTTTAAAAAAAAAAATTGTACTTGCCAGGATTACCAGACAAGACAGAGGTTATTGACAAAACACATACTAGCACCACGCTCAAGTTTGCAAATCAGTACCTTATTTTTCTTGATGAATGGCCATAACTTGCCCTTGGATTTGCCACCAAACTTCGGCTCTGACTTGCCATCCCCTCTGGAGTTGGAAAGGCTGGATTCTGAGACAGTTCTCTTCATGGGCTGCGTGAAATCCTCAAATTCGATGTCTCCTGGAGGCTCAAACCCCGATTTAAAGGCTTCTATTACCATCTGAGAATCCTGGAATGGGACAGATCCAACACAAGTGTAAATATCTCAGGTGAGGGCTGTCATCAAATTGGTGGCACATTAAAACAGAGCAAGGACAAGAAAGTTCATCCTTGTGGGAACCAACCAAGTTCTTTCCTGGGAGTGAACACCCACCCAGAGCCCAGGATCAATACCAATCTCTCCACCTTCTGCTCCAAGACCAGGGTATTTTTCTTGGCTCTATTTTCATTACCGTGATGTGCTTTCAAAAAAACCCCCACCCAGGCACAGCACAGTATCCCACCAAAACAAGGACCTCTGAGGTGTAATGTTCAATACTCCCAGATACTAAAGTGATAAATGTAGTTAAGAACACAACAACTACCCCACACAGAACAAAAGTCTCCAATTTGTATCTGTCAGAATGTGTTACAACTGGGAACATAAATGGGCACAATTTAAGTTTCATGATAAATCTCTAAATAAACATTAATTCTAAGGAAATAAGTCTTTATTTCCATAAATAAAGTAAGCTTTAGTCTTAAATAGTCCATTATTGTTGTTATGAAACTCCAGTCCATTTTGCAGAGATATCACAGAGTTGTTACTCAAAACACCAACAGATAAAAAGCAGAGGACTGTGGTCTATTTAGGAAAACAAATAATACATAACTATAATTAAAGCACAGGTTCATTCAAGACAACCAAAGATGATGCTTAGGAAGAGTAAACTCAGGTCTTCTCACTCCAAATTCCCACTGAGCTGCCCAACTCCTGAATCTGACCACAACCAGCAAGGTTTTCATTCCCTTTCTTTCATTTCCAACACAAACCCTAAAAATTCTGGTACAAACATCTTCTAAAGGCCTTTTCATGTCTACTGGTGAAAAGCACCAAGAGCTTATTAACTTTACTGACTAGAAAAGCAATCACACCTCAGTACCTGAACAGGTATGTGACTTGTAACAAAGATTTAAGGTCACTGAAGCCACCTTCCCTCATGGCACTGTTAGGAGAGATACAAGTCAGCCACACTGACTGTAGACTGTGTACAGTTTGTTGCTCTTTTGTTTCTTTTTTGACAGAGGGAAAAGAAATAAACAAATCAAAGCAAAACCAATACATAGCACTTTTCCTACTCAGGTCTACAAACACAATTAATTATACATAAGCTCAAATTCAGACCTCAGCTTGCCAAATGCATTTAAATCCAGTGGACTCAGGGGAAAAATATTTTTACATACTTCCCATTTACTTGTTTTTTTAGGAAAGGAGATTTTTGTTATACTCTAACAGCTTTCTTCTAAAATCATTAGACAAACTGTGCCTCAGAACACAAATATCTTATCAGTCTCTAGAGGGGAACATCACCATCCTGATCACATAAACAGATGACCTTGTTGCTTTGAAGGCATTTCACAGATTCTGTGTATGTCTGCAGGTAAAATGCTTTCAGGAGAAATCTAGTGGGCTTCAAACTGAAAATCAGTAGGTTTAGATTAGAGATTAGGAAGAAATTCTTCCCTGTGAGGGTGGGGAGGCCCTGGCACAGGTTGCCCAGAGAAGCTGTGGTTGCCCCATCCCTGGAAGTGTCCAAGGCCAGGTTGGATGGGGCTTGGAGTCACCTGGGATAGTGAAAAGTGTCCCTGCCCATGGCAGAGGGTGGAATGAGGTGATCTTTATGGTCCCTTCCAACTCAAACCATTCTGTGATTCTAAGAGACCACACAGTGTTATATTAAATATTCCACTGGTATTTTATTCTATGCACAATGCTTTTCATTTTTTCCCCCTAATTTTACAGCGTTCTTTCCATTTAGTCAAAACATCCTTCCACTACAATGGAGCTAAAAATAACCAGCATGCTCCATATATCACAGAGATAATGTCATAACAGGAACTCCAAAGTCCATAACAAATCAGTTTAATCTGCTGCTAGAGCCTTCTGAATCGGGTTCTGCACAGGTTCACCTGGCAGTCACCACACCTCACCCTTGCAACACAACCTTTGTGTTGCTCAAGTGGTTAGAAAGGGGAAATGAAAAGAAGAAAACATTAAAAACTATTAGAAACACGGTTACAGTCGACCAGGATTCTCAGCTAATTGCAGACAGTTTCTATTGCTATTGTCAGGAATTCTGCACACTTCAATGAGGGCATAAAATAATCCTATTTACATGGTTACACATTTAGTAACTAAGCCTGAAAGAGTGGCCCCTGTGCAGAGTGGGTATGAGGCAGAACTTCATTCTCTGCAGCTTAAATATTACACAGATAGTATTAAATCTGGCCCAATATGCCACTCTGGTTCTTTACACTATCCAATAAAATAGAGGCCCTGGAAAAGAAGTGATGCTGAATCCTGCCAGCATCCACAGAGAGAGGGAACATGGAGCTGGCCATGGAAAGGAAGCCTGGTAGCAGTTCCAAAGTCACTTTAAAAATATGCCCTGCCTTACTATTGTACTATACAATTCTGATGTTAAAAATCATGGTGGTTCACAGATCCCATAGGAACTTCACCTTCATGGACCAAAGTTTTTAACAAACCTACCCAAAACTGAAAATTGATTATCAAAAAAGCTCTGAGATACCTACATGAAGTCCAAGGTTCTGCTATTTAAAAAAAGAAAACCAAAATGAAACAGCAACACCTTACCATCAGCAGGTAATATTTTACTGACAGCAAAAAAAAAAAGCTGCAGGTTCCAAAATCAGCAAGAGTCAACACACAATGTAGTACACAAGGTAAATTCTAGTAGAATTAGGTACTCTAATTTTTCTGACCAGTACATTTTATATCTTAGTTGTGTTATTCCATTTAAAGCCCTGGTTTCTGAAATGAAGTTACCACAAAAAGAGCAGCTTTCAGTTCCATTATTCCTTTCTTCAGCAATTGCAAGTGATAATGGGGCAGAAAAAAGCGACATGAAGCCAGAAGATACCAAGAGCTAAATACAAACTCCAAATGCATCAGTGCCTTTTGGCAGGGTCACAGAGCCTGAACTTACACACTTCAAGCTGGGTGCAACTGTATTTCTGTTTATGATTACCAGATCCTGGGGATCTGCTCCCAGCTGGGAAGCACATGTCTGTGTGGGCTCAGAGCTTCTCACAGAGCTCTTCCTGCTCAGCAGGCTCCTGGGTTTGCTCACCATTGTGCTGCTCTATCATCACCAGCTGTCCCTGCAGTCAACTCTCCTGGATTCTGACCTCATGATCAAGGTTGACCACGGCATACACCAAGTGGACTTTCCTATCCAAAGCTTTTTAAGCTTGGGGAGTAAAGGAGACTTTACTTCAATTGTAATATTTGGAGGAAAAGGAGAAATTCTCTTAATGTCAGTTTAAGAGAGCCCAAACATCTTGAAATGCTAAGGGGTGAGATGGTAAAGGTCTGTGGTAACACTCTGCACTAGTGGCAAATGCAGTACATTACCTGGAAATAAAGAAAATACAGCTTTTAAATTGCTCCCATGTGCACCTACGGCCACCTGGACACAGTGGCAGGACCTGCATTGCCACAGAAGGCCAGGAACCAGCACAACACTTTCATCAGAATCAAGAAGGTAGGAACTACTATTCTAGAGATGATAAAACCCCTGATGACTTTAAAGAAAAAAGAACCATTAATGGACTTAGAATGTGCTAAACCCTTTGTTGTTGTTCAGACATAAGTAGTTTGGCTAAACACATTTTTGTCAGCACGGTGTTTACAGGAGGATCCTGGTAAATTTAGTTATCAATGCTCAAAGCCACCATTTTCTAAGTCACACTTGTGCAGGAGCCACCAATTTGACTTATCTGTGTGCAACAGAGACTGAGTTGAATATAAAATTCACCCTGATTCAGACACCCAGCTGTGTGTTTTGCTAAGATCTCACTTAAGACTCAAGCAGAGCATAGGCTGAGATATGAATCTCCCCAACATGATTTCACCATGCAGCACCAAAAGCTGTACCTCAAGCAGGATATGCTGTTCTAACACAGGAATCTGTGCCCCAGTTCCCCGTTTTCCCACTCAGGGAGTAATTTTTAGATTCCTTGGTTTCCTGTGCTGCTCTTTGTGAGAGCCATTGCTGAACAGAGAGGAGAGGATTCATTTCAAAACTTCAGCTTCGGGCTTATGCTGCCAATTCGTGGCAGTCCCCAGGCTCTGGGCACTGAGCAGCTCAGAAAAGATGCCAGTGAAAAACATGTATGGGAAATTCAAACAGCCAGCAAGACATATGCTGTATTTGAAGCACTATAATGTGATCCATGAGCAGGGCTGAAAGAACAGAGACTTTGTGTAGGGAGGGAGCAGATCATTCTGCAAACAAAACAGAAAATACATTTGCCCCTGTGGTCACTGAGTATCAGGAAGCTCAACTGAGTTCTTTATCAGCCTTTTTATCAGAAAAGCTTCTTTGCATCCTACAAGAATGTTCAGAAAGCAAGGTTTGCTCATTTACAGGCTGCCAGCAAACCCCAAATCTGCAAAGAAAGATTTTACAGGAACATTTCACCAGAGTTGTTTGCAATAGTTTATGTAGCCAATACTTTAAAGATTTTCATTATTATAAAACTAGTTGGAATGAAGACATTTCTGAAACCTTGTTTTTATGTCTCAGTCAGAAAACAACCTTTACAAGAATTGGTGATTATTAAGTATTTGAAATTATCCAAAATTATTTTATTCTATGCAGAAGCCTATCTTTCAATTACAATACTTCAAAAAGTAATTATCCTAGCAAAAGGAGAGAATATTCCTAAAAGAATAAAATTTAAAAATAACAAGCATGGCAGTAGAGGCATTTTTGGTTGTTAAGTAGATTTGGGGAATAATCTGAGCACATCCTGCCTCAGACAAAGCAGCTTGGGACACGAAGCCGTGCTTTGGTTTAGTTCTGTGACTGCAGAGCTCTGGTGCTGCAGCCTGGACACAGGATTTAATTCTCCATACATATGAGATCAATACTAAAGATGACAATCGACAATGCAAACAATGCAACACTTACATTCTTGTGATCCACTGATTCTGCAGCCTTTGTTATCTCATCCAGACACTTCCCAATGATGGGGATCACTTGGCGGTCGACTTCCGCGAAGGTTTTCATGGATTCCCCTATCCTCACGATCCGCCTCTCCTCCATCTCTTGTATTTTCTGAAATGTTACATTCCATTCAGATCAAACATCAAGATTAACTTCACAGTTTCACCCAGTTTTCCTCCCTGGCCTACACCAGCTGCTTTAAAACTTCTGATTTAAGTATATTTTTCAGGACAAACTAGGACAGCTGTTCTCAGGAAGGCACCAAGTGATGCTGTTCCCTCAAACATCAAAATGCCATTCTGAAAGTAATCTCTTTTACTATTACTGGGAATTTCTCAATTAACTTTTTATGTTAAAAACTGCTGAATTGCCAAAACCCCAGCTTTAGACTTGTAAGGATTGGCTCCTAAGGGCTTTAAGAGAATTTCTGCAACAATAAATTCATTTTCTGTGCATGTTCTGAAAGATCTTATTTTCATTCCACTGCAGAATCCACGGAAATAAAAATCTTGATGTCTCTCCTTCTCCATTTCCCTAGAAGGTTTACAAGCAGTCCTATACATTGTGTGTAGTTCACAATGCAATACATCATGTATTGATGTACAATACATCACGTGTTGTTCACACCAGGGCTTCCCAACATATGCTCCTCGTTGCTTAGTGGATTCAGTGCCAAGATCTTCAGCATCTATTCCACAGGCCTCTCATTTACAACAAGGGAAGCTGGATGTGGCATAATTCTGACAAATTACAACAGGATACAGAAGGGCATGAGCAGGAACAGCCTGTTTCACACTGGACTGCAGGAATCCTATGGAATATCGTCAGCTTAAAAATCCCCACTGCCTTGACTGATCCACAAGCAACAACAATTCTTTACAAAAAAAACCCCCAAACTTATTTCAAAATCTAAAAGAAAGCACTAGAGCTTACTGGGGATAGGGAAAAGGGCACACCTGCAGGACTTTAGCATGCCCACCCACACATCAGAGTGCTTACCAGCTCCTCCATTAAACACAAATGTATTGCAAAAAAAAATGTTATATTTGATCCCAGGAATAACTTATCTCAAGGCATTGGTTTGAAACACCACAGAGCAAAAGAGGAGGTGCCCATTTAGCTCAGAAGTTTCAGCAGTGGGTAGTAGGAAAGTGCGTGTTTGCTACGCAAATATCAGCTATTTCTCATCTGATGACAAGCGTGTGACATTTCCTCCCTTAAAAAGGTTGTATGTCCCACTTCTGATGCTTATGACCCATTACAGTGGAACAGTCATTTCAAAGTTCTGTTCTACTACATTAATCCCCATTCGTTCAGCTGAGCCCAAACTCGGACCTCCAGTCAGAATAAATGTGATGGCTTTTTTATTCTTCCTCTACAGCCTTTTCTTTAGGCACCTTAAGACATAATCAGCACTAAACCCTTTGGCATTCACTACTGCAGAATTACTGTGCTTTACATTTAAACATCTGTGAAGTCTGATTTGAGCACAGGTTATAAAGGGCTGTGAGATGCAACGATGCCCAGCTGACTCCTGCCCCAACAATGCAAATGATGTTCTCATCCCCAGCTGCACAGGCACAAGAGCTCAACAGAGCCAGACTGTGAGGATTCCAAAGGCCATCGTAATCTGTCATGACAGCTCAATGTCACCTTCCTCATATATCACTGATCCCTTGATATCTAGTCTAAGAAACTGGGATAACTTATCCTACCGTCTCTTGGGGTGTCAGATTGCACGTAAAATTTGCTAAGAATGACCAAAAGAGTTAGCAAAAAGTAAAAGTCAGGGATTGAGGTGATGTGCAACATGACCCTCTGTTCTTATCACAGAACTATGAGCTACACTAGATCTGTGCCAGTGTCCCTTACCTGGAAGA
Source organism: Corapipo altera (assembly GCF_003945725.1). Taxonomy (NCBI): domain Eukaryota; kingdom Metazoa; phylum Chordata; class Aves; order Passeriformes; family Pipridae; genus Corapipo; species Corapipo altera. Next base: position 5,216,632 of record NW_020884901.1, on the reverse strand, counting down.
TGTTTGGTATGTGTGTGTAGTAATGCTCGTGCTGCTCACTGTTGAACTTCTGTAGGGTGGAAGAATATTCTGCTTTGCTGTCTTCTGCCATCTGATGTCGCAGCTGGGCTTGCTGCCTTGCCTGAAGAAATACCCAAAGAAATTTATAATTTACTACATGGAAAGCAATTCGATTTGCTGTCCTCCTCATCTTACTATCCAGGAACATCAGGATACAGGGCTCAGAACACTCCAGCTTTTGGTTTACTCGTATTTTGTGAAGGAGTTCGTCTCACCAAGCACAAGCTGCAGCCAGTGCTGCTGTTCCTTTCTTGTGTTACCAATCCATGAACCATTTTGCATTCCATGAACAACCTTTGGCACACACATGTAAAACATGAAAAACAAGCTTGTCCCTGTGCCTGTCCACTGGACAGGCACCTTCTTGGCACACTTTTGGACACTCTTCTTGCTCCACATATGCCCTGTTGGACGGCACCTACTTTCCTCTAATGAACTGCTTCGCTGTTGCTGAGCAGTATTTTCTGGGAAAAGGAAGTGAGGAAAAAACCCAGCACAGTTTTGTCTCATTTCCCATGCCTTAGGCAACATAATCATCTTAACTCTGTGTATTCTGCAGAGTCCTTTACCCACACTCCCTCCAACAGCTCTGGCATGAAGCTCACGAGGAGAGGGGAGCCTGAGCAGCAGCTGAGACATAACTCCCTTCCTATTTTTACCCACACAGATGATTTGTTTTGCTGCCCAACACAGCAGAGCACTGGGCAATTAATCTCACTTCTTTCCCTAGAATAATCTGTCCCTGAGTGACCCTTTTATATTTTCAGATTCTTCCCCTTACAGTTCTGCTTTTCAAGGCCTTCTGTCATCTGCTTCACTGCCCAATATTATTCCCTTACTCCCTGTCCCATCTGTTTGGTTTAGATGCCTTTTCCTTCCTTGCCAGTGGCCTTCATACAGCAACTCTTCCTTCTCTTCCCTTCCTACAACCCTGTGCCTTCACTGCCTGTCCTGCTCCTGTCACTGAAGCTCCCCCTCACCTGGCCAGAGCTCTGCTGCTCAGTTGCTGAATAATCCCTTAAGGCAAGGGGGTTATTTAAAAATTCAACATTAAATTTAAATTTAAAATTTAAAAATTACTTAAAGCACTTCAGAGTGTTTCAGGGAACACAACACAGCAAAGAATTTTACCATATTTCAAGTGGGCTCCCATTAAAACCAGTTCAGATCAGGGTTATTCTTTGAACTGTTCCAAGCAGACAGTAGTTTCCTGACAATAAATCCATGAAATACCAAATCATGGAACATTGTAGTAATCATAAATGGAAGGCAACAAATTCTGCCAGAGGGTTTCAAATCTCAATTTGTCAAGCTCGCACATCTCACCTAATAATTTACTTCACTTCAATTCAGCTATTGCTTTTGCAGTCAATTGTAGGAATTTCCCAGATCCCCTTCACATTCCTTCTACAGAAATAAATCAAGCAGAATGAGGAGATACTGGGCACTAAGTGCATCACAGGAATGAAACAGTAGCATCAAATGGAAAAGAATGTGACCATAACCAAATAAATGAATCCAATAGAAGACAGACTTTCAACTTTGCTTGTGTCCCAGGAATTTTAAGTGTCCACTAACTCCTGCAAAGGATGAGTGGGTAACTTCAGCATATTTACCTGCTGTAATCAAATTCCAAGAAGCCACATCAACCATTTCCCTGCCCAAGTGCTTTAAAGCTTATTAAACTTTATCATCCACACACTCATACACAGCTACATTAAATGTGAGTGGAAAACAACGTAGCCTTGTACTACAAACACAAATTTATCAGGAAAACAAAGTCAGCCATGGAAGGGTGGGACAGCTGGAAGAGTGGTGCAGGCTTGTCTCCCAACCCCTTCCTCACATCCCAGCTGCTGCAGATCAATATCCATTTGTGAGGCCCATTCTCCTCATCTACCTAAGAGCAAACTCATTGTCTGAGCTGACTACACCAGCCCCACTCCCACTCATACAGCTGCCTCTCTCTCTTTTTTTTATAATTTTAAATAGTGCAACTCCGGAATTTGTCCCTTGACTCTATTGTTGAGGCAGAAAAACAAGATATCCATTATTACACATTTCCAGGCAGATCCAGCAAGCATTAAGCCAGAGTTCATTTTGGTGAGCAAACTCAATGGCTGTGTATGACAAAGTAACTCTGAGCTAAATGTATACAGGAGTAGACAACCAGTTTCCAAAATGATCTTAACTGGCCCCAAATAAGAGGGGGAAGCAGATTAGTAAATAAAATTGGGTGCATTCCAAAACCAAGAATTTCTGTGTGAGAGCCTTAGTGATGTTTTGTTTCTCCCGGCCATTTAATGCATTTGGCAAGCTTTAAACAGCTTAAATATTTTTCCAATGAGGTATTTGGATCTTAAAATAAGAATATAAAAAAAAAAAAATAGAATTTTTGTATTACTTCATTTGAGTGTGTCACTTACTCTAACATCATCACTTCCATTATCAACAGAATTACATTTTATAGGCTCCTGCACTCTGCTGAAGTCCTGAGTGATAAAAATGAGTTGATGTTAAGTTTCACATTCAGGGTAATGGATGCAGTAGCCTGGAGCTGCAGACACTCACAGGAGCTATTTCAGGAGTAATTTATAGTTGAGCTTTACAGAAAATAAAGTTTTGCCTTCTTTACTGCTCACTTGTGCATGCAAACAGCTTCAAAGGAGGGTTTTTGGGGGGCTTCCTAGAGTTAATGCTAAAATATTTTCTCTGAACAGTATTTCCAGAAGGAAAGGCTTTGGAATAATTTGGCTCTGGAAAACCAGATCATGACTTCAGATATAAGAGAATGATACTGTGATGCAGCTTTCAGTTAACACACTCTGTCCTTTAACTGGGCAGGGATGACTGAGCAAGAGCTCACATTTCCAGCACCACATGTGAAACCACAATCCAGATTTCCTGCAGACTGCCAGATTGCTCAGTTTGTAAGAGATTCAAGGCAAGGTACTCTGAATGCAACAAAAAAATCCCCTCCCTTCTTCAAAGAAAGAAAGAAAGAATGAGGTCACCTTTCAGCAACACCAAAAAGCAAAAAGCATATGTAAACCTGAGAGATCTGTGGGGAGAACAGCAGCAATTTGCTTTCAAATGCCTGATGCTGAAAAAGACACACAGGTTTTGCACACCCCCAGCCCCAAACATACCTTTACAACATCTTTTTGTCCCCAAATACACATGCACAGTGTATAAACGTGTTCCTTTCTCTCCAAAGTCTGGTTTTGTTAAGGCAGTTCTTCTCTGGACTCACGTGGCAGCAACAAAACTATAAGGTCACATATGTCAGTGCTTATAAAATGCTCCCAAAAATGAATGACAGCCCAGTACCTGCAGCACCACTAACCTTGCAGTGAGCATACAGCTTAAGCTTCAGGCTCCCACTGCCATGGCAATCAGATTTAAACACAGCCACACCAGGGGAGTGTTTTCTGTAACTCAGAGAACGCTGTGGGTAAAGGAAGCACAGCTCTGATAGACTGAACGAGGTAAAATCTCACTAGCAGCAGGAAAGGCTTAATATGTGTGACCTCCTCTCCCAGAACCTATACAAAACTGCCATTAAATATAATCAAAACCAATCTTTTATCTTTTCTTTGGAGACAGCTTTACTAGATGATGGGGGAGAAAGCAGGGCAGTAGTGAACTGCAGAGCAGTAATAATTTTCGAAGTGTTGATTTTTAAAAATCAGTAGAACTGCGTCTGTCTTTAGTGTCTAAAAAAACCCCAACACCCAGGTCTCAACAGCACCCACCTTAGGTGAAAAACAACACTAAACTCAATAGCAACATGAGCCTGCAACACCCACTATGGCATCTATCTCTTAAGGTAGCAGGAAGAACACAGAGATATTTACTCAAGATTATTTTAACCACATTTCCTGCAGATTTTTCTACTTAACCACTGAGTTGCAAAAACCAGACTTTCAAACATCATCAAAAGTTAATTTCAGCTGTTTAAATGACTCTACCAGGAGCCCAGAGATACCAGAGAGGCAGATGCCAGGGTGGGACCCTGATGCTCTAAAATTTTTCATGACTGAAGTACTCAGGGAAGTATTTGTTTCCCCTTTAAAACAAGAAATAAGAAATTAGCAACACTTTTACTCTGAAGTAACCTGTGTTTGAGAGATATATTTAGTCTGAACCTGCTCATCACCTGTGTGAAACCCTCTGCAGTTTAGCAATATGATGAAACTTCAGCAATCACCAAAGAGCAGAATGAGATCAAAGAATTACAGACAGGGGAACGTCTCCACAGCCCTTGCAAACATGCAGTACTAGCAAAGCTTTATATATCAATCTGAATTAAATCAACCCTAATACTTTATGCCTTGGAGTAGGAAAATTTAACAGAGAAAGGAATATGGACATCTTTATGATGGGCACTGCCAACCCTGAAGGTGTGAGAAAGCATTATCAAGCTGCTACATGTTACATGCTGCCTCCAAAAAGAATTAAAATCCAAATCCTTGCATAGTGTTACATATACTTTCTCCCCCCAAAACCCTGTTTGATATGAAATGCAACTGGTGATATAGTGTAGGAGAATTTTTTTTCAAACCAGGTCCACTTTCTGTCATTTTAGTCTCCAATGCAGAAAAGAATGAGGAGATTTTTTGCTGAGAACAATTTTCTAAAGACACATTCCAGAAACAGCAAGAGGGTCAATAGACACACTGTCTTCTGGGTTTACACAGACAAAAAATGCAGCTCCTCGGGGCTGTTATGGTGGGAGTGATATGAATAACTGAAAAGGGCAGAAAAAAACCTTGGCTGCTGTTCAGCTGGTCCACACTAAGTGGAACAGTTCAACTTCTCAGCAGTCGCTCTTGTCCAGAATGGCAGAGTTTCCAGTCAAAACGCTGGTGTCACTTTATTTCTTCTTTCTTTTCTCCCATTCTGCCCCCCCCTCTTTTCTTTCAAACTCAGACAGCATGTGAGATGCTTCACTGCCAGGCCACTGCCTGCCAAGATAGATCTGTCTTTGGCAAATCCAAGATCAGACTAAAATGCAAACACAAAAAAAAAACCAACCCAAAAATCACCCCAGCCCCCACCTCTCAACTACTCAAGTCCTTCAAAATAACTTATGATAAAGGCAGACTCAGAAACACTTCACCAATTTCAGGAATGCTTTCAATTGCTCACAGATTTTTCAGTCTCAGGCTCTGGTCCTCCCTCCACAGCCTCTCTGTGACCACCAGGCACCATCAGGGAGCCTCTTGGGAGCAGCAGCACTGGCAGCTTTGCAGAATCATTAATAACAGTGGGCATCCTGCCACAGACTTCAAAACAGGGCCAGGACTGCAGGCCTGGATTTACATAGCCTCCAAATCAAGCTGCACTGTTTACTATTTTACAATAACCAGTTGGGTCTCTCTGAACTGGCAAGCAGAAAAAGGATTTGAAGTTTGCTTTCCTGAAAGCAGGAAAAAAAAAAAAAAGCAGAATGGGGGTGCAAAATAACAGCCAGGGAAAGAAACAAAGGGGAAAATCCTTTCTTTTTACACTAGGGGATGTGGGGAAAAAAAATCTGAGTCTCTGTGGATCCCTGAAATCCTTTGGCTGAATATAATACACAAATGAGCAAACCACTGAAAGGGGACAGAAAATCTTCATCACCACATCTCAGGAATGGTTATCTAGTGCAGTTGCACTGCACATAATTCTGCCAGAATTCAGAAACTCACACTAACAGGAGAGATCCCAAAGGAACACAGCCCCAGTGAAGCCCTAACAATTAAGATGGATGAAATTAATTAAGAAGAGCAGCACATGCCACCGTGCCATGTGCCAGAGAAGCACCTCTCAGCACACTGCTCCAAGGCCCTGGGGAATAACTGTGCCTTCAATCCAAAAGTTTGTCTCTTTGCACTGCCATTCTCATTGTCACGAATACTAAATATCCAAACTCCCTGGGTCACCAAACTGCAAATCTCTGCTAACACCCAGGAATTTGCCACACAGCTCAGAGAAATGCAGTTCCACAAGGATATCTAGCAGGTCTGGTTTAACACAAAAGAAGGAGAATCTCTGTGGGTGGAAGGTTATGTGGATTTGAGGGAGGAGGGAACAAGAAAAGATGCATTTGGAGCCGTGGCCAACAATGTTTAAGTGATTTCTGGAGGTCTGTTTAGTTGTACTACATAAGCAATTAATTCCTGCGGTGTATAAATCTGAGCATTGAATACAAATAGTGGAAATTATTTCTTGAATATAAATAATGGAAATTTCAGGACTGTATAATAGATTACTTCGCTCATACTTGGAATACTGGGCACAGCTCTAGTCATCTCTCTCCAAGAAAGAATTTACAAACACAGCCAGTGCAGAACAGACAGTCAGGGTTGAAGAACGTTACCAGGATGAATTTGTCAGCCTTGAAGACCAACTTTACAGGTACAATACATGAAGTTGTCTCTTGGAGAGGTGAATTAGTTGACAACAACATTGAAAAGGCAAGTGTTCTCAACACTTCCTCTCCTCAGCATCTGTCAGGCCACACCTGGAATACTGGGTTCAGTATTCCTGGTTCAGTTTTGGTGTCTATTATACAAAAAAAGTGTGGACAGACTGGAGGGGGTCCAGAAGGGGCACAAAGACGATCCAAGGACTGGGAAGCTGCCATGTGAGGAAAGGCTGAAAGACATGGGTTTGTTCAGCCTTAAGAAAAGAAGGCTTAGGGTACTTTATGTTCCAGTATTTAAAGGGTGGCTACAGAGAAGATGGAGACTCCCTTTTTACAAGAAGTCACATGGAAAAGATGAGGGGTAAAGGGTACAAGTTACTCCTGGGGAGATCCCCACTGGACACCAGAGAACAATTTTTCACAGTGAGAAAAATGAGCTATTGGAATAATGCCCCCAGGGAAGTGGTGGATTCCCCAGCGTGGGACACTCTTACCATTCAGCTGAAAAGGGTGCTGGGCCATCTTGTCTAGACCAGGCTTTTGCCAAGGAAGGTTGGACCAGATGATCCTTGAAGTCTCTTCCAACCTGGTATTCTATGATTCACTGAAACTAAAGAGCTGGCAATCTACACTGGCTAAATTCTGAGGCTTTAGTTCCTACAAAGCTGAAAAGATCTGTTCTAATGTTTTGACAGAAAAAGGATGACTATAAACAAGATTTCCAACGGTACAGCATGAACTAATTGCTTTGCATTAGCTAAGAATGCCAGTTATATTGCAATTCTGATTGAAACTGCTGCTTATCCTTAAGTCAGAAGTTGCTCTTAAGCCTCCTCTCCCTTTAGCAATTCACCTCCCAAAAGAGTTGTATTGTTACAAAACTCAGTCAAATTGCCATGTAGAGCATTGCTGCAGAGGAGCACTGCTAAGGGGAAATACAAATTCAGTTGGATTTCCTTATCTTGCACTAAAACTGACTGATGATCTGCTCTTTGATCTCTAAACACCACACACAGTGTATGTATGGGACACATACGGATATTTATTAAGTTCTCCATCCAGTCCTGCTGGAGTCATTAACTGTCTATTGAGTAGAAATCGACACTCTTAAATTAGTCATGATTCCAAAAGGGAAACAGCTGCTGTGCACAGAGAGTCATGGATGGCAGGTTGTAAACAAGGCTTACTCTTCCAGAAATGCAAATTGCTGTCCTGAGGGACTCCCTATGTTCACACACTACATCATCCATTCGGAAGGAAGCAGTTCAGGAAGGATATTGGGGTCTGCATAACCTAGGGAAGTAACGTTAGCATGAATCTAATGGCCTTAAATCACGTTACCAAGCAAAGACTGCACTTGAATTGATGCGAAATCTGAGCCACACCACAAGTAAAGACACGGTAGGTTTAGCCAGCTTCATCTGTGGAGCAAATGGGAAGCAGAAACCTACTCAACATATATAAAAGTCATCCCCATGCAGAGAACACAGAAAAATCTTATACAGTGTCTCACTCTCAAATCAGAAATGCACAGGCCAGGCCCTCCTGCACCATCCTCAGGACTGAGCCTTGCATACCTCACCTGTGCAGAGGTGCAGCTCACAGCAGGGAACAGGAAAAGCAAAGCCTCTGGGACTACTCACTGCACTGAGTATTTGCCACATTAATGACACCAACGTTGTAAATCTTCACCTTTGCATGGCACCACATTTTCTAAAACGCTGGTAAGTTCACTGTGCCAGTGGGTGCCTTGATGTGCACAGGAGAGGGAGGGGATATTAAGTCCCACTGTCACAGAGCAGATGACTTAGCACCTCCTGAAAATTACGCCAATTAAGTAGTTAAGGTCTGCAGAAAGCCCACAGCCTCGGGTTATGCTGCAGTTTACTGCTGACAGACTTGACTGAGTAAACCTCAGTGACACACATGGCCACAGCAGAGCCCTGAGCTGGAGATGTCCCTCAGGTTGGTCTGTGGTGTCAGTGATTCACGTGGCACCCGGCCCTGCTGTGACTCAACTGCTGTCCTGACAAAGTGTGCAAACTGAGTGCAGGACATACTGAAATATCCATCACAGATTTCTCCAGAGCCCAAACAAAAATAGCTCAGTGCACCCCTCGCTGCAAGGATGTGTAAATTCCCAGTGAAGAGGTTTGTGTCCTGCAGCACGGCAGCCACAGGGCTGGAAAAGCAGTTACCACCTGAAAATATCATTGCAGTGGCAGAGCCAGGAACATCAGCATATTCCAGTTTTCAGGAACACATATTCAGTAAGAATTTGACAGTGATTCACCTCATGGCTACTCCAGGCCATGCTAAGTGGATGTGTCTCCTGTGGCTAAGGAGGGAGAGAGACTCTGTACCTTGCACTGAAATTCATGGTGAGCACCCAGGTAACGTGGCACAAGAAAAGAGGAAATGAAACCTCAGTATCTCTCTGCAGTTATACTTACAGAGTAGAAAACTAATGTCATGGTGATACCGTATTTTAAGGCTTTATGCAAATCTTAGGCTATTCTGGGACTCCAAACACCTTGGATACTGCAGACATAACCTGACCTGAGAGTTGCAGAGCACTGGGGAAAGCTCCTGGAGATTTCAATAAGCTTGAGATCACTTCTATTTCCCTCAGTTTCTCCACTTCAAAAACAAACCAGAAACAAAGGCAAATACATCTAAAACTCCTCAATATCTCAGATTATTACCTATAGCCAACTTATGACTCTTCAGCAAAGGGACAGATCCTGCATGACACCAAGTACCTCAAACCACTCTCCTCCCCTCAACTGCTGAGCAAATCAAAAGACAAACCCTTCTCACGGTTTGCCTCAGCCACTTCCTCTTTAAAATCAGATTCTGCAAAGCATACCTTAAAAAAAACAAACAACAAACCTTTAAAGAAGCCAGCTAATTTTTAAATTTTATTACAAGAAGTCTGCAAAGGCACCACTGGGTACCATGTTATCCCATAAAGATGTCAGCTTTTTAGTGATTGCAGCTCTGAAGAGGAGGCAGAAACAATAGAGCTCTGCCTTATATGTACAGTGGCTCTGTGCTGGCGACAGAGACCATTTCCCCAAATGGTCAAAAAATTGAAGCAGCTCCACTGTGGTTTTCAAAAGAGAACTGTTCTAAAGCACACATCCCACAGCGATCCAAATGAAATAAAGCTTTCAGTGATACCTACCAGGCTTCCCGGAATCAGCATCAGCACGTTGCACCATTTATTTATAAGGACATTTATAAGGATATATTCCCAGGCAGTGAGCTTCCTGCCCTGACTTTGCTACACTGAACTGACAAAACCTTGGTGTTAAACTGCACTTTGTGTGCACACAAACATCTCTTTGGCTGCTGGTGATTTAGAGGCTCAGTGCAAACAGGGAAGGGAGATCTGATGCCCTACTTCACACTTGATTCCTGCATAAAGACTGTGCCCATTGCAGAGATTGAAGGCAGCTTCTGCTCCATGTTCCTGCCACCAAAAAAGGAGCTGGGAGGAAACAAAGCCAAACACTCTTCTCTCTCTCAGATCAGCTACCAGGCTGCTGGCTGGCAAGATGATGGAGCCCATCCTGGCCACAGAAGGGATGTTATCTCTGCATATCGAGCCTGAGCTGATCCCACAGAAGGAGTGTAGAGCCAGATTACATGATCAGACTGCACATCCAGCACCCACTTGAGGCCCTTTGCTAAACTGTCCTGGAGAAATAAGGAGGAAAGTAACTCTTCATTTGCTTCTCTGCCACTATTCTGGTTACTTAATGCTAGTAAATTGTAATACAAGAGTTGTCCCTCAGGCAAGGGATAAATGCTGGTGGCTGGCAGCTCTGGCACAGGATTTCCTGCTGCAGTTGTCAAAGGCTACAATGACTGAAAGATGAAGAGATGTGAGCATTTCAGAGCCTCACACAGCTTAGCATTAGGGAACTGCAGCTGTATTGTCTTCTAGTTGCATGTGTCATTGTGATCACTGCAGAGTTTTAATTCCATTAGTGCCATCCACTCTATAATGCATGATGCAAGAAATAGCTCATGTGTCTGCTCGTATTTGCAGGTACAAGGTGAAGTAGCCAAGGTGTCAATCTCAAGAGGAAGAAATGAGGGCAAATGATCCCACTGCTTGAGGAGCACCTTGTTCTGCCAAAGCAAAGAGCACTGGCTCTGACACAGCCAAACTCCTGCTCTCCTGGCCCAGATGGATTTCTGGGAGTAGGAGTGCAGCAGCCAAGCCATAAGGGGCAAGAGAAATGAGAACTGCTGCAATAGGAGGAGGAGGGAAGTCATCCTATGGCTTCATTTGGAGCTGAGCAGTTCCTGCATCCCCTGGAGAAGTCGGTGAGAGCAGCACTGGTTGAACAATATCCCATTCTGCACTGGGAGTTATGCAAGAGCCGTCCCAGTCACACGGGCAGAGGGGAGCAAAGAAAGGGCATTATTCACAGCCTGACATGGATGAACCCAGTTTAACACATGCACTTGGAAAACACTGTTCTCTCTGTTCAGTAATATTATTTCACATTCCACTCATTTTGATAACCTTTTCCTTCTCCATCTACTCTGTTGACTGCCTGGAAAGTGGAGTAATGCCTTCTCCTGAGAGCTGCCAACATGCATAACTAACAGATTTTTTTCCTTTCAAGATACCACTGAGTCTCATTTTGCAATAAATAATTCACAAATTCATACATTTAAAAGCTAGAGAAATTTAGAAGGGAAGTCTCTCTGTTTCACTTGACAAGGAAAAAGCAGCAGGGTAGGGATTGCTTCCCAGAATTTACCTAACACTCTCAGATTGATATATGACCAATATGCCACCTTTCACTCTGATCAGAAAAGGCCAGCCTTGAAAAGGGATGTAGAACTAAGGAGTGTCAGCCCTCTACTTCAAACAGTAAGTCATGTCTTTCTACCCCTTTGACATGGCCTCAGCTTTGGAAAAAATCTAGGGCAAGCCCTAATTTCATCTGTGAAAGAAGTATCATAAAATCACTTTATACAGATAAAGCAGAGATGATCCCCCTCTGTTATAAAAACCCACATGTGGTGCTACATCCTTAACAATCTGTACATGCATTCATCTGTCAAGTGCCCTGGCAAATCCAGGAGGCAACAAAGGATCAAATCTACACGGTGAATTTACAAATAAGAGCCAAGCAAATTACAAGACCACAGAGGTATTTTGTCCTTTGATGTGCAATAGCACTTGGGGGAAATTTTCTGAGCTTGTTTTTCATGTACTGTCCTCATTTCTAATAGCATCCTTGATGCTATTTGCCACGCAGTCTCCTGATGCTCAGCATACTAGAAAGATATTGAGATCCCACAGATGTAAAGGAAAATGTCTATTTGATATCTTCACAGGACTGAAACAACTCAGAGCAGAATGAAGCAGACCTCTGGAGGAGCAAAACCTACATTTTACAAGGACCACCTTGGACTAGAAAAGATTTCTTACCTATAATTCACTTTCCTTTCCTGTCCCTGCAACGAGATGTTTGGTATAATTTAAGCTTCAGCTTTTTCTTTTTCTGTTCTCTTTGGTTATGGGGTTTTTTTGTTGTTGTGGGTTTTTTTGTTTGTTTGGTTGGTTTTTTTGTTTGGGTTTCTTTTGGGGTTTTGTTTGTTTGTAGTTTTGTTTGGTTTTTGTTTTGTTTTTTTTAAGAAACAAACTTTTTCAAATGTTCTGTCTATTTTCTGCCTACCTGACTCAAACTCAGGGAAGACAAAACTGTCCTTACACATTGTAATATGGTGTTTCTGATCTGCTTCTGAGCAGATGTGTAACTCCAAAAAGAGAAGCAATTTAAAGACACTTCCTTCCATCTCCATTGCTTCCTTAAGTTACAGGTACTGGACTTGGATCAGTAAAATTTACACTTTAAGTGTCCTCTAAACTTTTTAAACTTTAAGCATCCTTCCACACATCCAATTTTGAATCAAATTAAAGAGAAAATATTTCCAGACAGACGTGCTGGAGCAGGACTGGATGTATAAAATTAAGCTCAGTTCAAAAGCTTCACTGAAAGGGGATCAATGTAAAAAAGCCACAAATGACTCTGCAACCAGACAGCAACTGAGAAATGAAAATAAAGGCCTTGTGCCATCTGTGACAATAATGGATTCCAGAATTCTGCATCACATGGAGAGCTGTCCTGCTCTAAACTCAGGACCATGAGAACAATTCTGGGAATACTTCATCACATCCAATGACATCAGAACATCTTCAAAGTGCTGCTCAAAGGGCAGGAAGTTGAGTTCTACCTGGATCACAGAGGAAACAAAAATGTGTGGAAACTGCAGGCAGCCCTCAGGGAGCCCTCACAAGCCCGACTGTCACAGAATCCAGGGTGTTAGTTAAAACTGAGTTTGCATAAACTCCTTCAGAGCCATGTCAGCTGTGTTAAACTCAGATATCACCTACTGAAGAAAACTGACTGCATCTGTTTAGAATTTTTATGCAAATAAAGGTTTCTGCAGAGATCCCTCCATTTTTAATTAACATACAGCCTGACTCAAGTAAGGCATTAAGCCTCAGAGGGTTTATCCTCCCATTGGGATTGAGGAACTAAACCTTTCACAGCCGTGTTTACAAACAGTCTCTCCACCCTCAGCTTACCTTTTCTACATCTGCTTTTGTCACGTTGATGTCAGCATCCATTTTCTCAAAATACTGCTGTGCTCGATCTGCCTCTTTGCAGTCACGTTCAAACCGCCTTTTACTCTGACAAGGAAAAACAAAAGCCTTCGTTGCAGGAAGAAGACACCAAAATCTACCTAAAATCAATACCTGTCCCTAAACCAACCTGTGGTAACAATTGTCAGATTTTGGGACTCACTTGTTCACTCTGAAATACATTTCCATATTAAAAACTCCAAAAAATGAAATTACCAGAGACACATTTTTTTGTTCCATTATTCAGGTTGCTTGATGCTACCAACATCACTCATATTTCCATACGTATTTTTCCCTGTTAGCGTCTCTTCTGCTCTTGTAGAAGAAATCATTCTTCCAAAACTTAACTCCTTCATTTTTATAATGTACATGGGAGTTACTAACATTCATAAATGTGCAAGAAGTACTTTTGGCCACTGATGCCCCCTCTCTCTATCCTCTCTTATATTTACAGTCTCACTTTTCATTCATCACATGAACGACAATTCCAATGTATTCACTTTTGAGAAGCAGCACCTCACTCAAGAGATGGTCCTGTTCAATTTATTCACACATTATTAAGCTGTTCAGCTTTCAGTGGAATATCTAAACAGGATCCGTAGGGACTCTGCAGTTCCAGCAATGCTTAGTACACTTTTCAAGTCATATCAAATGAAATGCTACTCATGATAGATATAGATCCCACAGAAAGCCAAATGTACTATTAAAACAGACTTTTTCATGTGTGTTTAAGTCAGTAGAGTTTTAAAAATCCCATTTATACATCCCTACACCCTTCTCTTTCCAAATATGATATCTGGAACCATCTCTATGAAAACAACAGAAAAATGCCTTAATGTCACATCTGAGGAAGTTGCCACTTACTGCTTCGAGTTGTTTCCAGCAAGTTTCAATGTGTTGTTGTGCCTTTCTGCCATCATGGAAGTGCTGTTTAGAAAAAGAGAAAAAGAAAACATTTTTGAACAACAAAAGAACAAACCGTCAAGTACGCTCAAGAAAAAAAAAACCCAACCAGAAATCATTCTGACAGCTGAGTTCTGCAAGGCTGCTGAATTGAGCAGGTGTATGATGACTATCTAATGTCTCAGCAGGCTGCAGATGGATATTTGCATCAATTATAGTGGTTAGTTCGACTAAGGCTAATTAATCCCTTTAGCAATTCTACCTTGTATTGTTCACTGTATCTCATAATTATTGGTTTCCCGTATCATGAGATCTGAAGCACTTTTATCTGAAGAGTGTCTCTTTGGTGACAGACTGAACACTAGCTCTAAATTAAAATTTCTCTCTACATGGAATTTACCAAGAAGCTCTTGATTGGCACATTCTAACAACTGATGTTTGTCCTGATTTTCATTCAGACTCAACAAAAAACCCTCTTCTTCATAGTTACTGGCTGTGTGTGCAAGGCCAGCTGCTCATTCCTCTTGAGAGGCATTGGTTCTGTGGGTCCCCCCAGAAACCCTCCTCTCCATCACACTGAGGGTTAGGGCATGTGCACACACTGAGGTGTGACAGAAGTTTTAAATATTAGATATCAACCAAATGACAAGGAACTTCTCCCCTAGCACGCCTTGTGGAATAATACCCTTAACTGCACTTGGTTAAAAAAACAGTTCTTAGATCTTACACGATGATTTTGATCAAATTATTTAATGTGTGTTAGATATTACCCCCTCTACAGAATCACAGAATGGTTTGGGTTGGAAAAGACCTCAAAGACCACCTTGTTCCAACCCCCTGCCATGGGCAGGGACACCTTCCACTAGACCAGGTTGCTCCAAGCCCCATCCAACCTGGCTTTGAACACTTCCAGGGATGGGGCAGCTACAGCTTCTCTGGGCAACCTGTTCTTCCATTTGCCTGGCTTTTCCTCAGGACAAGAAATTCACTCAGCACTGTTGTACCAGCCAATGATCCAGCTCTAGACAGGAATGTTAATGCAGCCCCCAACTCACTGCTGGAACAGGGTACTCCCCTTCCTCACAAATCTGCATCTCCCACTACAGCAACTGGCATTTTCCTGTGTCGGGGCAGGTGTCTGGAGCTAGCGTGTGATGGACATTTTGGAGCTGCTGCTCTGGCTCCATCAGACATGACAGTAAAAAGCCCCAAAACTACAATTCTCTATCGTGCCATGTCCAATAAACTTGTATTACCCTAAAAGTCACATCAACCACCTTCAACTTGTTTGTGAGAACAGAAGAACACCTTGGCTACCCTGAGTGCCCTGGATGCTGCTACCTGGAGTCCCAAACACTGGCTGCTAAGGAGGGATGCTCACCTAAGGTTGAACACAGGGGCATTCTATAGCTTTATGTGTCTGGATACATGAAAATTATCACAGCAAACAAGAGAGGCAGTGTCAGAAATGCTTTTAATCCTGGCATGTGCCATGGAAGGGAGCACAGCCGACAGCCTGGCTCTGCCATGGCCACAGAGAGACCTTCTGCCACCAACCCTGGTGGTCCTGGTGCAGTTCAGATCCCTGCCAGGCTTCTCCAAACACTCCCTCACCACATCATGACGTGAAAAAACCCCAGACACCACTGTAAAAGTGCTGGGGCAGAGGGGAAAGGCTCCAAGTTGATTTCGGTTCCCTTTGTAGATCCCCAATTCCTTTCAACTCTGCATGTGACAGATGCTTCATCTTTCCTGCCAGGGGCTTTGAAACTCTCCCTGTTTCAGGCTTGCTTTTGTAATTAAGAGTTTAGGAAAACAGTCCCAAGGAGCAACAAAAACAGTCCCAAGGAACAGCTGTAATTTAACACTGCATTTTTCAACGTTTTGCTAATGAGCATGGAATTCATGAAAGTCTTAACAGTGAAGCTGGAAGTAAAATGACTCTGCTGCCTTCGTGCTGCCTTTCCTGCCTCCACCAACCTCTGCCTCTGTACTCCCTGCTTTGCTGGCTCTGACTTTGCTGGTGTAGGAAGGGACCTGATTTGAGAACAGCTGGTCTGTGTGAAACTCAATACTGTCAATGACCCATAAACCTCAGGAAAACAACATGCCAGGTTCACTTAACAGAAAACAATCGTAGAGAGGAGCTGAAGGATGAACTTGGAAACAAAAGCCTATCAGATAACAGGACTGCCCTGAGCTTGTATTTTTAAACCTTTGTAGTTAAATAATGTCATTTTAACAAGCCATCCCTGTTATTTCCAAATTTGCCTTCTCTGTAAAATAAAATCTACAAGCTGCTGGAAGTACAGGTAATATGACTGCATCTCATTCAGATTTTACTACGTTTTCTTTTTTTTTTTTAAGAAGCTCTTTTGTACAAATGGAGCACTGAAATGTAACATGGGCGTTACTGAGGATTATTAAATAGTGAAACAGAGGACCTGATGCTGAGTGACAGTCTGATAAATACAGGTGCTTCACATTTTAGAGATTTCAGTGCAATAGTGCCTTTTTTAGTTCAACCATTTGCTAAATATACTTATAACCCCCAATTCTTGTTGTGTTATCCCATACATACCCTTGCTACGAGAGCTAAAGCACTTCTGCTTTCACAAATTTATTTTTTTTTATGATTCCTGCCTTCCAAAAATTCATTTTTTTATATACAGCAACTAAGAGAATCTATATTTCTTCACACACCCCCCCCTATTTTATGGGTAAGAAACTGAGGCAGCATGGTTAAGTGATCTGCTCAAAGTCATACAGGAAGTCTCCAGTTTCCTCAAACCCTGCACTATCTTCAACTTCCGCAAACTCATTTCCTTTACAATCCTCTTAAACAGCAAATGTCCTTTACCTTCACCTCCCCACTCCCAAACCCACCAAAAACAACTCTGAGGTAACTACTCCTTGCTCAGGTTTCAAGTTACAAGTTCTCATTTAAATGAGGTTTTTAAACAATAATTGGTTATTTTACAAGAGGTCATTTAGCAAATGGAAACATGACAAACATTTAAGCAAATCACATGGAAAACTATCATTCCTGGTAACACACATTTCCACAACATACAATGATGGAATTAGAGTAGTTGATGCAATACAGAATATTGGATTTTTTTCTCCAAAACCAAACACCCAAACTACTGCACCCTAATCAGGCTTTCTATTTAAAAAAAAAAAAAAAATCAGATTATGAGCAAGACACTGAATTAATGAATCACACTTCAAGTGTGCCAGTAACATTTGCAGCAGCAGGATGCTGGTGGTTCACACACCATGATTTCCTCCAGATTTTTCACCCATATCCACAGCATTTGAAGCACATGTCAAAAACACAGTAAAGTGAAAGGTCGGGGTTTATTAGTGTTCATTACCCAACCTCCTTAAGTCACCTTTTAATCTATACTTTGCACTTTTAGGCAAGCAAGCACTGTGCCAACTTTAAGATTTCCCTGAAAAATATTTTACCCAAATAAATGGTTTAAAACTCAAACCATACATGACCACGACTGTCCTTTTTCCCTTTGTTCGAGCCCAGCTCAGTCAGGATGTCACCGAGTGCTCTGAACAACCCACGATGGCCATGCTTTAACTGGACATCTCCATCTATTCCAGCTCACAGGGTAACACCCAATAATGCAGTTTTTAGGTGATCTCATGAGAGTTCACCAAACCACAGAATCAGTTTGGAAAAGACCTCCAAGATCATCGAGTCCAACCTTTGACTGATTTCCACCCTGTCAACTACACCACAGCACTCAGTGGCATAGCCAGTCTTTCCTTAAACACCTCCAGGGACAGTGACTCCACCACCTCCCTGGGCAACCCATTCCAATGCTTGACAACACTTCCAGTGAAGAAATTCTTCCCAAAATTCTGAAATTCACCTATTAAGACTCGAGATATTTTTGTCAGAGTATTAAGTTGCTCATGTGAACACTGTGGATTAATTTAACTTTTTTAAAAGCATTTGGTATATTTGAAAAATTCTGAGCTCAGGGAATACTCAGCTGTAATAAGGGAAGAAGAGTTCCAGGAAGAGCAGGAAATGCACATTAAAACACACAGTATGCATGAGTTTTTTCCTTTGTAAATCCACGGGGATCGCTGTGCTCTCCTCATTAGGATGCTGCCTGTGCCTGTAACAGCTGGGGACCAATCCTGGCTGCTGCACAATCAAAGACAAACCTCTCATTGACTTTTGTTGGGCTCAGATTTCACTGGTGTTGATCAAAACCCCGGGAGCAGCGAGCGAGGGACCGACAATGCAGCGCCTGTTCCTGCCAACACCACGACAATTAGGAGCAGCAGGATATTTTTGCACAACTTCCTTGGTATGCACGAGGGTTTACACAGCCCCACAGCTCAAGCAGACAACAAAAGCTTGTTAGAAGATGCATCTTATCTTCTTTCTGACCTTTTAAGTGGAGCAGGAGAAAAGCTACAGTTAAAAGCAGCTTATGAAGGAGGACACAGTCCAATAATTTTGCTGAGGAATTCCTGGGCAGTTTTAAATGAAAGAAGTGCCTGAAACATGTAGATTATCAAGCATGCCAACAGGGCTGCTTAGGCTGTGCCTAACCTGATCATGTGAAACATTTTAAGAAAGGCTGTAACAAGACAGCCTTGTGTTCTTAAATAGACAGGAGTTAATTACATGGTTAAACTTAAGATTTGTACATCTACAGTCTGTTTATATTATAAATAATCAGAAAAAATAATCTTAATAAGTTAATTTATATGCGTGGTGTATAGTTCCTTTGACAAAATACTACTCAAGAATTTTCAAAAAAATATATATATGACGAGGCTGCTTCATTCTCTTTTCTGTTTACACACTAGATAATATAATCCACTGAAAAAACAGCTACCTTTGGCTTCTGTAACCAACACTCCCAGCTCATACTGATAGTCAATATAAATACAGTACTTCATCCTCCAATTCAAATTCTTATCTCCATTTTTGTTACAAATGATTCCCAAAATAATGACTAGTGATTAAAGTACACCAGAGACGGAAATAAGAGAACATTACTTTTCCCTCAATTTTCGCAGCAACATTTGCAAAAAGCCTTGTCAAAATGTTTTTTTCCTTCCCTGGCTGCAAAGACAGGAAACAGTCTCCTCGGAAGAAATCTTTGTTTCCAGGAATAGCAACATGTTCTTGAGGTCTTATCACTCTGAGCTGTAATAAGAGTAGCATAAGACAGTCGTGTGAAAGTTGACATGAAAGTCATGACTATTTTACACAGGTTCATCAGTGCTACTTCTTAATATCAGGGCATAACCCTGTTCTCCTTTGCAACCTTCCATAGGAACATTGTTCTCAACATGTACCCACCAACCCAGTCAAGCCTGGAACAGGTTATACAAATATCTGTTCAAGGCTGATGTTAATTTGACTGAAGTGTCTCCACCTAAAGCAGTGCATTCCAAATGAATTCCAGTTAGGAAGCACTAACACCAAAGTTTCTCAGGCTTCAGACAAAGATCAGCTGCACAAAACAAGCAGAAGTAGCTGCTCCTGCCTATCAGGAGTGATGATCAACAGAATCTGATCAACAGAATAATGGATGGGGCTTGGAGCAACCTGTGGAAGGTGTCCCTGCCCGTGGCAAGGGGGCTGGAATGAGATGATCTTTAAGGTCCCTTTCCAACCCAAACCATTCTGTGACACTGTGGCAGTAATATTTTGGTAACTTGTCATGTCATGCTACATATGACAGATCGAGTCCTTATGTTGGGAACTGTAACTCTGAGCAGAGCAGCACTGCACTCCTACAGTCTCCAGGACAGCTCCGTGGGAGCAAAGCTACAGGGATCACTGGGAGCACTCTGCTACACTGGTCAGCTCTTTGAGAGGTCCTGCTGAACCATCTGCCTTCACAGCAGCAGGGCCAGAAGGCCTGGATTCAGTGAGCACACAGGTGTGATGGGTTGTTTGGAGATCACAAGCCCCCAGGGATGGATTGGAGTGGGATACATCTTGTCCTCAAAAGCCCAGCTGTGCCAAAGTGCTCTATAAGAGCAAAACTTGGGCTTTTCAAAGGGAGGTCCAACATTACTATTAAAAACTGGTATGAAAAGAGATGTTTGTGTTTTTAAATCCTTCAGTGAGAATAAAGGAACATGCTACTCTAGGTTCCACCTCTTCTCATTCCCAGTTTTGTCACAAAGCTTCTCTTCCACTGATCCACAATTTCAACATGTCCCTCCATAGAAATGGTCTGTGACACTCCCATACACTAAAACTAGAAGATGTACAAGTTAAAGCCTCAAGAGGCAAAGAAACACTTCTAACTTCTTTAAATAGCTGTACCCTTTCGGCTATTTCCATATCACCTTCATGTGCATGTACACTTACAAATGAATATCAAGACCTGCCTCAGATACATGAAATATTGAATGTTAACTAAAATGCCAGCTGAACTTGCCCACACGTATCTCGTGCCTCAGGCCTTGGGTGAACACCCTTCTCCCCAGTTAACATGTGCACTGATCATGTGGCTTTACTGTTGCTCTTTCATTTTAGGCCAATCTCTGTGGCTGCACAGACAGAGCACAAAGGGAAGTAAAGCACATCCATGGCCATGCTCAGCCTCCCTCACCCTCAGGCATCTCACAGTCATGCACTGAGCAGGAAATAGCATCTCATCTTGTCCCTCTAACAGGCTCTGGATCCACAGAATTCAGGCTAATTCACAGAAAATGGAACTACATTTGTTAGCAAACATGTTTTATTTCCCAATCTGAATCCTTCATGTGGTAAACAGAAGCCAATTTATTTATTTGAACTATCACTTCATAGTTCAATGTACCCATTTAAAATTTGGAAGATCACGATATTAAGTTCAGTGGTCTCAACTTCGACCTCACTAAATCCAAAGTTCACATTATACCTTTTGGCTGGATGGAATATTAGTATTAGTTTCCCACACAAAAACGTTTTGGAAACTCTTGTAATAAGCAGTTGTTTTTTCCATCACAGACCAACCCTTCAGAGCACAATTACATGATACATACCAATATTTAACAGAGTTTCGTGACATTTGTACCACTGTTTGGTGGAAATCAAAAACCACTCCACAGTAACATACAGAATTTATTATGATCTTTCCTAAACAATTTTCTGCAGTCTTTCATTTTTTTTTCCTAGCTACTACCTAACACTCTGCTGGCACAATTAAACTTAATGGAATACACCTGAAATACCTTGCAAGAAAAGGGATGAATATGTAGAGCAGGAGTGTTGTACAGTGTATTTACTGAGCACAACAAAGTCTCACATAAATACCCTTATATTTAAACTAAGACTTCTAACTCCCTTCATGGGGCAGTGAGCTGGAAGTGGGTTGGTCCCAGAACAAGAAGTAGGTAAAGTTCAGCTTAAATCACATCCACCTGAAATCTGAAGTTTGGCAAATCACTTCCTTTCACTGTCTCTCTTTTCCTCTTCCCACCCCCACTTGGTCCTCAGTTTGTCATTTCTGGGGGGCAGTATTGTCTCTCCTTGTACCTCTGCAGCACAAAGCACAGCTGTGCTCCCAGCACACACAGACCTTGAGGCACATCCCAAATGCAACAGGGAAAAACCCATTGTGCCCTTGGCAGGGCTCTGTGTTGCCATCCTGCAGGGTGCACCAGGCTGGGAGAAATCCTGTGGAAAACCACAGCACTATTTGCAGAACAGGGCACTATTCAAGGTGAACCAACGTGACAGAATTCCTCCAATTATTTACTTTTCATCAACACCTGAGGGCCTACAAGAAACAGAAAGTTCTCTGACATGCACCCCCCTGTCTGAACGGACGCAGGGAGGGTGAACACGCTCCACCAGAAAGAACCAGGCAGGTTTTGCCCCCATGGTACCCATAAGGATGCATTCATTCCCTGCTTCCCTTCTATCCCCACACAAAATGGAATGCATTGACATCAGGTAAATTCTCTCCCAACCACAGAATCCCAGTGCTGCCCCAGTTCAGTCTGCAGCAAAGCTCTTGGCTTCCATCTGACTTTCATGCTCGATTGTACGGAGCCAGCCCAGCCCCAAGGGAAGGTGGAGGTAGAGGTGAGAGCAGCAGCAGTAATAAGAGGGATAGTTCATGACTCCCAAATACATTTTTAGCAAGGCTGACATGAGCAATGGCTACAGAGAGCAGCAGCTGCCAGGAGGCCATGAGTCAGACCCAGTTTGTGACCACAGATCTAAAATCAGAATTGCCCGAGGAAATAATTCTTGGATTTCTATCCAAACTGCAGCATTGAGGGGTTTCCTCAACAACAGTTGAGAGAATATATAAACCAAGTTATCTCCTGTGAAGCACTAAGGAAAAAAAGAAAGCCAACAAACAAATTCTCAATGCTTGGGCTGCATGCTTGCTCACAAGTCCTTTTAGGTGTCACCCAAAAAGAGGGTAGAAAAACCCCCAGTGTCTAGATTTTTATTTTTTCTTAATAGAACAAAGTATGTTGAGTACACCTTGGCAGGCCCAGCATGTGGAGAAGCAGGTTGCCTCACCTAAAGAATCAATATGCTGCTAATCTTTGTCTCATATGGAGAATAACTGCTGTGCTTGTGAGCAAATATCACACACAGCAAAAGACCCAACTGGTGGGAGAAGAGCTGAGTGTATTTCTAACCTGGAAATGCTTGGGAAATAAAGTCCAAATGCTTCTCTTTGACATTACTGAGTTCACCACCTTTTCTTTTGTTGCAGATGAACAAGATTAAGACCCAATTCTGTGATACTGCAGTGCCTCCAGCTCAAACTTGGCACCTTCCAGAGCTATCCCAAAAATAAGGTTTTGGTGAAATTGGGGTGGCACGAAGAATGACTGCAGAAGTGTGTTCTTTCCCTGAACCACTATGAGATGATTCCCAGCTCATTTGTGTGGCTTGCTGATAAAGGTCTTCCAACAGCAAAGGAGAATTCAGTCAGAGGCATCTGCCCTCAGCAACCTCAAAAGGAAGATGGATGGGGTATAATATCCACACATGACACAGAACTGAAATTTGAGTTTTTAAGCAGCAGGGCCCTGGCTGAGTGTGAGAATTACTCACGTGAGAGCATGGACACAGCAAGATCAAGAGAATACAAGAAGCTGAAGTGAGGAACTGCACTTCAAAGAGTTTCACTTCACTAGGCAGCTGGGAAGAACTGAAACAGCATAAGGATTTCTCCCTCTCACATTCTCACACACACATGGGGGTTGTGTGCCTGACTTCAGTGACTGTGAGGGCAAAACAACTCACCTGGAACAGTGACAACACCAATGAGAGCTACCCTATGGAAGGGGAATGCATAATACGATATAGTGTAATGCACTGATTGACCTTTATTGCTAAAGAAATTAGAATTTCACAAAAAGAATCTTTGCTTGATTTTTCTTACTGTTTTCTGATGATCAAAAGCCGTCATGCAACAAAGTGCATGATCTGTAAAAACATAAAGATAACCCAGAACTCTCCAAAGCTCCAAACCAGACCAGAAGAAAGAGGAGGTATGTCTTTTGAAGAACAGCATCAAACCACTGTGAACTTGCAAGTCATCCCCTTGTCCAACCTGCAGACTGTCCTGCCTGGTTTTGATTAGCTGCTTCTTCCCTTATTTTCACCACTAGCAACTATCCTGTATGGAAAAGACACGAATAGGCAGCCATCAAACACACCTTTCACAGCATTTGCGTGCCAAATGAATTTTATCCAGCATAAAACCAAAGCAAGGCTCGATACAGTAGCAGATTCTGCACTGCTTACAGGCCAGGGGCTTGTACTTGTCAAGGAAAACCCAAGAAGTGTGATTTATTATTGTGTGACCCTGATCATCTGCTGGTGTGATTCCACTTGAATCAACAGAGCTAAATGAGCATGAAAACAGGGCAGGGCAGGCAGGCACCAGCCCCCTGTGTGTTTAAAGATCACCATACACCCTCATCTCCCATGACTCCATCAAGTGTGCATCAAAAGGGTTTCCTTTGGAAACAGAAGCTCTAAAATCAGATATATTTATAGGTATTAGGAAGAAATTCTTCCCTGTGAGGGTGGGGAGGCCCTGACACAGGTTGCCCAGAGAAGCTGTGGCTGCCCCAGCCCTGGAAGAGTTCAAGGCCGGGTTGGATGGGGCTTGGAGCAATCTGGGATAGTGGAAGGTGTCCCTGCCATGGCAGGGGGTTGGAACAAGATAATTTTTAAGGTTCCTTCCAACCCAAACCAGTCTGCGATTTCCCTGACCACTTTCTGCTGAACTTGAGTTCATATTTCACACATTTATAATTCTGACATCTCTATCATTTCCATCTTCCAGGTGGGAAATTACAACAAAAAGAGCAAGGGTGCTTATCTATCTCAGTCATACGGAAATCACTGGAAATTTGTACCATTTTACAGGCATTTGGACACTTGAATGACTTCATCCAAATTATACAAGACTCAGTGGACAAGAATGTGGGTCTCCCAATTCCTGCATGTGGTCCTAGCCCCAGGAGTGGACTGATCCAAATGATTCTATGAACCTGTAGCACAAGAGCTGATGGCAGAACAAGCAGTGGAGCACGAGAATTCTTGCCAGCAAAATTTCTGGAAATACCAAGTCATTCATCAATTGATATCATAAAAGGTTCTGCCAAAGCAGCCGCCCTCTGTGATATTTACACAACAACCACCTTCCCCTCCTGCAGATCCCAGCATGATTGATGCTTTTACAGAATAAAGTGAGAGGCCATGTATGAAAAATGCCTGAGGGCGGGAGCAGTTTCCTTTTCAACACCATTTGCTCATAAATGATAATCTACAGGAATCAGACAAGGATTCCTAATCCAAACAGCTTCTATTCATGTTGCAAGAACAAAACAGCCACGACTGACAACTGTTTTCTGTTAAAGGCCAATAATTATCAGCAACAGCAGGTAAATACACCATCAGTTGGGTTTTGCTGTTCCCATGCTGTTATCACTCAACCAATATTAAAATAATTTTCTTGTCATTCACCCATTACTTATATGAGCCATACTTACTACAAAAGTTTACAAACAAAACAAAAAAGCAAAAGTTACTGCTCAAATTCTTCACAAGAAATATTGCAAGTCCTCTTTCATTATACTCAAAATGTCTAAGAGATATTCCAATCAATTTATGTATCCATATAATTGAAGAATTAGGTAAAAAAAAACATTAGAACTGACAGGAAAATGCCACACTAGAATGCTGGTTTTTTTGCTTTGCTTATTGTACAGCTCCATGCTGAATACAAGCTCACAGAGTGGCTGAGAAAACATTCTCATCACAGCTATATGTGAAACATCCTCCCTTGCTGCTGCCAAAATATTACATCCCTGAAAGATTACACACCATTCTGCAAATTAAAGGTATGTCTATATATTCTTTTCCTCTGTTGACAGACTTATCATCCTAATACTATACTTAGGTAAAGATGGTGATTTCCAGGGCTCTGGTCCTGCACAACACTTCAACACATGCTTAATGTTTAGTGGGACTATTTATAAATGCAGAAGTTCTGCAGGAGTATTTTTGCACTTTCTAGAATAGATCAACAGTTTGGAAATGAAATATAATGCCCTGATACTCCCTTTGCACTTTGCTTAGTCATTGTATACCTGTGCTATGAGTACTTGTCAAAAATTCTTAGAATCACTCTTTTATGCCCATGTATCCAGGGGATAAAAGAGTTCAAGGCAAGGAAGGAAATCACATTTCAACTATCTGCCTTTCAGAGCTGGTGATGTGCAAATTAATCAGCTTTGAACATTCACTGTAGCGGGCAAATAAGTTCCTAAAGTACTAGTTAAAATAGAACACTAACATAAAGCTGCTAATTCTACCAGTCTTGAAGGACAACAGGTTGAAAACCAGATTCCCCACCCTCATCAAACAAGACAGATCCCATATTTCTCATTAGAGCAATTTTTTACAATGCCCTGTTGACCAGATCTGCCTGAGAAGCAGGAAAATATGAACCAAAATCCAAATAATTCTTTTAATCAGCCTCAGTAGTACAGTTCCTACTATATTATTTCAAGCTTTACACAGTGCTACTGGACTCTTCCCTGAGCAAGCTTTTGGCTAACTGAGCCTTAAGCACAGATGGGCCTCTGACCTTATTTAGCAGAGATTCTCCTCAAGGCATTGCTGTCTGATTTTATAACATTCGATTCCAATGGTTCAGTGACTTGGCCCGGGCACATAACCCACTTCTTCAGTGCTTGGTTCACCAGCAAAGCTCATGTTTATTATCTACAAATAAATTTTACTTAACACTGAACTCCACTACCACTAATTATCTGTCTCAAACAGCAATTAGATGTGAATAATAAATAAAAAAAGGATCAATTACCGATTTCCTCTCTTGTTTCAGCTCCTGCACATAGCGTGTCAACTCCCCAGTGATAAGAGAGGTCATGTTCTCTGAGATGACCTCGTGCTGTCCAGCATAGTCATTCATTTCATTTAAAGTGGCTAGGAAGGCTCTAGTTGATGTGTACCTGCAAAGGACAAAAAGGCATTTTTACTTTTAGTCCCTCCCTTTTCATACAGACACACTGCAAAGGGAGGTGGGATCCCCCTTAAGCATTTAGTGTGGCTACGTGAGACTGAATATGAATTAGCACGGATTCTCTGGAAGGAATTTCTCCAAAGGAAGCCTATCCCACACACTGACAGCTGTCTGATAAATCTATCTCGATTTAGACAGTTTGACACTGGCTCTTAAAATATCACCACTTTAGAGTGCCAGGTTCTTTATCAGCACAGCTCTGGGACTTGAGCATTCTAATCTCTATTCACCAAACATTTCTAGTTATACTCTTTTGAGTCCTACTATTCAGTGCACAGAGTCATCAGTATATCCTACCTGGTAAAATCCTGTCTAAGCAAGCAAAATTTTGGCCAGCATAGCCTAGAAGAGAAAGTTTTTCATAGCGTAAATTAAATTTAAATCAGCTACAGTTTATAAAGTTTTCAAAGAAGCAGTGAGTTTACTAACCAGGTGTTCATTGTCAACCCATATTTTTAGTACCTTCCATTGCAAGGTTTATTTTTAATATAAATTAATGTCCTATACAGCATTCCATGTATTATTAAAAGGAAGAAACAAACATCTGTGCACACAATTTCGAAACAGCAGATTATGTCACTGGTATATTCAGCCCAGTGCCAACAGAGCTGTATTTAAATACTCCAGCTGGCTGTGCCCAGCAGCAAGACACTGGTACATTCCAGAAAAGCTATTATTAAATATTATTATTATTAATATTATAGAGTAGTGGCCTGCACTGATAGCATCACCTAAAGGTGAAAAATCAAAGTAAACAGGAGATATTTAGAGAACATAAAGGGGAGTGGTACAAGGAGAGATGAAAAAGGCATCAGGAAAAAAAACCCAGAATAAACTTAAAAAAAGAGACTTAAAATAAAGTCCAGTACAAGCAACCACATTCACAATCAAGCTGTTAAATGAGAGAAATCCCAGTTGCAAAACAAAAAGGAGGATCAAATCCACAGAACTACAGACTGACAGTAAGCTTGAAAATGGATAATTTTTAGCCAGGCTGTCTCAAAGCAGCGTCTGAGGCTCCCAAAGGTCTCACGACAAATCCCCAGACATTGTTTTGAGACGTGGAGAAACTACACTGAGGTGAACACTATATTTACAAAGGGCAAAGGACACACAGGATCCTCTGTGCCACATCACATAGAATCATTTAGCTCCAATATTCTTCTCCAGCTATGAAAGATGTGTCAAAAAACGTTGTAGTAAACTCAAAATACCCATTTATGGTAGAGCTGTCCAAAGGCAGATTTATCCCTAATCCTGGGTACAGACCAAAGCAGCCACTGTGCTGGTAACATAAGCTTCCTTGTGTAAATACCAATATCTCAGGAAACAATGGCATAAATTAACTGATTCCCAAACAATGTTACTAAAAATAAATTAAAGAGCAAATAAAAAGTCTGTTATCTCTCTTAAACAAGACACTGGAGCAGCCCCATACAGAGCAGCTTGGGGGTCTGACCCAAAAATCTAAATTAATATAATCATCCAGTTGGATCCATATCCAAAGTAATTTGAAATGTTTCAAATTTCAAGGTCAAGGGTTTGAGGCTCCTGCTGGGCTCTCCAGAGGCAGAGCAGCCTCCTGCAATCCAAGGCTGAGGGTCAGACCCTGCCGTGCCTTCCTTCGAAGCTGCGTTACAACACTCCGAGGTTGAGAAACCCCAGAGCCACAGTGCTGCAAGGAAAAAGCTTCTCACTCTGGCTTACAGCCTCTCTGTTGGGAAGGTCTTCTTCTAGAAAGTTCTCCTTAAAGAATGTCTTTATTTTCATCAAGGGCAGGAGTGTTCTTAATGACATGTGGTCTTATCAGGTGAATCAACAGCGGACAGGTGAGGCTGCGACACCCTTCAACAGCAGCACGTTGTGTGTCCATCCATCCCAGGACACTGGGAGTAAAAACTATATCCTTCACCCTGCTCTGCAAGTCTGCTGCACCACAGTGGTGTTAGAACATTATCCCTTTAGTAAGTTACTAATCTGTGTTGTCAGCCCATTTGAGTCATTTAATACTTAGGCAGACTGCTAAAGTTTCATGCTAAAATTAACGACTGTTTCTGTTCCTGCTGAAAGCAGATATGAATTTGGATGTTCACTTCAAAGAGCCAGGATCAGTCTGGCTTAAAGTTTTTAAGGCACATTAACAAAACATGAAACAAAACCCCCAAACCAGGCATCCAGAAACTGTAACGTCTAAAGGGAACTGAGTAGTTACAGACCAAATCCACGCTCTGAAGATCCACTCCTTAGTATCTACCACATAAGGTTGTTTCTGCATCTATGACTTCTATATTTTTACATTTGACTTTAAAATCTTTGCCTCAAGCCAAATCTTAATTGATGACCCAAACTTCTCCCCTTCCTCCATCAACATGCTCACCCAGCAGTGGATCATGACCATACCTGTATTCCTCCTCTTCTTTGGAGTTCTTTTTGGGTTGGTATTTCTTTGAAAGATTCCTAAAATCAAAAATACAGATACATAAAATTAAATTTTAAAATATCCCTTAAAATTTACTGGATAATCTTTGCATTCTGTGGGGACTTCAGTTTTTATCTGCAGTGACCCAACACCTTCCAGAAGTACGAATGAAATCAGGCTTTGATTGTCACAGCAACACCCAAAGAATGGGTTCACAGTGCCCCAAGTTTGCCTGCCTTTAGCAGGATGATTAGAAGGAAATGAAGAACCTTCATAAAGCTGTGGGAAGCTGCACTGAGATGGCAAAAGGGGAATCATTTTGTGATTATCAACTAATGCTGGGGGAAGCGTGAAATTTGATTATCCCAATTAGCACAGATGATTGCATCTCATTACCCCACAGCCAGTTAATGATTTAATTTTAAAATACCAATATGCCCTTCAAGTGATTGTAGCCTGAATGAGAAACCTGAACATCACTATTAGCACATCTGACTGTGATTATATGGTTTTCATTGCCCTGCAAACCCCTCACCAGCAGCATATCCAGGGTTTCATGAAGGAGTGCTGCCCACCTGACCCTCACCTTGCTGATGCTCACAGCTCAGCTTTACCATCCATATTGCACTGCAGCACAACACAACCCCCTGCCCCCTTTAACCAGCGCTCATCAGAGAGCTGACAAATCTTACTCAGCAATTTTAAAGCCTTTTCAGTGCTCCTGTGTCCGAAACTCAACCCTACTACAATGTTCCTCCTGGCAGCCTCTCACCCTATTGTGAAAGGGAAGCCATTTATTTCAGCTTTACAAGGTTGTTTCAACAGTTAAAAGCAGAATACAAGGAGCATTGGTGGAATCATTGTCTGAAGGAGGACCATGGTTCAATGACTTATCCATTCCAAACTCTTTGGAGGCCTCCCAGAACACATTTAGTTGTAAAGAAACTGCTTTTTCAGAGGTGTAACCTATTCCCTGTTGATGCTTGTTTTACTGATGAGTGGGAGACAGCAGGGCCTCTCATCTCACATTTCTTATTCCTTTTGTTCTCCTTGAGGAATCAAAGAGCATCTGCCCAAACAGAGGAGTAGCCAGAACCCTGGTAGATTTGCACAGACAAGCATGTGTTCCTCAAAATTTAAGCATCCCAACTGGAAGGGATCCAAATGAGGATCTCCCTTCCAGTCTCTGCCTTCTCTCACAGATCATGCTCTGAGAAAATAAACTTTTCTCTAGTTCTGGAGGCAGCAGCTTCCACCAAACACCACCAGCATGGGAAGAATTCTGCAAACTGCCCTGCATGATGACAGTAAATCTTACATCACCCTTTGCATACCACAGGAATGCCTCCCTCCATGCACCTGCTTGAAGGGGAAAGGAAAAACCACAAGGAAACATGCACTAAGAAGGCATTTTCACACACAGTCACTACTCCATCTCCCTGCACTGTCACACTGCCCCATTAACTCTGACATACACAGCTACTGGCTTCTTGTGGATCTTTAAAGGTGCAGAAATGCTACAGAGCTGAGGAAAAAAAAAATCTAGTCTGCTTTCATGGAAAAAAACCCACCACCACTTAAAAAAGATTAGCATCTGGGTTAAACACTTTATTACTTCCTATGCACTTTATACAACACCTAAACAGATATATATATTTGAGGTTTTTCCCCCTTTTCTAAAATCAAAAATAAATGTAGGATTTTAACCACGATACACAGCAAAAAACCCCAAAATTATTCTGAATCGAGAAGTATTGCAAAAGTTCAGCAAAAGTGCAGTGTCATGACCCACACTCCAGCACTTCCCATGTTCAAGCTCATGAAGCAGGGACACATTCAGTGCCAACAGTGATTAAAGAGGGAACTAACACATAATAACAAAGACAGTTCTGGCAAGATTTTGTGCTACCCTTTGTACCTGTCTCCATGAGTGTTTCTATTTGCCTTTCACTCTATATCATTTTTTTCCTGCCTTTCCAGCTTGTTTCTCTGCTCCCTTATTTCAACTTGTCTGACATCTTCCTCTCTCTCACATTTGTCACCCATCAGATTCTCAGATTATCCTGATACCTTAAGCATTTTTTCCAACACATGTTCCTCAAGGCTGTGTATCCATCATCACATTAGGCAAAGGCTTTGACATCCTTTGTGATGCTTCAGCTATGTGTGCTCTAAGGGAAGTGGTGACTAGGGAAGGAGGACAAGGATACACCACCCCAGCACTCAGACCACAGCATCCAGCACATCAACTACATCCATATTTGCAGGATTATAAAGAGGAAGCAAAGGAGCACTTCTAAATAAAAGCCAATTAAACTTTAATAGATGACCACGCTGAGATATAGACAGTCAAAGAGGAAAAACAACTATTTAGGGAGCCCAGGGACTGAGCAGAAAACACAAGTTTCAGAGAAGAAAATAAATTTCAGCAGCTTCCCTTACACTATAAATAAAATTTTGAGTTCAATACACATGAGTAGCCTGAGTTAACTTGTTCCTTTTTAATAGTATCTTCTGCATATTATGACATGCAGTGATGTGCTGCAGCCCTTCTGCACCAAATGGATGTGGTACAAGGTTTGCACCAGGCTCAAGGAGACTTATTAAATAAAAGCAGATACATGATTTATTATTCTTTCTTAATGTCCAGCACTGTTTTACCTCAATATTTGACAAGTCAACATTCTTGTTTTTTTCTTTTATACCTCTAACTTCTCAGATGCCTCCAAGCAGCCCTGTGTTTAAGAGCTCCTCAGGGACAGATGTATTTGTCCTCAAACCACAGAAATACAGAGAGGCAAGAAACAAACAGACCAAGTTTGTTTTGGAAGTCTAGGACAGAATAAGATATAAAACTCAGGAACTCATAGTTTCTAGATGGTGGCAGGTAAAACCATCTTTCACTTTCCTTTAACATTTTGTTTGTGTGTTCATTTTCATAATGATGCTCTTTACACCTGAAATTTGTCATCCTAAGAAACCCAGCGAGTCTGGCGGGGGATTGTTCATAAGACAGGCCAGCTCACACAGATACTCTGCTGGGGTTTCCCAGTCCACTCACACTCTCTTTTCTTCCAGCTCATTTTGCCTGTGTAATTCAATCTCTGCTCATCTCCATAGGATGTGAGCAATTTGTTCCTGCACGAGTCATCTTCTATTTCCTGCTTGTCTATAACAGAAACCCTGGGGAAGCCTCGTGGCGTTCCCCTGGGAGAGCACATCCCCACCAAGGCAGGGATTTATCAACTACCAGCTCCTCATAAATCACAGGCCACTGTGCATCTCTAACCCACTTGAACACAAGCAAACTCTGGGTGATTTTTTTTCTTTCAAATAGACACTGTGCTTTAGATCTACACAGGCAAACTGAAACCTCAGATCCCCATCTCTTTAAACGCTGAGAAGATGGAAGGAGTTCTAATATATATTATCATCATGCAAATTAAAAAAAAAAAAAAAAAAGGTGTGGATTTACTGGAGGTGTTGGGAAGAATTATTCCTGCTCTCCCCTCCCCAGTTAGCTCCACCACTTCCCAGTTTATCACCAAAAGTAGTGGCTACCAACAGTGTTGCCCCACAGCCCCTCAGCAGCAGCAGGACTTGCCTGTGTGTTGTTCTCCCTTCTAAACCCTCATCACCTCTCAGTTTTTATTACCTTGCTGGGAAAAGCAGGGTAAATTCTGCTCCCTGTGGGAGGGTTCTTAGAACCCCTTCCCCATTTACACTGGATCTGACCTCAAGAAATAGGTTTTCTCTGTCTGGTTCACACATACTCATCTCTACCTACAACCTGATGGTTGAACCAGACATGTAGAAAGTACTTGAATTATTTGAGATAAATTCACAAAGATCTCTGCTCTGTTTAGGAGACACCTCACAAGACCTGTGGCAAGATGACAAGGCTGTAATTCAAATCTCAGGCTGCAACCTGGTTAACTCCAGAGACAAATCTTCCAAGGGCTGGGTCTGACTTTCTGACCTGCAGTTTCTCCCACGCACCTTCAGAAAGGGCCTGTCTGAGTAAAAGAAAACCTAAACTTCGCCTAACAAATGATCATTGTTCTGCTGAATTCTTAAACCCTTCAGCATTTACACGCAGCAGCCCTAATTTCATGGAAAATATTACAATGCTGCCTCAAAGCCTGAGCCATTAATCATGCATAAATCGTGAGTAAGCCCCAGTGTGTTATGCAGTCACCTAAATAACCCTTCTTTCTGCAGAGCAGAGATAATAAAATAGTATCTTAAATGAACTTTTGCTTTCCAGTCTCTAAATCAAAGCTATTCTCTGAAAGCCATTATTATAAACCAAATCACCACTATCACAGCAAACTTAAGAGTTGATTACAGGCTCTGAACAGATGCAACTCTAAGTCCAGAACTTTACATATCAACTTACCTAAGCTGCTTTGCATAGCTGAGTTCAATCTCTGTTCTTTCTTTTACAAACTTGATGTACTTTTCCAGAACATCAATACCCCACTGCGTGTGTTTTTCTAAGTTGTCAAACTGGTCCTGCAATGAATCATAAAAAAAAAAAAAATAGTTTAGTCTCATTGAACATAGATAACTAAAAATAATACACAAAGTATTGCCATACAGAAAGTGTTATTTTCCATTACAACAGTTAGACATATTTTGTAGCTACACAGGTTTTTAAATCGATGGAAATCTGTATTTTAACATGAGATCCATTCAGTAACATTCTTCCTTCCTCATTTCTGAATCAGTTTCATTCCAGAAATCCTGGCATTTCTACTAAATACCATCTTCTAATATAAAGACATACTTAGGCAAAGGATAAGAAATAGATACTCTTGGTAGTATTTTATTTTACTCTGAAGAATTAAAGCACTTCCATGAATTTGAGGTCTACTTTCAATTAATAGTTCTTATCTTAGTCTGAGAAATATAGACTTGAGCTTTGTCGGTGTTATGAATTTAAAATATAATTTAGAAAGCTAATAATCCTTTTACAAAACGGACTTCAACTCCCCTCTGTTTTGTTCTAAAACAGAACACATGCTAACAAATTATGTCCCCCAAAAATGACACTAGCTATGTTCTCAGTAAGTTTTCTCATCTACCTTCATTTATATACAGATGTTACTTTGTTCTTCAAATATTGTTGCCCTCCAAAACAGTCACACATATTTTCAATAAAATCAAGAAGGTTTCACAAGTCAGTCTGGGATTTGCAAATGCCAAGAGAAATTAAGCAACTCTAAATCCAAATTAGTTATCCGAGACAGTTTATTACTATCTTCAGATTGAACCTATAATTACCTCATTTTTCAAAATTTGCCTACTCCAACAACACTCAAATTCCACAATCATCCATTCCCCACAGTTTTGTAGAAGTCAATGTTTCTACAAGATTTGAAATATAATTTCAAACTGTGATCCTGAATACTTATCCTGACAGAAACACAGTGTAAAATAAATAAGGGCTTTAATATCAGCTTATTTATTAGGCATCAGGTTCCACTATGGTTTAAAGGGAATATAGAGAGTAAGTTTGTACATCTGCGGTACAAAGGTAGATTTACAATGCTTTCCAAAAAACTACACGCAGCAATAGATTTGGGTCAGATGCTGCCACAACCAAAAGGTTCTGACACAAGTGATGCTTCTCTGCAAAAAATTTGGCTTTGTGACTCAGTTTGCAGAGGTATCACTGACTTATCAGAGCGATAAAAGCCCATTTCCTTAGACACACAGAGCAGAAAAATAACAGAATGCTACAACAAAGCCTTAGTTTTTGATTATGCTGCTTTAATCAAACACCACTTTCTGCTCTGTGGCACATTTGGCAGTGACAGTGTTACACACTGGTGGCAGGAGAGATTCTGCATTGAACACAGGAGCTAATAAAGAAAAATAAACCTGCTAATAAAACTGCTTTAACTAATTTGAATTGGAGAAATAGAAACCATACTAGAGGAAATCTGCAAAACCCTAACAAAAAGCAAGGTAAATACCTTGCAGGTAAATACCCATGGAATAGGACACACAGGGTTTGTGCATCTGTGTATTTGCTCTGGTTTAGCATAAGGTACTATTTCAAACCAAGTCAGCCAAGCCAAACCAAGCTTCAGTTTAAATTATGTCTGTTTTAGTCAATTAAAGAGGCACTCGTGGCAGAACAGCAAAAGGGTAATAGTATAAAGTTACAAAAATCTTAAAGAACTTCTGAGCCTTGCACTCCAAGAACTATGACAAAATGGTTAAGTGTGACTGAAGAAAAAAAATGTAAACTACAGAGAATAAAAGCCTGACTTCCAGCTACATAAATCACCTTGAACCAATGTAACATCAGTCACTCAGAAAGAGGATGTATGTGTTCTGCAGAAAGGGAAGACATGGACCAAACCAGTGCATATTTGTGTATATACAAATCTTTATTTCAGACAATTTCACAGCTGGGGAGAAGACAAAGTCATGGGTAAGATGATGGATCTCTCCTCAAATCAGGCAGGAACACGATGTGCTGCCTGGGGTACAATACAGCTCAACGAGGCACCTTCTCCTCTGCTTCAAACATACAACCTCTCCATCTCTGGGATTGCACCAGTGTCAGCAGAGCAGTGCAAACATGGCCTTTTTAAGGTTTCTGATAAAAAGGTCTTCCAGCTCTCCCACACCCTACTCCTCCACAATTTACATTATTTAACATAAACACATGCATATAGAATAAATACCCCACGGGCCAGTCCATTACTCACAAGTTTAGATGCATTCACACACTCCTGACTTTGAGAAGGGAAAACTCAGGGAGGGAAATTCACTCCCTAATCCCTGTAAGCAAATTTAACCACCATCATCAGATTTATCATACTTGTACTAAGGAATTAACTTATTATCCTACTGTAACCCCATCTGAAGAGGAAAGGTCAAGGTTTCCCACCAGAAGGAATGCCTTTCAAGGAAATCCTGCCCTTCAAGGTAATCCAGACTGCTGACTGCACAGGAAGATGGAGCAGGTTCACCCTGAAAAGGCAACCTTGGTGGTGGCTTGTCCAAACCTCCCACCACCATCACCACCCTGAATCAATTCTCAGAGCATCATTTAGATCAGAGTTTGAATAAAAATCCAAAAATGCCTCCAGGTAGCTGCCTCAGTGTGGGCTGTTATCCCACAGAGGGACCTGCTGGACTGTTTCAGAGGCCTTGCTATGTCAAGTTTGGCAAAAGACTCCCTGAGGAGCACTGTAAGGGGAACACACTGTGGTGCTGCTGTCAGAGAGACCAACCAGGGGAAGAAGCTAAATTTCTATTTATAAAGTGAGCTGAGACATTTGCCCCATGCCAAGCTTTAAGAAGAAGAACCTCAACAAGATAAAAGTACAAACCCTGACCTCCACTATCAAGAAGCAAGGCAAGGGGAAGTTTAGCTCTCTGCAGATTTGCTAAAGAGAAGACTTTCTGTTCTTTTCCGGGCATGGAACAGTGTTGGCCCAAGTGCCATTTCACTCAGCAGCCAACGCCCCAAAACACTGTGTTACTCTGGGGTCATGCATTCCATTATTCCTTCTCTTTGCTGTGTTACTTGAGGAGGGAAAAAAGTCAGTAAAATTGGCAACACTTTTGAGCATGGAACTCCAAAGGAAGGAGCAGCCAGAGGGACCCCACACAGACAGTCCTCCTGATTCCATGGATCTGCTCAGCAGCCTGAAGGTAGGCAAAGGCTCTGAGCTACAGCTAATGAATCACAGAGATGACAGAGTACACAAAAATGTGTTGATCATACAGCATAACCTTTAATTCATGGAATCCTAAAGTCCAGGGAGACAAGCAATCGATGCAAACACAGGATTTCTAAAAAGAAGAGTAGTTAACAACCATATCATGCCTTCAAATAATCAATAGTGAAAAGACTTCTTAAAAATTTATCTACTTTCTACAAGGTTCATTACCAAAATGCATTATCACATGGAAACTGAAGACTTAAAAAAAAATCTCAATTATTCTGGAGTCTGAGGAGAACAGCAAGTGGTTTCAGCACAAAGTGCACCAGCCCTGCCAGTGATGGTTTAGCAGCTGAAGGTTTTAGCTACTGCAGGTTTGCAGGTTCAGTCATCAGCTGGAAGAGGGCTCAGGTGCCTACATGAGCTGCTGTTTCAGCTTCCAGTTTCAATATACAAACTCTCCTCTGTTCATTTTTTGCAGCCTCCTCACCCTTCCAGTTAGGGAGAACATTAGAAGACAATAAATTCCACAGGGCTTTAGCATTCGAGAAAAGCAAGAAAACAAGGCAAGAAGCATGATGCAATGTTCAGTAAAAATGCTCCCTCCAGACCACAGTGAGGGGGAAACAAAAGGTCACACTGCACCTGTTTTCTCTGAAAAGAAAACACCAAAACATTTTCTAGAAGCATTCACTGCTTTCTTTTGGCTCAGAGTCTGGTGCACACCTAAGAACACTCTGAGCAAAATACTGCACTGACAGTGTGTTGTCTATCACAGCAGGCTCCCCCCACTACTTTCATATTACTATGTGCTT
Organism: Corapipo altera; assembly: GCF_003945725.1. Lineage (NCBI taxonomy): Eukaryota > Metazoa > Chordata > Aves > Passeriformes > Pipridae > Corapipo > Corapipo altera. The sequence continues at coordinate 5,179,087 of NW_020884901.1, read as the reverse complement.
CCAACCTGCCAAATCTCATCTCCTCCCAATTTCAAGTCCCTGTACTTACTGTGATATCAGCTTACTAAAAAGAACAGACTTCTAATTGACAATCAAGATGTGCACGTAATTAAACTACTTGTACAGCTGTAACTTATCCCCCTTCATCAGATTCCACCTGCTTCCCAATGCCAGCAACCTGTGCCAGTACAAACACTTCCCCAGGTGATGGAGGAGCTGGAATACAGGAGCTGACCCCCCTGACTCACACAGGTGGGAAAGCAGAGCCTCTGCTATGAGCTGCTTAAAACAGAGAGCATCTTCCTACTTTTTCAGAGCTCAACACACTCTTGAGCACACACACAAAAACTGAAGCTCAACAGAGGAAAGTAGAACTTCAGTCATTAACTTGAGTGGGAATTTGACATCCAAGTACCCAGAATGCTTTGAATATTTTAACCCCAAGGCAAAGAGTGTTTCTAACTTCATTTCTGTTTCCATTAATTCTCTCCCAGTACTTTTACTGCTGCCCAAATAACCTCACATCCATGCATTCCTTCTGAAATTCGGCTGCATGCTTGTTACCCTGACAATGCTTAAAATGGAAATAGTGCTGCCTATTTGCTTTGCTTCATTTTAATGGTTACTTTAAGCTGTCAAATCCCCTCACGTCTCAACTGCTCTCCTGAAGTCACATTCCCCAGCAAGGCGAAGTATTTTGGGAAGAGGAAACTTAGTCATTAAGAAAAACAAAAGCCCTCTTCCCATTTCTAAGCCATATAACATGGAGTACAACCAATTATTGAGCAATAAAGTGTTATTCATGTGGTCTTTGATGATCAGCTCAGTAAGATATTCCTTCCCCTTTCTAGAGTGCTTCCATCTATTGCAAAATAGTTCAACACAGGGCGTTCAGATCCAGTGATGGACCTTAATTTGCCACCAAGGAGCTTCAGCATCAACAGTGACTGAAATAAAGGGGACATCATCACTCTTCTCTTGAGCTACAGCCTCAGTGTCTCTGCAGCCAGACACACTCACCTGGCCCAGCTCCACCACACAGCCAGGTCACAAGGCCCAGGGTTTCTACTTGGTTTCAAGTGTGAACAAAATAGTAGATTCTGGGAGAATTTACCAATTAATTCTGCAGTTTTAATCATCCTGTCAAGCCTGCCCAGATTAGGCTGAGTTGGAAGTGTTTGCTGTACCAGTGTCCAGGTTGAACTGTCACTGTCACCCTTTCTGCTGCTTTCACAGGTAGCAGGGCAGGAGTGTGAAATTAAGAGTGTTAATACAGAGACAAGGAGTGAAGAAAGAGTGTGCTGAAAATTCAGATGCTAATAACAGAAAATCAAACTCTTTATACTTAGTATACTCCTCTTGTAATTCTAAGCCAGCAACAAAATAAATGACCCATGATTCTTAAACATCAAGAATATTTGAAGACTTTCTACTGCCTCCTTCTCAGAGAGTTCAATTCACAAAATTAGTTGTTTATCCACTGTCCTTAGGAACAGAAGCAGGAATATGGGAATTAAATGCTTATTTTTACCTCTGGTTCATACCTCCTCCAACATCCCCCCCCCTTTTTTTTTAAAAGACTCTCATTCATTTTCATAAGCAAAAAGGAATTAAAGTGAAGATCAAGAATACATCACAGTGTTCAAATTCTAAATTGCATTTTTAGATTCCATGGTTTAACAACTTCAAATTATAAAAATAATTAACAAGATGATGAGAGCTGCTTAGGCTCGGGTAGGTCCCATATGGCACTACAGTGCAGCAGAATACACGGGAATTCAGATCACAGATCCTCAGGGACCTACAATAAAGCTATATGCAAATGCTAACAGTCTCCAGGCAAATTAATAATGAAAGAAAACGCATAAAATATAGGCTACCACTGCAAGAGCCTTCCAGAAAACAGAGATGGGCAGAAAATACCAAAGCAATTCAGCATCTGTTGAGTCAGCCACTACTGATGAGAATCAACTTCCCCCACAATACTTGTCAGCAACAGTCAGTGAAATCCTCAGTTAATGACACTAAACAAACATCCCTGTTTCACATGGAGCCCAGGACACTGACCTTTCCCTTGGGGCAGCACAGACAAGGAGCACTGACAGCACCATGGAGGACAGAGCGATGGGGCAGGGAGACCATCTCTGCCTGCTTTAGACTCACACAAAGCTGTGGCTTTGCTGGTTGTTTTCTCAATGCACCCTTCCATTCCCCCGGGTATCCGGTTCTCTTATGATCACATGCACTTCTCATGCAGATCACTTCTCCGTCCACATGCATAATTTCATTTTACCCTTTAAATAATAAATAAATTCTCCCTGACCTTTCACCAAGATCCCTAAACAGGCATAATTCTGCTTGAGAAGAATAATAAATAGCCCAGGAAAAAACCCCAGCATCTTCCTTGCACATCTCCATCTTCCTTTCATCACCATCTCCTAAATTCATTTCTCTGTAAAGCTCTAAAGGTTGACTATTCTATCTCTTCTAGTCACCTCAGAACTCAATCTAGTTAGGAGAACATAGAAACAAAAATAAGATTCTTTGCTGCATCATTAGGCAACTGAGTGTATTTCAAACTTGCGAGGGGGAATTCCCCGAAAGCAATCGAGAGTGGAAACAGACTATGTTTTATGTTAAAATACCTTTTATGTTGCTAGATAAACTCACCTCTAATTGTCCTGCTTGTTCCAGTAGACACTATGAATTAAGGAGTTTCTGGGCTATATTTCAGCCTTGAAATGTTTACTCTTCAGCATTTTGCTGAAGCTGTAAAGGAAAATAAATTCTAATATTTATGCCAATTTTAATTTGGATTTAAAATACTGTTGCCCCAGTATAATAGCAAGGCCCTTTGCACAGCAAAGGGCAGCAACAAGGAGCAACCCTTATAATTGCTCCTGAGACCAACCACACTCATCCCCACCCTGAAAACCACCTTCCACAAACTCAAGTGACCCCTCCTGCTAATTAAGCCCAAGTGCTGTCCCACGAGCAGGTTTCGGCCATGCCTCAGCCCTACCTTGATGGAAACCTGGCTTAAACAAGAAGCACTTCTGAGAAAAGCCATGAGCACTTGGTGCAGAGGCCAGAACCTGGAGAGCAACATGAATATTCCTGCCCGGTCCTGGGAGCACAACCAGATGTCCAGAGTTGACAGGGAACCAATTCCACTGTAACATCTAAAAAAAAGACCCACCTGCAGCAGAGCTGCATAGAGACATCCCCCACTGAGATGGCTGAGCTTGTCTTCGTACTGGTGTAGGTTATGGCCTAGTTGTACAGGAGATGCACAACACCAGACCCTAAAACACAGTGGTAGTTACAGAGCTCACGACAGCAAACAGCACAAACCCAACACCAAGCTCCCAAAGCAGGGATGGGAGGGAGAGCAGCTCCCTGGGCAGCAGCACCGAGCAACAGGTCAGCACTTGGACACCTCTGCCTGCTGGAGAGGCCACTGGGAGCACAGCCACATGCTGGCAGTGGTGACCCACTTTAACACCTATTATGGAAGCCTTGCAAAACTGGGCACGTGGCTCACAGGAGGGCACTGCCCTGTGAGTACAACTGCTGTCACCAACTGCCAAGGCGTTCACATACACACTAAATGCCTCCTTCTCTCTGCTGACAGCTTAAACCATGAACTGAAACTGCTCCTTTCTGCAGCAGCCAGAAGCCTCTGAGTTACTGAGGCCACGAGCTCCAGGAGCAGGTGATCCTGCAAGAAACTGCCTGGTCTTGGCTCCAAGGGCTGCTCTTATCATTACAGGAGAGCCTTCCTCACCAGAGCCCAAACCAATTGGAGCCCCAAACCCTCCACTCTGCCACCCTGGTGTCAAACCAAGCCTTCTCCTCCCCCTGTGCCTGTTGTATCCTGCAGAGGATGTGGTAAAGCAGAACTTGTGGTCCCTCAATGGCAACAGAGCATGAAACGGTGTTACCACAGCAGCCAGGAAGGAAGGTGAGAGAGGATGTGGTTACTGGTACTGCAGCAGCTTAAAAAGATGCTGAAAGAGGTAAGACAACAAGAGAGGAGTTATTAATTCTGCAGAGTGGGAAGGTAGGAGGATGTGAGAGCTCAACTGCAGCAGGACAGAGCTGATGAGCAACAGGTAATTAAGAAAAACAGCAACTGAGCCAAAGAATACTGGATAGAGACAATAAGATGGTCCTCTTGCAGGCAAAAAGCTAATGGGAAGCCTGGTTTTCTTGGAACAAGGGAATTTTTGATGAGAAATTATGTAGGTTACATGCTCTGGACAGCATGGACAGAAGCCCATCTAGTGTGGAGCATTATATAGGTACTATTTTGGTTTTATTCAAACAGTTGCCTGAAAAGGCCATACTGAGGCATCACCTGCTGTTATCAGTGAGAAACCCATCTAGAAATCGTGGTAAATCTCCTGAAAGAGGAAATGTTCTCCTTAGAGGCGTCACAATTTCGGGCTCTTGAAAATGCATTTTATAGTTTTCTTTGAATAAGGAAAAGGCAAGGCTCAAACCCCACTGTTTGCAATGTCCAAGGACACTTTTCATGGATGGCCAGGCCACAGCAACGATTCATTTCCTTCAAATAAGTTTATACATTTTGAGGTTTGAGGCACTGCATGACTTTGCCACAATGAGAACCATCTGTCATGAGCAGCCCATTCAGAAAGGAACACTTCTTTTTCAAACATACAATTCTGCTCATAAAATACATGCAAGAAACCCCAGAACAAGACACAGTTTTGTTTCAAAATACATTATAATGTGCAAATTACAACCCAGGATATAAGAAAGCTCTTAAAGAACAAGATAATAAGAGAGAAATCCCAACTAATGCCAAATGTAAGGCCAGAGTATTTTTATGGAAGGACTGAGTGCATTTCAACCTTTTTATGTACTTGTTCAGTTATTTAAACAGAAGACAAACACGCACATGCTGTTTCTTTTGGTGATACCAGTGCAGTGCAACTTATTTAAGTGAACTTATTCCTGGTAGGTATGGGGATTAACAGCAGAATCTGGGCCTTAAAATCCAGACTCATTAGCTAAGCAAAGGCTCATAACTACTGAAATCTACTGGGGCCAGAGAGATGATGCATGTCTACCATTAGCATTAATTATACCAAGGAAACTCATTTGGAAAAAAAAAAAAAGGAACAAAACAAAGCAATGCTAACCTCATCCTTCTGCTCATCCTGGGGGAACAGGAATGGCACAAGGATTTGGTTTTTGCTGACAGTATCCAGAGCTGCAGACTGAAAGGACCCACAGGGATTCTCTGCTCTGTGTGTTATAAACAAGGGCTTTGAGAATGAGCAGATCCTGGTGTGGAGGGCTCTGCTTGCTGGGAGGGTATAAATCATGAGCCTCAGCAGAGCTCCAGACCCAAGCAGCCTCCCCCAGGAGTTGCAGCATGGTAACAATGCTAAATATATGCTGCTGTTGTTCCAGGAAGGTTTTTCAGTTGACAAATGTTGCAATTTTTCACTGTTCCCCAGCACTATCCCACTTCCCTGATTTAATACACACCCATTTGCTTCTTCCGAAATTATTTGAACAAATGCAATTTTAGAACTAATTCCCAGTAAATCTTTTGGTGTCTGGCTACAACTTGGATTAACTCTTGACTGATTTTCATCCTCTTTTTTTTTTTTTTTCCCCAGTCTGGGAAGCTCTCCCTTAATAATACCAGCTGTTAAAACAAAGATCAACAAGAGCTCTTGCCCACAGTTTCCCCTTTGGGCAGCTGTGAACTAATTATTAAAAATGAGCCATAGATGTTCCTGCTTATTGCATGGATAACTACAATAGAAAAACAAACAAGCCTGCTGATGCATTGAAAAGAACAGACACAAAAAAGCCAATTCTGCCCTCTTATCCAAAACCATGCTGAATTACAAAAGCAGAATCTTATCCACAAGAACAATACTTCAAACTGTAGCAGTCTGTGGGAATGTATATTGGAGAAATTAGCTTTTTGCCCAACTTCTTTGCAAACCAATGCCACAGTGGCTTCACCATGTAGAATATCCAAGTTGTTCTGTGTATCTTCAAAGCACATGATTTTGTCATTAGTATCAATCCTTTGTGAATATGATACAGCTCTGAGCACACAGCTGGAGTTTAGAAAATCCTGCATTTCAATCCCATTCTACTGAATTCTTTGGAGAAGTAATATTTAGGTAAGGTTTTGTTGGTTTGGGTTGGTTTTTTTTTTGGGGGGGTTGTTTGGTTGGTTGGTGGGGGGATTAATTTGGTTATTTTTATATAACTACTTCAAAAACAATCAGTGACATTGTTAAACTTTGCAGAGTAAGAGTCCTTGATCTCTCTCTGTCAAAGTTAGCCCAAATGGGTTACATTTAAAAAAACCCCAAAACAGTAGAAATCTTGCCAGGTATGCCTGGTATTCTCAACAGAAAAACTTCTCATCTTCTAATCTCCACTAAATAAATCATCTGTTGGGTGTAGAATTGAGTAGGTATGCAAAGCTCTTTTCTATACAGATGCTGAGGCAAAGATGTATTTATTTATTAAACAGAACAGCCTTTACTCCTGATATCCTTTTCTCCTCCTCCTCTGACTGTGAAGCTCTCAGAACTGACCAAACCCCAATGCAGGCATAGTGTCCTTGTGGGGTGTTTCTGCAGACACTTGGAAAAGAAAAATGTTGTAAAAATTATTAATTCTGCTTCGCTTGAGGCTGCCTCCTGGAATCATTGGAGTAATGGCAATAACTAGGGATAAAAAATACCCCCTCCACACTTCAGAGTGTCCAAAGCCCTTCCCTAGAGTTCAAATGAAAAGTTGAAAATCCGAACTGACTGTTCCCTCCTCTTGTTTCCAAATTAAATGGAACAAACAGCTGAAAAACTTCTTTGCAGATGAGATTCAAAAAGCATTTAATACCTTAAATACCATGACATGACAAACACAGTCCTAGATTTTTCAAGGGCCACTTCACACTCAGGACCAAATAAAGATTACTGCTACGCCTTAGGTATTTCTATCTGCCATTGCATTCCATTTTTAACCCAGAAATTAGATTAGGTGCTTTTGCTCTGGTTCAAGAAATAGTGAAGTTTCCAAAACAGGAGGATTCTCAGAGATATATGTGGCTCAGGAATCTAAACCAATAGGTTGAACAACAGTGTCTGAGTATATAACATTCATATGCCTGCAAACAACAAAGTTGGTCACTTCAACAGTGGTTAAACTCTGTTCAAAGTGCATTTCATAATTCATACACTCCACTCTGTGAAGTCAAGCAACACTGTCAAAAAATGGATTAATTCTGGAACTAGGCCAGAAATAGGAAATAAGCAAAGAGCCAAAGAAAAGCTGTAGAGACTCTATTCCTTAAATCCATCCATTAGAGTCTGTCACATAGAGGTTTTTTATTACAATAAGACCCAACTTTCACACCACTGTGAAAATGGCAACCAAGACACTCCTCTAACATCCTTATCAGAATCATCCACCTGTGCACCAAAGCAAGTATTGGCATCAATAAATGAGGATTCTCCAATAACTTCAGTTTCTTCTCCTTTGGAGGAAGAGAGCATATACTCATGTTCTCACATTCTCAGTTCAAGGCCATTTCTATGAAATTTCTCCTCAGGTAACAACTCCCATTAATTATAGTGTGAACTCGTGTTACATCAAAGTTTAAATCTGAGGAAAAGTAATCGCATTTCCCTTAACTAAATAATCACTGTGTAAAGCCTCTCAAACTCCACTGGCTCTGTCCTTCCTTCCAACAGAAGCCTCTCTCAGTTCTCAGTATCGCAGCGAAAAACAAAAGAATGCATCAAAGTAGGTGGAATAAAGAAGGGAAAATATTGTGCAAAGCGCTGACCCACCAGGAGCACACAAAGCATTTGTTCAGTAGTGACAATAAATAATTTAATCTGAGGCAAATTACCAAACAAACATCAATTACATTACATGCTAGGCTACAAGAGAAAGTTCTCCCACACACTTTTCAGGTTTGCAGAGTCAATAGAGCGGCACATGGAGTCATCCAGGCTGCTCACTCAAGGATACTTGACATTCTTCACAGGACACTTCATCTGAAGAGAAAGAAGCAAATTTAACTCCATCACACTAACCAAACATTCCCACAAGAACAGAGAGATCACACCTCACCAAGCCTTGTAAAACATAAGAAATCAGCATTTCCTACCCTATAAATGACACTTGTGAAAGTCAGAGAACCGGAGTTTTACAACACAATTCTCTCTCTCATCCATCAATTTTAGCTGCCCAAGCACCTGAGCCGAGAACATCTGAAGGAAGTTTCAGCAGCAGCAAAGGCTCCCCAGATCCAACAGCAACCCTGTTGTGCAAAGTGCTGCCTGTACTCCAACAGATCCAAAACTGGGAGCAGCTCACAGAAGTCAGAGACACGTGGGGAACCACAGCCCAGCGAGCGAGACACGGTGGTTTGCTGGCTGTCCCACAAGGATGCTCAGTGTGGCCACGCTCCCAGCCCCAACGGACAAAGCTCAAGTTCAGTGTGCTGACCATGCTGTGCCAGCCAAGACAACCTAAAATTACAGTTTCTAGAAAGTAGGGCAGCTGCTGACTGTCCAAACCTTCTGGCCTGGCTCCCTACACAGCCTCTGGCCTCTCGAAGTCAAACAGACAGAATATTTTACGGAAAGAAATCAACAATTACACTCTCTTTTGACCAATATGACTTGGAAAAAAACACAAGCATCAGGAATAAAAGGCACTTCACCATACTAAGCAAGAGCAGCTTCCTCTGATCCTTTGAGTGAGGACAGCAAGGATATTCTGCTCCTGAGCTGGACAGGCGAGTCCAGCTGAGCAAAGGAGTTAATCTGGTTTTCTTGTGACAGCAATCTGAAGTCCTTGAGTTCCAAAACAAAACTATATGAATATTTTATAAGTCATGCTATAACAATGATGGTACCATGACATATATTTCAAGCCTTCACAACACATGAAGAAACACACATCTTTACACTCCTGATGGGAATTGCAGCAGTAAAGAATCTCCTTTATAATCCAGTTTTTAGACGCAGTTGTGAAGAAAAGCACTACACAATTTAAACCAGTGCTTATTGGAGCCAAGATTAAAAACCACACGTCTGTCACACCAGTCTGACCACTTGCTTCTGTCCATTCCATATTCACCTAAATCCAGGACCAGTGAAACAAGGGACAGCACTGAACATTTGATTTCGTTTTTTTAAAATTTCATTCCATGCAGCTGCAACAGCCTTTTACTCAATTCCCAGTTCTGAACAGTGAATCAGTTCATAAACCTTGGATGGATGTTATTACCTGCAGCAGGTAATATCATTTGCATTTCCCATCTAGGCAGCTCTCATTAAAGTGTTTGGGTTCAATCTCGAAATAAAAGCATCTATTTTAAGACCTTGAAAATAGACTTGTAAAGTTTTTATCTTTTTCGTACTTTTAAAAAGTGATTTATATCCCTCTCCAACAACTGCCAGGCAGAATACAGGTTTTGGGGGAGGAGGGTGTTGGCTCACTACAAAAGACAAAAAAAAAGAAAAATGGTTTCGTTCATATCAGTTCTACTCTGGCACTTAAATACCAACTTACAAACTCAAAATGAAACCGAAAATACACATAAAATCAGGTTGACTGCATCCAGCCTCATTAAAACCACTTTATGTTAGTTTACCTAACTGCAAAGGCAAATATTTTTTCAATATAAATCCTTGACCCTCCGTTGAGATTAAACATATATCAAAACATGCAATAAATGTATCCACTGGCATCTAGATGAAAGCACTAATAGGAGGCTCATATAATGAGCTATACAGGAAAACCTAGAGCACAATTCAACTCCAAGACAACTAATACCACCAGAAAAAGCTCTTACTAACTTTGCTAAGCCCAGGAGGCACAACCTTTTTCAACCACGGATCTCCAAATTCTTTATAAAGCTGGTAAGGCTACGGCAAGCAGACAAGAATTTAAAACTCTCTTTTAAGGAGTTTAGAGCCAACAAAGCTCCTGGTATTTTAGTGCCATTGCAGGCTCTTGTAACACTGCAGGCATTTAGAAGCACTAGCAAATTAATATGCTGCACCAACTCATTTGGTGAACAATCTCATTCAGATCTTAAGCTGCTTGTCCTGTGTTCTGAATGTGTTGGCAGGCTGAAAAAATCTGAGGCGCCGCAGATATTTCCTGAAAGGGTGCTACAGTTTTTCAAGTGCAAAGCCACTTGCTGGACTTTGGACTGATTACTGGGACAGCAATAAAAAGAATTCTTGTGTCTCAAAGACAAACAAAACCAAGACCACCACACCACATGCAGCGTGATGTTATTAGTCAAAGGACTAACACAAACCGTGGTTAAATGTTATTAAAATCTTCGTAACTGAGAGATCCTGGTTAAGTTTGGGTCACTGTGGTGACACAGCGTGTTTTAGAGCAATATTTCTTAATTCTTTGCTTTATTAAGACTATGGCATAGACAAGTGTGCTGCACGCAGAGCACATGGGGTGGAATTTTGTGTCTGGAACTAAAGATATGTGATCCTGATTTCCCCTCTTCTCACGTTCCTGCAAGATCAAGTAGAAGGCTACCACACCACCACCAACAAATAAACAGAGGGAATGCTTACATTACAGCCTGCTACTTGTGTTTTCCTAACACAGCAATAACAAACCATGAAGTATAAAAAGAGGATGGCAAAGCAGAGTGCTGCTCTTCTCTACCACTGTTGTGGGAAGAAATTTAACAAGTGTTTGCCCAGAAAGTAATGGATTCCCCAACTCTGCACGTCTGTGTGGAATAAACCTTGCCCACAAAACTGTATGGAAATGGATTACAAATTCACTTCTCTAAAGGAAGAATGATTCTCCCTTTAACATCAGCAGCTGATAACACAACAATAATAACAAATACAGTTCACAGATGAAAATACTGCAGCAAACAGCTCAAGAGAGCTGACTGACATCTCGCAAGAGAACCATAAATTTAGGTCAGCTCGTCACTGCTCTGCTCAGCAGAGGAACAGGAAACAGTGTGATGTGCAGAATAAGATGTCGGTCACTTGGGCTCACTGTTTCCTCCTGCAGCAAGAGAGAAATTACAGCCCACTTTCAAAATTACTTTAGCACACTGGATGAGCCTGCAAGGTGGAGACACCAGCTTGCTCCATTCAGGAAACAACCTCCCCTTCTGGGAGCATCCAGAGGATTCACACAGCAACGGCCTCCACAGAGAGATGAAGTTGCTTCTACATTATTTTTGAGCAAGACCATGTAGGGCACCTCATAATTCCATTTTTAAGGAGTAATTCACTCCTTGAATGAAAAGAAAACACACACATTCCATCCTCCCTTTATCAGGGATGTGTGAATATCACCCACACACAACTTCAGAAGTCTAGACCGGGAGAGTTTTAAGCAGATACCATTAAATATTGATGTTGCATTTCATTTTTTTTTGCATTACTATTTATTTGAAGGGAATTAATTAGCACACTGAAAAAAACCAATTCTTTGAAATGTGCCTGTCATACACACAGACTTTTCATAGCATCCAGGGAACACTGTAATTCTAGTGCAATTTATTTTGGGTGTCTATCAGCATAGTATATTGATTTGCAATGTAAGAAGATACAATAAAATAGATGATCTCTATTCTACTTTTAAGACTGTCCCAGAGCACAGTAACTATTAAGTAGTTACAATTTCACAACACGTAAGAACTTTCATAACAAACGTGGGCACAAGAGAAATTACTGTGTTTTAGCCCAGACCAGAAGAGTCATGAGATGAGAGAGGTTTGAGAGCTGTGTGCAATTTTTATATCCTTGTGTGACTTGTGCTCCATCCTTTCCATCTTGCTTGTCTTTAATTCATATCACAAAATCTGCAAGACAGGGGCCATCAGTGCCTGGACTGTGCAGTACCTACCTAGCACGAGGAGGGTGGGATCTCCAGCAACAAATGCTGACAATCACCTCAAGGTTCATGAAATAAATAAAAATTTAAATTAAAAAAAAGAAAAAGTGGGACTTCTGCCACAGTGTAATACTTTAAGCAATGCACTTATTAAATGAAAGCCCAAGTGCTACAAGGATTGGCATTATGTAAATGACACTGAGGCATTCCTCAGAAGTCTTGCTAGATGCACTTCCAATTCATTTCTTACTGGACTGAAATAGTATTAGACAATATCTTCCAAAGTGGAACATATTAAGGGGTAAGTTTTTATTTTTGTGGAAGAGATGTCTGGATATTACAGTTCATCAGACCAAATGCAACTGGGAAAACTCATCACCTCAAAACACTCTTTTTTTTTTTTCCCCCCAAGTCCTGCCATTTTATTAAATTACCAAGTCACTATCAGCAAATCTCCCCCCAGTGCTCTGGGTCTCTCAGAGTAAGTTATTTGCTGGGTTTATGGCACTTGGTATCTTCAAGTGACCTACACGACACAGTCCCTTGTTCAACACAACACTTCCTGACTCAAGTCTGCAAGAGGTTATCACACTGCACTTCAGTCAGCATCTCTGGAAACAAACGTTGCAAATCCTAAAGTACTTGGTGATGTGAGTAAATCTCATGAGTAATGCAAGAGAGGCAAAAACAAACGGGTTTTAAGAATAAATAATCTACTCACGGGAAGCAGGACGCAGCGGGGGGGACAGTGGAAAATAACGTGATGTTCAAAAAAAACCCAACAAAATGCTGCAGAATATCAGAAAAGAGAAGATTTACTTAACCAGAGCTCAAGACTAAGGGTGTAAGGCATCTGTATGTATGGAAGAAGAATTTCTTAATGGGACATATTGCAACAAATGCTTCAAAAAAACACGTGCCTGCCATGAGACCAAAGGTTCTGAACATCACCCTGCCTTGCACAGGCATTGAAGCAAACACAGTGACAGATGTTCAGGGAGCAGAGTCAGCATTACTAAACTAAACATTGTGATCTAAATGTCTTATTAACCTCAAAAAAAAAAAAAAAAAGCCCAAGATCATAATGCAGAGAGATGCAGTGGATGCATAAACAAAAAGCCCACGGCTTCTGCTCTTATCTGCACTGGAAGCATTCAAATCACTCACAAAGGGCTCAAGAACACAGTTCAGTCTTATAAAACGTGTTTTAGTTGAACAATGGTACAAAATACAAGCAATTTTTAAAATAAGATGCATTAATAAAGATAAATAGTTTAAGCAACATTTTACACCAATGCAAGTGCTTTGCCAGACAAAGCTTGTCCTAAGGGCTTCGTATTAGAAGTGAGAGTGGTGGCAAGGTAAAAACAAATCTCAGGAGTTTATCCTTTCTCTAAAATTAAAAGACTGTAATTTAAGCAAAAGTAATAAATTTAACTACAGATAAAATCCCCAAAGCTTTTCATATATTTGCTTTCTTGTCATCTTTGTAATTCTATTCCATTACACTTTTCTTTCAAAGCTGAAGAAAATGACATTGTTTGCAAACTTTAAATCAAATATTTTGAAACTCAGACATTAAGATAACAGTGTCTCATTCACACAATAGTAATTAACATTTTATCTTGGGACATGAAGATAAAAAGAATAGTCTTTGTTTTATTTGGTTTTTAATGGGAATGCAAAATATAGGATAAATATCTTCCAAATTTGGACTTAAATACAATTCTTAGGTAAACGGAACTGCCTTAGAGAGAAAAGGAACAATGAAAATAAACCTTCAGAATGGTCATGCTCCAAAACATTTACCGAGGAAGCAATGTCAAGAAATAAGAGCATCTCCCATATCCAACATGACTCAGTCACTCCTGTAAGCATCCACAAGAGCATCACAAGCAGTGCAGAGCTGTCACCCAGATTAAACCTCCCTGCAGGACCTGTGACACACATGGGATCTGCAGAAACCCCGGGAGAGGAAACCCCCCCAGTGACAGGTGACTCCTGCAGCAGGGTCAGGCCACCACTGCCACGACACCACCAGGGATCCCCAAAGCCTGTGGTGGACCTGGAGACTCCAATCTCAGCACTCAGCTGCTCCTTCTGACAGAAGTGTTACCAGTCCCTTGATCTGTATCAACTCCCATTATTGAAAATAACAATGTGCCAGCCTTCCTCTTCTCCCTTTCCCCCCTCTCCCTCATATCTAGGCTTTGCTTACTCCAGCTTTCATCCATCATGAGGCTGCAGCTCTGTCTCTTGGATTAAAGAGCACTCAAACACACAAGAAATGCTTTTGTTTGAAGAACAAACAGGAACCTTCTGTCCAACCTTTGACTTGGATGGATCTGAGCTACTGATCTTCACACAGCAACTGGAGCTTCTGGGCTCAGTTCCCTGAACGTCCCATGACTCCCCAACTATTTTATAATGCAGGGATAGACCAGTTGCTTCGTGAGCAGTTGAATCATCTAAAAAATATGAAAGAGGATATTGACTTGAATCTATTAGATGTTTTTATCTGCCAAGCAGGGAAAGCAAGTTTGGCCTCTGAACCAGGCTGATTCAGAGAGGGGAAGAGGAAAACAAATGTGTGTTTACCTTCGTACACAGAGGGAAGGGAGAGAAAGAAAGAATTTCTCACGAATTGACAAGAACATCCCCTCCCACAGCAAGGACAACAAGGTCATTCAGTGCTCTACAGCTGTTCCAATGACAATACCTTCCACTTAAAATAGTTTTTGGAAGCTACAACTCTGGTCCAAAGGTTGACTGGAAACTGCTCCCAGCCAAGGAAGGGAAAAATAAAGGGTTTGTTTTTCACAAACCCTGAAGTTTAAATCCATCTCCCCAAATAACAGAGGTTTGGCTGCTAATTCATGGCTCAGACTGGTGGACCATGAGCCACCAGGACCAATGAAGTCTGTGTTGTGGTAGAGCATCTCTGAAGCCAGAGGTCTAAGATGACCCCACCTGCCAATTTCCATCGGGGACGTTCGGAATGTCTTCACCAACATGATTTAACAAAGAGTCACCCTAAAACATTCCAGCTTTTCTGAAGTCCTCAGGCCTTCTGGACATACGTTTTAAGGATTCCAATATTCTGGAAAAAGAACATTACTGCTTACCTGACTTGGGCTGCAGAGTGAGATGGACCAAGACAAAGTGGCTGAGAACTAAGAGTGAGACTGAAGAGGTATCATCTATTCTACCTCACTTATTTTTTAAGTACTTCTGCACATCCATAACAATCAGTAAGCACATCCAACAAGGCTACTGACACATTATAGTTAAATTCTTGCCTGTGAGCACTTAATGTACAGACTGAAGCTCAGTCATCATCATGCTTCATTCCTCTTCCAAGGCAATGAAAGTAAAAGAAAAGTAAAATTCCAGAAAACCTGAATGCAACCGTGACATTTTTATCCCTAAGAAATTCATGCAGCATTGTGGACTCTGCAAATGCACACAAGTAAACACAATCTTAACATTTTGCAAAATTAAGACATAATACAATATGCATAAGAACCCATATTTCCTCAGTAGTGAGTGTTGTTAAAAAAATTGTGCATTTCCTGGCTTTAAGATGCCTAATTCCACTAATTTGATATTTGTGACCATACCTATTTTTGGAACATCTATGGAACACGTACACAAAGGAGAGAAAAACAAATTCTAAATGCAATGCCATGAATAGAGCTATAGTTCATGAATCTTTTCTTCCCTGAGAGAATCTGAGCATTAAGCACTGCACCACACAAAGCAAATGTATCACAGCCCCTTTTTTAAGGGTGATTTGTGCCTGTGGCTTTTTTTTCTCTGTTACTTTTGGGTTCATCTTCTGATTATTTTCAAAATTCTCCTGTTCAGGAAAGCCTCTTGAAGTGCATTAGGGCTTACACACTTGTCCCAGACTGTTTAATTTAGCCCTAATACCTTGAGGAAGCTTCAGGATGGATTGTTGCTGCTGCGATTAAGGAATCAATCCCACCCCCTGTTGAGAAGGTTGGATGGATGCCTTGCCCCCAGAGGGAAATCAACACTGCTCCACTGACCAGCAACTCCCAACCACCACTGTACACCCATGGATCATGAATAAAGAAAAAAGTACTTAATTCTTACATTCTAATTGTAAAAGGGTTTCTGAATTTCCATTATTTAGACATTTTTTACTAGTTCAACTCTGCAAGTGTGGATTCCAGCTTTTGGCTCCTCTGCCACTATTCCTTTTTTTTTTTTTTTTTTGGTTCCCAGGGATTAACCCACAAGCAAAACCACAGAAGATGACTATGCTGAGCCAACAATAGATTCAACATTCAATACAAATGCCTATAATTGTATGCATGGAACCCATAAATATCATGTAAAATGTCTTCTGACCTTTGTGTGAATGGAGTGCACTACTTTGTCATGCTGTTCCCAACCATCAAGCACTTCAACTCAGCTGCTAATAACCAAGTGAAATATTTATATTTGTATTGTTTAGCTCAGCAAAGGCTTTTGTTAGTGGAACAATTCAACACGCTCCCTCAACCATTAAATGCTGGCATTATGATACACGAGCTTTCTGTTCAAGACTAAGTATTCTCAAAGAGTGACAACTCTGCAGACCCAGTCTCCAAAGATGCCTAAATTAGGTGCATGTGTTTCACAATACCACATTTCTTGTAAAAATTTTTGTCTTCCAACAATTACAGCTTTCCTATTTCAAGATAGCTTCATGTCAATCATACTGAACCTCTGGAAAAAGAGCTTTCAGCAATTTCATACATAATACAGGTATAAGGATGACACAGACAGGAATCAGAGCAAGAGCCACAATGCAGAAATGAAAAAGCAGCCCACATTTATCTGGAAGAGGAGGTGGGGAGATGCTCACAGTTCATATTGTGCTTTACCAGGCATGGATGCACCCTGCCACCCTTCCAGGGCAGTTTTCTGGGCCACTCCACTGCATCTCAGAAAGCCACATGCACCCACGCAGGCAGATAAACTTTATTTTATCTTTAAATAGAGCTGGAAAGTAGCTAGCCCCCCTATTCCAAAAATAAGGCTGTAAATCCCCAGGGCACTGATTTAAATAGGAACAGAGTCACACATGTCATGTGAGATGCATTCTCACCACCTAAAGAGTCAGCTGGTTCACTTTTAGGTTTCAGGTAAAGCATGCAACAATAACCTGTGAGTGCAGGATCCCTTGGCTGGCTGTCCCTTGGGAGGATGGAGCAGATCAGCTGATGGCATCTTTGAGCAAAGCAGCAAAGAAACCCCCTAACCAATACAGACACGACAGAAATGTTTGCTTAGGAAGAGTTTTTTGCACACCAAAAACTGAAGCAAAGCTGTGCTACACAGTTTTTGAGCTTTTGCATGTTAAGTTATGAACACATGCCAACAGCATCCTCTGTGAAACCCAGATGTTTCACAACTCCAAAGACTTGTAAGGAAATAAAGGCTCTTGACCAGCACATACAACCCTTTTCTCTCACCCTTTATTTTTAGGGTTTTCCAGTGACTACACACGAGCAAAAGGATCCCAGACTGATGTATTTGGGAGAGACAGACAAGATGGGTGAAAAAATATTTATGTAGGGTTCTATCACAGCTCTCCCAGTCCATCCACTGCCAGTTTTTCTTTTACTACAGCAAAACCTTAGTTACACACTCTTAATTAATGCTACTCCTGTAAGACCCACATTTGACAGATCAACATCCCTCAAGAGCACAAGAAATATTTCCCTTCCCAATTTAACTTTTGTTTGAGAAAACACACTTCCATTCACTCACTGCTTCATGCCAATCATTTTTCTTCTTTTTGTAAATACAAGATAAAAGTGTTAAAGCATTTCTCTCTGCATAAGAGAGCATAATGCAGAGTGAAAAAATATTATCTAAACACATTTTAGGCTTATTTGCTAAACAATTCCTCAAGGCTTTCTGCACAGAACAAGTGGATGAAAAACAGCAGTGCACGCACTTCTGGATAAAGCTCTCATTTGGGGGATGTGGTCAAATATTCCTCCACAGTGAGTAAAGATGCAAAACGAAACCACAGAAATCAACGTACACACATCGAAACCAGTACGTCAACTATACTTAAATGTTACGTGGAAAAAGCCACATAAAACAGCAGTGCTACACAGCCAAGCAGGTAAAAGAGGACTGCTGGGTCTATTCATTACTTTTCTGCTTTGCTTCTTATCTAATCTTCATCCTTTGCTCCATGCTTCTTCCTTCCCCTTGTACACCCACTATACTTTCTCCTGATCCCATCAAACTCTTGCCTTGTCCTTCCTAATGCACTAATCCCATTGCATGGCCTGTCTGACAGCAAGTCACAATCCCACCCAGAGCCCAACCCTGCTCTCCCTACAAGCTCTTTATCCAAACTGTTTCCTTGTTACTGACTGGTTCCTTGTTTTCTTTGTTTAATTTCATTTTCTCCTCCTGAGCTCATTTCTGCTGTTTCCTTTGTTCAGTTCGCCCTGGTTCTCCCCCTGTCAGAACTGCCAGCTTCAATTACCTCTCCTCAAATGACCCTATCTCCATCATTCTTGGCACTTCAAGAACAGGAGCAGTTCCTAGACAAGCAGATCCAACTGTCTGTAACCAGATCTTAGGATGATCTTCTGCTCTTTCTTCCCCACCTTCAGTCTCTTGAATCAGGCAGTTTCCTCTCTGACCACAGCACCTCACTCGCCCTCAGGTGAGTGTAACAAGAGAAGAACCAGCCTGTAACAACAGAAGAACCGGTTTGCTACCATTAAGAAAGTACACAGGTGGTCAGGAGGACCTTTAGCATGACTTGGTGCAGCCCTGCTTTCCATCCCCTCTCCTCCCAGCTGTCAGTCTGCTTTCTTCCACTATTCTTCCTTAACACAGATCCCACTCTTCCAGGGCTGTCCTCCAGCCGGCTTCTTCCTCTGCCAACAAAGGAGCCCGAGAGCAGGAGAGGCTGCCCAGCTCCACCCTGGCCTTGGGCAGCCATGGCATGGGATGTCTGGCTGCTCTCCTGCAAGGACCAGACTGAGCCATCTGCAATTATTCCCTGGGTGACCTCATCACCTTGTCCCACAAAAACCCCTCCGAGGCCAAAACGTAGCCAGCGCCCACGAAGACTTTGTCAATAATATCTTCTCAGAGCACATGCAAAATCGGATTTTTCCAAAGAGTTACAGTTGGGAATATTTTCTCAAGAACAGCACCCTGTTCAACAGCTTTTGTCTGCCAAATTTTAAACCCTTGCTCCAGTGAATGGGAGCACAGCAGCTTTCCAAAACCCAAGAGGCATCGTGTTTAGCATGTGCAATACACTGGCCCTGGTAACTGAATAATTCTGACTAATCTGAAACAAAAAGCAAGAGGTGGGTGCAGAAAGGAGAAAACTGCAGCCTGAGCACACTACTGTGGAAAAAAATGTAAGTAGCAGAAAAGAGATAACTTGAACAGGAAGTGTTAAATACCTTCTCAATAAGAAGAGCTCCCAGTTCAGAGGCTGAGACAGAGAAAACTGTCCAAGGCACCCAATAAGCAATTGCTTGGTGTTAATTGGAGCAAAATCTCCAGGAGTGCATTTAGGAAAAAGTATATTCTCAGGATCTCTACAAGATGATCCCTCTCCTGTCACATAGGTAGTACTCCTTTATCTGCACATCCACAGGCTCAGTGCAATGAAAGTAAAATGTTTGAACTATAAAATGAATTATTTATGAGAGAAATTGTACCTGCTGTTCCCAGAGGAGTAAGTCTAAACACTACAAACTACCCTTCCCCTTCAGACACGTGAATGGTGCCAGCAGCACTCGTGCCTGCCCCACTGCAAGGGCAGAACTGAAGGAATTGCTTTCTAAAAACTCTTTAGGTACCAAATAGAAGCACTTGAAAAACACCCAACAAGAGATGGCCAAGTGACACGTGTTTAATGGAAGAAATCTATTTTATTTCAGCTACAGAAAGAATAATCCACTATGGGATTTCCTCAGGATTAAGGACTATCTGGGTGACTTGGTAGCTCATTGGGGACCATCCTTCTAAACCAGGCATTAGTTCCCAAGTGACTCCATTTTAAGTTTTATTGCTTTACTGGGTTTCAGAGGGCAGCTGGGGGATTGTTGTTGTTCTTCTGGGTGTTTTCCCAATTAGGTTGACTCTTCCTCCAATAAATTAAGGACAACATTGCAACAGAACTGCTTCTTTACGTGCTTTACAACATGATCTGCTTCAGTGATCAGCAATGAACACCAGGCAAGCAGCATTTCATTCTTGCACTTCAACTCTGCTGTAAGTAATCTAGAAACCCCCATCTCCTGTATTTTCAAATTTTAGATGGAAAAAGAAACATTTTATTTAATTATGCCAACAAACCATTCTTAATAAATTGAACCAAAAGGAATTATTGACCACGTTAATAAATTTGTCGCCGGACAACAAGGAGACAAGACAATCATGTTAAATTCCAAAGGGATCCAAACTATTCCACCACACCTGCTTTAGAAAAAGTAAAAACATCATATCCTGTACATACACACAACATATATAGTACTTTTCCACTGTTTTGTATTTTAGAGCCAAGGCCATTGATTGACCAGAATAACAAAGACGGCGACATGCTAAGAGAGAACAGTGTTTTAACTCTCACAGCTCACTGGTTAAAGCAAAAAAATTAATAGAAAAGCAGTGTTTGTAGGGGTGGAAGGAGGAAGAAAAGTTTCATTTGAAGTGTATGATTATATTGAAGGGGGAAGTTATTTTAAAATATTTACAAAAACACTAAGGAAACTCAACAAAGCATTGGATTTTGACAGCTGGATTGGATTCAATGTGTAACCAACCTCAGCAACATTATTTCAAACAGGATGAAAGTGAATTTCCAAAAATTCATTAGCAGGTTACCTGTCCAGCAATCAAAGGCAATAATGAGAAGCAGGTTATTAAGTTACAGTGCAGCAGTGGCTCCTACTCTTCATGTGGAACTCGGCTTTTGAAATTCTGCTTTAAAAGAATGTTTTACAGCTTTTGAAATTCTGCTGTAAAAGAATGTTTCACAACATGAGTAACACTAATGAGCTGCAAGGAGTCCAGAAAAACATCGTCTCATGTTTGACTGCCTCCCCATATGGTTCGAGGAAGCGGGGGATCTTGAGCAGCCACAATACGACTGCGAAGAGCCTGTGGCTGAAAGGGAAAACATGTATTCTGCAGCCTTGACTCACGCTGAAAGACCGTAAATCCCCCATTTTTTTTAATTAATAGGTAGGAAATACAAGAACAGGTTGGAGACAATATTGTAGAAAACCTCTTTCTTAAAGCAAAGCAGAATTGTAAACGAGATTACTCACACGTTCATACATTTAAGACTGAGCGACTCCTTTAGGTACCAGAAGAGAGTCCTTCTACTCCTGGTGCCTGCAGGTGCTAAGGGACCTCACACATAACCCCATTCTCCAACCAACCAGCTCCTGTGAGCAGCAGAGGAGCCCCCACACCACACATCATCCTAAAGTTTAAAAATTATCTCTTCTTAAACTCAAAAAAAGGACTATGATGGCAATAACTTTACCGTGCACAAACCAAGAGGCTGCAGCAGCCCAAAATCTCACCCCGTGCTGGGCAAACACATGAAGGTGTGAGCTGCACAATGCAGACACCGTGTAATGATTCAGCTGCTGTAAACTATTCCTCACTCGCTAATCTGCATATACTTACCACTTAAAACAGTGAGTGAGCCACTGTGAAATAAGGAGATATTAATGGCAGACAGTTTTGCTACCTCAAAACTGTCCAAATAACTATACAGAACACCAAACCAATACTATATAAGTAATAAAAAGCGAATTTTGATTTGAAGTGCCCATCTCCAGCACTCTGTGTACAACTTTTACTGAGGGCTTTAGGATAACCAAGCCAACATTATAAATATAATGCATTTATTAGTGACTTGAGCCTGTTTTCCTCCAGTCTCTCACTGTATTTGCTTTTAGGTTGCCTTACTCTGGGAGCATTTTTTTTTTTTGTGACTGAAATTTCAGATGCTTTGAAATACACAAAAGTATTAACTAAACAGAAACCAAGATTCCGTGAAACAAAGAAAAGAGAGTCAGCGGTACACAGCCCCGCCTCTAGGAGTTGTCTGAACGACATCAAATAAGTTGCAACAATTCACAGCCAATTTACAACAAAATACACGTTTCAGAAAAGCATTTGCCATCACCACAGGAGAAGATTGTCTACGCTGCCAACAATTCATCCACCCACCTGTGAGGGTTCGGCCCATAATGGAAACTCTCAGCTCATCAGAGTTAACCTGTGACTTATCATGCAAGACTAAATACTGGTGTCCTTCTCCCATCAGGCACCATCTCCTTTTCATTTCGGTGTTGGAGACTCACAGTTAACACCCAAAATCGAAGAATTGGGGGGGCGGGGGCTGTGGGAGGTGTGAGAATGGGACGGGTGGGATGACACACACCCCGTTTCTATTGTATGCAACCAACTAGTGGTGCACACAATAAGACGAGATGTTGGCTCAAGAAGCAATGCATCAAACCTCAGATCCAGCTCCGCAGATCCTCTTAGAAAGGACAAGCTGAGGAAAACAAAGCCTTCGTTTAAGATGACATTTCACTGCTGTGCCCAGACAGCACAGTTACTACAATGTCACCAAGGTCAAAGCCAGCCAGGTGCTCCAGACTGTTTCCAAATGTGAGTCACCTCTATATGCAACAGCCATACATTGCAAACCCTACTGAATAACAATGCTGCATTCAAGCAAATTGCAGAAATGCAAGATTACAGCTGTTTAAACAAAAATTCTGCTGATGAAATAGAGACGCCAGTCCTGAGAGAGGAAACAATTTAGCAGTTACAGAGAGCAAGTGGGGCCTTCAGGTTCTCAGAGTTGCACCTACGTGGAACGAACTTTAAAAGGCAAAACCAACCATATCCACAATCCATGTTTTGGCATACTAAAGCATACTGGAACTCTACAAGCAAAAGGTGTGGTCCCCAAAGTATCGGTTCCGTGAGGAGTTGGCCCACAGAGCCCCTTTGCATGAGGGCAGCAAATTAAGTCCTTTGCAAATACTGAATATCCACCTTCTCACAGGCTGAAAGGACAGTGGCAGCTGTTAGCAGCCACCCAGCTTTCACAAAGGTCAAAGAAAATTTTGATTAAATCACCTTCCTCCCCAAGCTTTTTTTAAACTTTACACTGAATGTGGAAAAAAAAACCCCAACAACAAACCCACAGCATGTGCACCTCTGAAACATTCATACTGAAACATTCTTAACAAAATGGTAAAACTTTCCACATTTAACCCCTTGACCACTTACACTTGCCATGCTGTGACAGTATTCAGAAAAGGCAGAGTTTTTCCCGGACCATTTAACCACAGATTTACACTTAGCTCCCCCCAACTATATCCTGTACCAAAACTCATCATCAGCAAGGTTCATTCCCTTCAGTATTCCAACCATGAAGCCACAGCCTCTTCCACTCAGAAGACAAGCACCCAGAAGCCAAGGTTAGTTTCAGCTTAGTTTGCAATGTAATTCCACTTGTTTCAAGGGCTTCATACCACACCAAACAGCACTGGTGGGAAGTGTGGCACACAACTATGATTTTACTGGCTAAAGCACCCTTCACAATAGCTGTGTGTGCCATGCTCCATGTTCTTTCCCACTAGCCAAGAGAGAAAAAAGGGTGAAGGAGATCCAAGTATACTTTTACAGCCAATTGACCCCAAAGTGTAGTTACTGAAGGTACAAGTCAGGTCTGCA
This sequence comes from Corapipo altera, assembly GCF_003945725.1. Taxonomy (NCBI): domain Eukaryota; kingdom Metazoa; phylum Chordata; class Aves; order Passeriformes; family Pipridae; genus Corapipo; species Corapipo altera. Next base: position 5,155,402 of record NW_020884901.1, on the reverse strand, counting down.
TACTGGTACATATAACCTTTATTTACCATTTACATTAAGAATCGTTATTATTTAAATTAATATTGCCAATTTCAAGAATCAGACATGAAACAAGTAACTACTATACCCTCCCACCTGTTAGCCCTTAATGCACTCTTCAACCAGGGTGAAAAATAAAACAGTTCAGAGCTATTCTGTCCTTCACCCATCGCTTCCTCCTCAGCTCCCGAATGTCTGAAGCAACAGGTAGAAAGAATTCTGCAGGGCTTGGGTGGATGGACAAACTGCACAGAGCAGCCCTGCACGCAGGGAACTCACACAGGGTTACAGGAGACCTTCAGGTTCTGTTCTGTAACACTGGATTGAAGGGAGGCCCCAGGTGATCTCATTATCCCAAGCATTCCACCTCATACAGGTGCTGCGTTAGCACCTCTAATAATTCTAGTTATGGGTCCATTTACACTCACAGGGACAATGTTGAGATGTAACTCAAAGTCCAGAATGGAGTGAAATATCAAGAACTTTGCAATAGGATTTGCAACCCAGAGGCAGAGAGATACATTCACATCACAGGCTAAAAGCCTGTTTTGGGAATAACTTCCACATTGCTAAAGGGATTTTATTGCTTCTGAAGTATGAGGCTTTCTGCAACCAGCTTTTTTCCCCCTGCAGGAACGAACAGAAATTCTACATAACTCCATGCACATTAGCATCCTACATGCTCTAAAAAGCAAGCTCGATTTTACTTCTCCTTTGCTACATTTAAAGAGGTGAATCACGAACACACAACCAGCCTGGTAGATCAGAGATAGAGGGTGCAAGTCAAGCCTGAGCAAACATCGCTGATCTTTCTAGCAAATTTCTAAACGACAGTTGAAAACACCTGTTATTGCCTCAACTTCCAGTCCTTCAATCCATATACCAGTCACATGTAGAACAGGAATTTGCTGCTTACAACACCTGCTCCTAAAAACCCATTCCGTGGCTACTTAAAACAAAGACTTAAGCTTGGAGGTAAATGGAAATTTAATTTTGTTTAAAAACAACATGCCACGATCAACAGAAGAAGGTGGCATATATTAAATACAAGTTGTTTGTGTGGTTTCCTTTGCCCGTGAAATGGAGAATGCAAAGTGAGAAATCACTGTTTTGGCCTAAATACCCAGAGCGCTGGAAACCGTCAGTGATTTCAAAGCTCTGCCCAATTTAAAAGGGACCAACTCCTGCCAAATTTGTATCTAGATTAATTTAATCCGTTGTTCCAGCCCTTTTCCTCAGTAACCTGCTACACTTCTCAAAGTGCTACACTGAAGACACGAGGCATGATACTTTGATGCTGATTAAGCCAATTTCACAAACAAAATTTTCAGAGGAAAAAATGTTACAAAAACAGTTTGTAACTGCTGCAGAAGACAAATACATGACTGTGTGCACACACCTGCAAATATTGCATAAACAAAAACAACTATTTATAAACATTACTCTCTACTACTGTTCTTGTACACAAACAAATCAGTATCACTTGGAAACTTTGAAGAATGAGAAAAAATTGAGTTCCTTTTGAGAATTCAGAATTTGTTTTCCAATATCAAAATTGTTATTTTGCCTCTTACTCTAATCACACTCAAACTATTTCATCCCCTCCCAAAGCATCAAGATGTAGAAAAAGGAGGCAACTGCAGATTTCCCCAGAAACATTCCCATGCAGCAGAGCTGTTTATATAGTGATGAATCAATATAGCATCACTACACTCTTTCAGCAGTATGTATCACCTTTCTTTCTATGGCATATAAAAACATACCACAATAACCTCTCCCAGTCAGCATTTGCTCCCTAATTTACTGTCTAGTTCTAACCAGATTTGGCTACAACATGACTCCAATGTCACAGCAAAACGGGATGCTGAACCGCCTTCCAGAACGGGCTAGGAATGCATCCAGAAAGGACAGCAATTAGCACGTCTAAAATAACCATTTCTACACAGGGACAGTTTAAGAGCTCAGATATGGTTTCATCTCAGCTCGCACCGGTTACCAGCCCCAAACAGATGACTACAGGAGCGAATCCTGCAGTGCTTTGCAACCCAGATGACCCTCTGCCACTCATCCTTGACTTCTCCATTCAAAACACCGTTTCCGTTTTCCTCTTCCCCCTCCCTCCCGAGCACAGATTTGTCCCGAGATGTTTCGCGTCCCACCGCGAAGGGGACAGCCCGGTCCCCCGGCTCCCGTGCCCGGGTACCAGCCCTCCCCGAACCAGCAGGTTTGCTCCATGCTCCACCATCAAACATGGCTGCAGCATGTCCTCTTTGTGACTGAATATGTGTAACAGCTCTTCTGCCTTCCCGCACTTCTTTTATCTGCCCTCCCTTCTTTCCTCCGATTAGCGAGGGACCATTTCAAATCGCTGTTACCCCCCCTTCTCATTCCTCTTTAACAGTTTGATATTTTCCATTAACGCTCCGCCGGTAAACCAAATCCATTTCTACTTTCCAGGTCCTCTTCAAAAACATCAAGGAGCTTTACACACCGAAACCCTCCGCACCTTTAGAAGCCTGCTTATTTACACTCAGCACAAAAAAGTCTACTCGTAAAAACCTCCGTCCGCGGCAGAGAAGCCCCCTCTTAAGAGCAGCGGCAGGAAATTTTATCATCTGGCTTTTCTTCCCTGCAGCTCCCTCTCCTGAAACCGGACCCCCCGTTACAGATCCACCTCGGAGCCTCCCGCAGCAGCCGCACACAAAACCCAAACCCACCCCGGGGGCGAGCCTCCCTCCACCGCTTAATTTTTTGTGCTGCGGAGCTTTTTTTTTCCTTTAGATTGTTATTATTGTTTAATTTCTCCAGCATAAATAAATAAATAAATAAATAAATAAATAAATAAATAAATAAATAAATAAATAAATAAATAAACAGAAGTCCCGAATCCCCGCTGGGATTTTTCCCTGCAGTGGCCGCACGTTAAAAGTTCGCGGAGCGGGGTGGGCCGGGGGGGGGAGAGCGCCGGGCACGGACCCGTCCCCCCGCACCGGCCCCGCACGGACCGTTATGAGCCGGGGGCGGCAGCGCAGCCGCGCTCCCCCCGCACTCCCTCACTCACTCACCCACAGCTCCGTGCCCCAGCTCATGGCTCCGCCGGGGGAGGGGTCTCGCCGTGCCCTGGCTGCGCTTCCTCGCCGTTCGGAGGAGCCGTGCGGGGCGGGACGGGCGCTGCTCTCACCGCCGCTCCCGCCTCATCGCGCCGCAAAATGGCCCGAGCGGCGCCGCGCGGGGCGGGCGGGGGGGGGGGGGGGGGGGGGGGGG
>NW_020884901.1:5068010-5152020 GCF_003945725.1 Corapipo altera | reverse complement strand
GGGGGGGGGGGGGGGGGGGGGGGGGGGGGGGGGGGGGGGGGGGGGCGAGTGACAGCTCGGGCGCTGCGCAGGCGCGGCCCCGCCTCGGGCGGCGGAATCCACTCGGTGAGTCCCGGAGCCGAGCTGGGGGGACCCGCGCTGGGGGGACCCGCAAGGAGCGGCCAGCCCGGCCCTCAGCCCCCCACAGCACCACCCCCAAGAGTCGCGCCCTGTGCCCCAGAGCGCCGTCCAAATGCTCCCTGAGCTCTGTCCGCCTTGGTGCTGTGAGCCTGTTCCAGCTCCCGCCCGCCCTCTGGGGGAAGAACCGCTTTCTAATATCCAGCCTAGACCTCCCCTGACACAACTTGAGGCCGTTCCCTCGGGTCCTGTCACTGGTCGCCACAGAGCAGAGATCAGTGCCTGCCCTTTCTCCTCCCCTCACCAGGAAGCTGTAACTGCAATGAGGTGTCCCCTCAGTCTCTGGTCACCAAGGAGCTGGCACTCCCTGCCCACAGGGCAGCCCTGCTCACACAGTCATCGAATCATAGACTCAGCAAGATGGAAAGAGACCTTTAAGGTCATCAAGTCCAACTGTCCACCCAGTATTACCAACTGCAACCCCCAAATCACATCACCCAGCGCCACACCCAACACCTCCAGGGATGGTGACTCCACCACCTTCCTGGGCAACCCATTCTAATGCCTGACCACCTGAACAGTGAAAAAACTCTTTTCTAATACCTGATCTGAATCACCCCTGCCTCAGCTTAAGGCTGTTTTCTCTAGTCAGTAATCATAGAACATCCTGAGTTGGAAGGATCATCAAGTTCAACTCCTGGCCCTGCACAGGATACCCTAAGGATCCCACCATTTGCCTGAGAGTGTTGTCCAAACACTTCTTGAACTCAGACAGGCTCTGGGAGGTGACCACTGCCCTGAGGAGCCTCTCTCAGGGCTTCTTGACCACCTCTAATTTGAATCTCCCCTGTCTCAGCTTAAGGCCATTTCCTCTGGTCCTCTCACTGCAGGTAGAAGAGATTGGCCCCCACCTCACTACAACCTCCTCTCAGGTTGCAGAGAGCAATGAGGTACCCCCCGAGTGTGGCCTGCCCTCCTCTTTTTGAGACTAAAGAAATCCAGCTCTTTCAGCCAGTCTAGACCTTTCATGAGCCTTGTTGCTCTTATGGTGAGGAGCCCAAAACTGAACTCACTACTCAAGGTACTCACCAAACTACAGGGATGGTGATTCCAACCCCACCCACCCTCAGGTGCCACTTCCCCACCTCTTACCGCCCTCCTCCCAAGCCAGGTGGGGCCGGTTTTGAATCAAATGTTCCTTTTTTGATCATTTGTAAAGGAGGCAAGTGCCCTAGAGAGAAGGGAATCCACACCCCTAAAACTTAGAACCCTTTAAGCTGTGTCAGGCAAGGTTCAGGTTGGGCATTAGGAGGAATTTCCTCATAGAAAAAGTGATTAAACATTGGAACAGGCTATCCCTGGAGGTGTTCAAGGAACTGCTGGATGTGGTGCTCAGTGCCCTGGTCTAGTTGACATGGTGGTGATTGATCAAAGGTTGGACTTGATCATCTCAGAGGCCTTTTCCAACCTAATTGATTCTGTGAACTGACTGCAAGAGCTGACTTCTAACTCAGCTAAGCAGTATATACACCCCCCACCCCCAAAATAACCCAAATCCAGGAATATTAAATCCACCATCTGTCACCAACACACTCAACAAGCAAGCAAGGAAAATTACCAAATTATCTGCCTTTGCATAAATGTGGGTTATTGTAGCAATTACACAGGCCTTGTAGAAAATGGCTCATTTCCTTGCCAGAGAAATATTTATTTTGTGCTCCTCTTCCTCTGTGTCATTTATTTGAGCTGTGTCACTTAATCTCATTTCTGCTTTTGCGCTACAACAAATGTAAAAAAGAGCTTGAGACTGAAATATTTATTGCTGCATCAACTCATGAGAGACTTACATGGGGAGAAAAAAAGGGGAGGATATTTATTCACCTGAGGAAAAAGGCTTCTGCTTATAGAGGGTGGGGATGCTTTTGATGTGAGAAGATAAAAATTGACCAGCTGCTACAACAAGCATTATCTCCTCTGGATTAATGCACTTCTTCCACTGATGCTCGGCTATTACCCTACATGAAAAAGAAAAACATATTAAGCAATTCCAACATTTAGAACAACAATGAAGACAAATGTTATGTTAATAACAGAATTGCATTTATTTTTATCCGAGTTCCATTGATTTGAACATGGGAGTAGAATGCTGCTCCTCACACAGCTGTTTTTGAAGAGAGACAGAACTGGCAACGCTTTTGTTCATCATTAGAAATTATTACTTTGAAGGACTGACTTCACAACAGCTAAAAGACATGCTGTTCAACTCATTTTAGAGTACTTCTTCTTTTTACTGCCAACATATTTAAATATCCAAGCCTGCCCTGCTGCCTGAAGCACAACCACAGTCTTCCAGGGGCCTGTACTTCCACAGACTCAGACCCAACATCCTTAGCCCTACATCCATCCAGCACACATTGCAAAACCAGACAGCACAGTTGCATCGAGACTTTTTGAGAGCTTAACCCATAAATACTTGTAGGAAAAGAATGTACAGAAACAGAAAGCAGCGCTGGTATCACCTGAGGTAAGGTTGCTGTGGAATTTCCTTTTGCACAAAGAGCTGGGAGGGGAACAAGGCAAACCTGTTACACCAGCATGGGCAGGGAAACCTGTCCACACCAAGAGATAGAAATGCTCCACCAGTTCCAGAAAGATAAAGGCCAGAAATACGAGTTTTGTATTATGATGGTACATTTGAATAAGCCATGCAAAAAACTATGACAAGATATCAAAATTTGTGTGGACAGAGGCTCAAGACAAAACCTAAATAAAATTCTAGATGCTTCTAGAACAGGACTTCCTTTGACTGTCTTTATTGTTTAGCCTGAAACTCTCCAAGGCAGGGACTGCCACTTACATTATTACTTTCAGTTGTACAGTGCCCAAAACAACAGGGCCTGCAGCTTGGCTAGTCCCTAATTACTAATGTAATTAGAAATGACAGGAGCTTTAAGAGCCCTTTATGCTGAAGTAGATGCTGGAAAGCTCAGTAGTTCTCAGTCTCAAAAAATAACTCAAAATGACATTTATAAGTTGCATTACTAGCCCTTATTTATTCAGTTTGCATAATCCATTTCTGAGCAACACAGAAGCTGGTAGGAGTTTTCCCTCAGCCACGCTGAGAACAAGACCATGCAGATCTGTTTTCCAGATATGGGCCTATTCCTGTAAATTCTCTGTGTTTACCCCTCCTGTTGTTATGATTCAGAACACTCCCAGATTCAGCTCATAATTCCAAGCAGAGGTAATTCCCTTTTTAGAAAGCCAAGATTTTGTTCAGAAAACCTCAATCCCACTTGAAAACTGCCAGATTAGCTGCTAAATGACTGAGAAACTACATAAAGGAGATAAAATAAACCCCTAAACTACAGTTCAATCTAAGCCCTTTTCTCTGTGTTTGTTTACTTATGCAAAGAAAGAAAAATCACAACTTTCAGAGCAAGTACAAGCACTTCCAGCTTCCAGGGTAGAGCAGGAAGAAGACCTACCTTTCCTCCCAGTTATCACCCATACAGCTGCTTCCCTTTGATTTTATAACTCTACCCATATCATCCATGTCCAAGATAAGGAACGTGGATCCTGCTTGTAACCTCTCATACACTGGGACTGAAACAGCACCAGGAAAGGAAGAGGACACACCTTTCCTTGAGGCCATCACCATCACAGCTGTTTCCTTTCTGCTCTTACAACACTGCACAGGTCATTCAGACACACAGCTTGGGACCTGGGTGCTCTTTAATGACCCATCAGTCCCCAGAGGGGACTGATTAAGAACTGATAAACCGTAATAAAGTGTAATGGCCCTGGCCAGCCCAGCCTGGGGCCTCTGCCCATGCACCCAGGAGCTCCATTTAAGCTCTGGTCTGAAAGCCCAGCTGTTTTTCCCCGTTTTGCAGGGGGTCCTGACTGCAGCTCAGCCTATGCCTGGTTATAAACCCTGTTGATGTGGAGCCTGGCTCACATCTGGCCTTTTTGCAGACCTGCCTCATCCCTGTGGATGCACATTGTTAGGCTGTGACTGACCTTAGTTACCATCACCCAAACTGCAGATTGACCTCTCAGCTCAGCCTTGCCCTTGTCTCATGGCTGTGAACTCACCAGGTGACCTGGATTTTCGCTGTTTCCAGCTCCAGCCCCAGGTGTGCTCTTCTCTCCTTGCCCCAGGACTGAGTGGCTCCTGCTCTGTGTCTGTTTTATCTTGCTCATCTCCCCACTCCATACTTGTACCAATCTCAATAGTTGGCCATAATACATGAAAAAAAAATTAACAAAATCTGTGAAGGGTTCTAATTAGATTTTTTTTTTTGTTTGCTTAAAATGACAGAGTAAAGAAAAAGATATCCAGGCTAAGAATAACTCTATGTGCTGGAAGAGTACATTTAGAGCATAGAGAATCTTGTCTGGAAGCCACAATGAAAACATATCAATATAGTGATGAGAGTTTCTGTTAGGTGATGGACAGCAGCTGGTTTGCATATTGATAGAGATGTAAATTTAGGTACAGGCATCTTTTAACACAAAAATTCTTAGAGAATTGGATACACAAAGAAAGTAAGCATGTTATAAATTCTATTTTCAGGATCATTTAGTGTAGGTAAGTGGAGAACTTAGTTACTACAATATCCTAATAGGTGCAGAAACATTGAAAAAAAATAAAGATCTTCAGACAGTTTCTAGTCTGTGGCATAAAAATCCCTGATTTCTCTAAGGAATAATCCTCAGACTAAGAAAGGCTCTTCAGATGAATCAATACCCAGAACTACAGGGAAATGCAACGTGCTCTTTGACCACTGAAGCAGTCAAAGTGTGCCTGATCCTTGGGAGTGGAACAAGGCAGGACACCCTGTGCCACAGCTGTGGTTGCAAAGCAGCTGTTTCTTAGGAGTCAAAACTCTCCAGGTTTCCCACGTGGTCCGTGCACAGGAATTGTAATCATTACAACATAAAAAAAACCCCTCAGAACTAATTCCAAGAAAATATCTGGACAAGAGTTTTTTAGTATAAATCATCTGATGTTTGTAGTTCCATACGTTTCTTACAACCTGTCTTGTGTAGCTCCGTGCAGCGGAAGGGCTGATGCTGCCAGGACATCTAGTGGCACCCACGTGTACTGCCCAGAGAAAGAATATTACTAGAAAAACAGATTCTTTTCCTGCTTCCAGATATTTTCTGGTACCAGTCCAGGTTTCGTTGGCCGACGGCAAAATTTCTGTGTTTATTTTATTATCTAAGAATATAAAAGGGGGAAATGAAATTGCAAGAAGAAATGTACGGTAACATCTGAATCACCTTTCTAAATAAAGATGGGACATTCTACATAATCTTGATAAAATAAAGGTCAAGGCTATTTATTTTTCTCTGCCTTTTCACCCTTATTTGCATTTTGCTATTCACCTGGTCCAGTCCAATTGTTTTTCTATGTCTAGGCAACAGAACTTGCACTGTTGTTACTTCATACACTGAAAGGGAAAATCAGAATGTCTGAATTCCAGGAGCTGACAGCACAGGGCTCCCCAGTGAAGAACTACATTTATTTACATTCATTGCTTCCCATTGCACAGTCCTTCAATATTTTTTTTTTTAGCAATGTGTTAACCAAAAAGACATTTTAATTTCTGCTATTCTTGTTCACTCAGCTTCTTGTGTTACCCTCAGTTTGAGCAAGAAAAGTCACAGAAAGCAGGTCCAATCTGCTTGTTGTTTCATTTTTAAATGGGACTACAGCTGCTAGTTAAAATGTTTGAATAGCTGCAAAACTGTTCCTGTAAGGAAGCAGAAATCCTTTTCTTCGTTAATTTTTTTTTTTTAGGTAATATTAAAAATCAGTACTCTAATCCCAGCTCCAGAGAAGCTGAAGGGGGATTGCTCATCAGCAGCTGGAGTGCTGGTGTTGGAAATGATGTAACTTTCCTAATAACTTTCCTAATAACTTGTCTAATTAATTGTTTTAATTAATCACAAGCAGTGTGATTTTCCACTGTAGCCAGCATTTAACAAGGTTTGTCATAAGCTGCTATTGTGAGAACACAGTTTGGGAAAATTACTGAAACCTTACGTTTTGCTAAACCAACCTCGACGTGCTTCAATGAACAAAGCCCAGGAGAAAGAGAGATATTGCTGAAATCGGACACAAGGAATGCAGAATTTATGGACTACAAGGACACTTTGCGGTGACAGTAGGAAAAGGAGGAATGGCTTCAAATGGAAAGAAGAGAAATTTAGGTTTGATATATGGAAGGAATTCTTCCCTGTGAGGGTGGGGAGGCCCTGGCACAGGTTGCCCAGAGAAGCTGTGGCTGCCCCATCCCTGGAAGTGTCCAAGGCCAGGTTGGATGGGGCTTGGAGCAACCTGGGCTAGTGGAAGGTGTCCCTGCCCATGGCAGGGGGTGGAATGAGATGATTTTTAAGGTCCCTTCCAAACCAAACCATTCTGTGATTTGCCTGAACAACTTGTGTTCATCTTTCACATATTTATAGTTATGACACCTCTGCGTATCATTTCCATCTTCCAGGTGGGAAATTACAACAAAAAAAGAGCAAGGGTGCTTATCGATCCCAGTCATAGGGAAACCGCTGGAAAACTCTACCATTTTACAGGGTTTTCTGGACACCCGAATGCCTCAATTCCAACCATACAAGACCCAGGGGGTCTTCCAATTCCTAAACACGGGGGAGTGGGATAGTCTAAATGATGCTTTGAACGTGTAGCAGAGCAGCTGCCGGCAGAGAGAGCAGCGATCCTTAGGGACCCACCCACCCCAAACCATTCCAACGATCCCCGACAGGGAACGTCCCTCACGGGGGCGGGGGGGGGGGCGTGGGAAGGCGGGTGTCACATGACGCTCCCTCGTCACGTGATCCGCCCTGACCCGGAAGCGGCGCGGGCCGGGGACGCTGACGCTGGAACAAATATGGCGGCCCGCGGCTCTGGGGCCGCTCCGGGGCCTCTCCCGCTGCTCCTGTTCCTGTTGCTGCTCCGCGCCGGCCCCGCCAGCGCCCGCGTCCACCACCTCACCCTCAAAGTAAGGTCCGCGCCGCCCACGGCCCCGCTGGTTCTTCCCCCGGCCGTGCTGGGCTCCCTCAGAGGGGAGTGGTGAGCGCGGCCCGGCCCTGTCCTGCGCGCCTCCCGACGCCTCGGACTGGTCTGCCCACCTCTCCAGCGTCGTCCCGTTGACGGCCCTGACCCTTCTTCCTATTCGCTTCGCTCTGGGGTCCCCCGCTGCGCCTCAGCCCGGCCGGGCCCGGCTTTGTTCTGCTTTTGCCGTTACTCTCTCGCCCCTTGTGCCCCGTATCCCCACAGCCCCGTCCCTGCTTTTTCAGCCGCGGGTAAAACGTGTGAAGAGGCCTCGGAACTGCAGTGTTTTGAAGATGTAGCTGCTTCGCGTTCTGTTAAAAGCGAGGCAGAAGGCTGGGTGTGATAAGAGAGAGGGGGAGGCTTCTGAAAGGGGGTTGCCATTGAATTTCCTCTTAACTAAGTTTTGCCTTCCTGTCCTGGTCACCGGCCACTCGACTTTAAAGGGTGTTTGGCTGCCTTACTGCCCTTCCAGATGTAGCTGCTTTGCACTGCTCAAGCGATTAGCAAAGGCAGGGGAAACTGGTGCTGGCAGCTTTGTGTTTGGTTCCACGCACTGCTGGGTGTGCTTCTGAAGAGCCTCGTGTGGTGGTGTGACTGTATTTGAGAAAAACTAGTTATTCAGGGCCTTGGATGGGAAGTTCTGGAGGTCACCGTGAACGTGTGCAGCTCCTGTGGTGCTTTGCCCAGAAAGCTGCACGTTTTCCACGACAAAGGAACTGTGAAATTGGGATGGTGCTTTTAAGGACCTCTGTGTAACTCATGAAGGCTCTGTAAGGCTTCAGAATGATAATTTTGTTTGTCAACAACTTGCAATATTTTACCAGTAGAAAGGTTGGAAGTGCTTAATAAAGTGGTAAATGTGTTGCTGTGCTCTTGTACCAGTTTAGAGAGTCAGAACTTTGCAGGAATTCCCCTTCAGCCTTTGGGTTACAGTGAGTGTTGGGGGATGTTCAGACTATGTAGTTGCTTAAAGTGCAACCACATGAGTATTGTTCTGCTTCAGGAAAAGTAAACTTCTCCCTAAACCAGTGAATTAGGAGGTTTGTGCTGGTTACATTATTGTTTTGAGGAATCTGTGACAAATGGTTGAGTGCTGAGGAGTTTCTCCCCGGGGGGATCCTTTACCCTTATGTAGAAAACTTTCAAACTTGCTTCGAGCAAATGTTCTCAGCAGCAAACCTTTGGCTTCAAGTCTGTGTTAGGGTGTCTTTTCACTGCCTGGATCAATTACTAAGCCCTGTTTACTGGATTTTCCCACCAGAGTGGGGTGTGCTTTTAGTTTTGCAGGTGTTTTGTGCAAGTTGCAACACTGACCGCCCAAGAGCTGTGAGGAGTAGAAGTGAGTTAATGCCTTTATCCACCCCCTGTATAAACATGAGCTTTATTGTTAGAGCACAGTCTCTCCCTTTCTGCTTCATCCCCCTCTTTACAGCCTTTATGTAAACATCAGGCTCCAACAACTGAGCCCTTTCACGGTGAGGTCTCCTTTCTGGTGTTTTTGCCATTGGCTCCTTCCTTAGTTGTAAGTGTGCCTTGACACTGTGCCAGGCTAAAGGCCTCAGCTTTGTGGGAGTGTGTGATATTAGGTTTCCTCAAAAAAGCTGCTATTGCTTAACTTAGAACAGCTTCTTTCTTGTATCTTTGTAATTAACGTGCTAAGGTGAAGCTCTTTTGTTGTCAGAAAAAAAAAAAAGCAACAGTCTGTGCAGTTTTCTGTTCTAAAAATAACTATTTTTATACAAATGTACAGTTTATTTCTTCTGAGTTAGAGAAGTGATTTGCTTGAATATTGCTGTTAGACTAACCTTGACAGAGGAGACTCTCTTCCTTAGTAGCAATTGTTGTCAGCCTAATTAGTTTAATGAGACATGAAAAAAAAACCCTCATTAGTAACCTAACAAAAAAACCCTACAAAAATTGGATGGTGTGGAAGACTGGCAGAAAGAATTTTCAGACGATTCCAGAAGTAGCTGGTAGTTGGAATGTTTCTCTTGGCCAAAAATTAAATTTTTTTTGTTGTTGTTGTCTTAACAGTTCAATGCCAGAACATTGAAGCCTTTTGTTTTGCATAATGCAAATTGTCCCAGAGAATGAGGGAGTTGGTCTGAGCCTTTGTCAGACACGGAGTTAAGTTTAATGTTAGTGAGTAACCAAGCTACAGATTCCAAGAGAAACCTCTCAGCTGGCAACACAGTGTTTAACAACTTGGGTGCTGGAGTATTCACTTGGGTGGGTTCACACCTTTGTTGTGAACTTAAATATTTCTGAGGTCAGTAGAGTGATTATAAATAAAAGCTGGGTTCTTTCAACCCCTTAAACCTCCCGGGAGAGGTGAGACCATTATTGGTAAGCCAATGTCTTTAAGCTGTCAATATGTGGAGCAGGAGATGCTCTTGCTGTTGCTTGGTGGCAACTGGTGACAGTGTGTTTGTGTGGGGGATCATGTAAAGCTGAAGGATTTGTGAACTAAATCTGTAAACTCTAAGCACTCAAAGCTGAGATAAAACCAGGGAGGAAAGTGATGTGTGTTGGATATTAATTATCTGGGGGGGGGGGGGAGCATATCAGTAAACTTAGTAAATACACTTAAATTGAACTGAACAGCTCTCACAAGTGCTCTGGATTAAGAAGCTGTTCATGTTTGCAAGGTGCAAAACACCTTGTGGCTGGGTGACACTTTATCCCCCCCATACTCCCCTCACATAATCACCCAGGCAAATGTTTCTGTGCCCAGACGTGGTTAAATACATGTGCTGTGCTCTGTAAAGAGCCAGTATTAACTTTCTGTTCTGACTGGGAAATTACATCAAAAGCAGTGTTAGAGGAGCCAGGTGGGCTCTTGTTTTCAAGCAGAGTCAGTGACCTAGAACCCAAAAACAGCAGAGCTTAATGCTCTGTTGAACAAAGCATCTGCTGGCAGTCATGTGTCACTTAACTTTTTTTTTTCCTCTTCTGAGCATTAAGGGAACCATCTGGTTATTTGCCAGGTTAGCTTGATTCTGTTAGGGTGATCTTATTACAGCTGGATTACAGGTTAGCTGTGTCAGGATTAGTGTCCTGCTATCACAGTGAGTGAGATTTATGCATCAGGAATGTTTTATGCAGAGATGTCAGAATCAATACTGGGGTAGAGGAAGAGGGAACTTTTTGTACTTGTACAGTTCCTAGCTCAGTCTTCCAGGACCTTCTCCAGAACAGTTTGTCAGCCTTTAGCAGCTGACTTCTCTTGTTAGAGGACTCTGCAATGTGATTATCTTTTCCTAGATGAAGCAGGAGGAAGAAACAATTTTTTTATTTTTGAAACACTTGACAAGTTGTCACTAAATCACATTTTCAACTTGCTTTTTAATTTCTGTTGCTTTGTTTCTGCTTTTCTTCCAATTAATGACCCAGTAAGTTTGAGGGTCCAGCTGCAGACCTGTTTATTGAGTTATGAATGCAAAGTAACTGGGATATGACCTTTTGTCATCTGATGTGGCAGCTGTGTGTGATTTTGACTACTTTTCATGTGATATCCTTAAAGCTCATTGTACTTGAACCTTTATGAGCTGAGCAAGGCAAGGGATCAATAGCTGCACTTTCCTTGCCAGACTGAGAGGAAGGAAATTATTCTGCAGCTAAGACTGGGAGCAGAGGAGGATGTTGGAATTTTCCTGCTAGAGAAACTAACCCAAGTAATTCTAGTTTTGATATTTATTCTACTCAATTTTTTTAATTATTTTTATTTTATGCTAAAAATTATTTGGAGGAAAAGGACTACATAAGAAACTTTCTCATCCACACCATACACGTAGTTTGCCATTGTGTGAGGTGCTTGACTGTCCAAACATTGACCCTGCCTAGCATAGATGATCTGATGGGGTGACAATGCATTTTCTAAACACTTGGCCAAAACCCAGCTGTGGGTTAGGTCAGATCCCTAAAGTCATTTAATGCATCTTCAGTCTGTTGCAATGACAGTAGTCAGTGTTCAAACAATAGCTGTGTTGATGTACCTATGGCTTCTTTTGTTTTTTTTTTAGTAGCTATATGTTGTTTAATTAGATGTTTAAATTCTTCTGGACATTCCAGTTGCATATTTCCCAGTAGTATAGCCAGGCAGTTAGCAGAGACATGTTTAAGTTTTTACTGTTCGGGATATTGGAAAAGTTGGTCCATTCCAGTGAAATATCTGAAGGTATCCTAAAGAAATTTGCTTTTTGAATATTCAGGTGAAACATCTAATTATACAAGTGTCAATCTGTCACACTGCTTTCCCTTTGACTGCAGCTGCAGATGATTTTGCATGTGATTTGTAAACTTGCTTTCCTTTCTTACAGGATGATGTGAGGCAGAAAGTGCACCTGAATACCTTTGGCTTCTTCAAGGATGGTTTCATGAGAGTCAATGTCAGCAACCTTTCCCTGAAGCAACTGAGGGGCTCTGACATGAAGGGTTTATTAGTAAGTTCCTTTGGGTCCAGGGACTGTGGGAAGCCTCCTGTGAAATCCCCCTTGCACTGGAGACCTTTGGTTGTCTGAGGTGTCAGATCCAAACTGGGGGTGCTGTGGTGCTGTTGGCTTTGCTCCCCTCTGTGAGCCATTGGTGGGGATATGTATATTGAGATTTATCCTTGAGCACTCTCCATTCTGCTTTAAGGATGAACTTTTAACTTATTAGGTCTTCTGCTGAGCTCGATGCACACATCTATAACTTATATTGAACACCAACTTTCTAAGCAGTCCTGTGATGTTTTTTTCATGTTGTGTCCTGTTGCATTGCAATTCATCATGTGGTCATTGTGTCAGTAGGTTTCCAGAACAGTCTTATTTTTAGAGAACTCTAACATTACTTGATATATTAGGGATTTTAATGGAGAGACTGAAATGCTAGGTTGGAAAACAGATCTGAGTTCTTACTCTTCTGCACAGTTCAGCTTCCTTATTGCTAAAGGTGTTAAATGTTTTTTGTCAAGCAAAAACACCTGGAACAGTATTGAAATAAGTGAAAAGGTTCAGGGACACAAGTTACTCTAGATGTAGTTTGGTTTTGAATCAATTTATGTTTTTTTTTCTTGGTGGATGTGGATGAGGCAGCAAGTTTATTATATTTGAAAAATTTTTTATGTCTGGTTAGATGATGAAAAAAATACCTGGATTCTGCCTTAAATGTAGGTTGATTTATTTAGAAAGCAGTATCTTTGACTCTTTCAGTAATGGTTTGGCTTCAGTTTGACAGATTGTTCTCAATTGTCTCCTAGGTTGGGTTCAGTTTGGATCGAACAAGGAATGACGGGTTCTCCACTTACCTGGTAAGAGTAAGACAAGTGAACTTGCTCTTCTCAGCTGGGACATCTCATAGTCTGCCATGCTCTGGGAATGGTTGGAAGAAATAAAAAAAAAGGGGTGGGAGGAGGACTTTAGGGCATGGGCAGGATGTGAAGGATAATTTGGTTTTACAACTTGCTGAGCTAAGACTGGTGACCTCTACCTGGGGGGGGGAACATGTCCCATTTCTTATAAACCAGAGGGTGCTTCAGAGATGCTTTGCTCATGTTACCAGGATGAAGAAGTGGATTACTGTATCTTGAGAAAGACACCAGAGCCAGATGTCTCTGTTGTAATTTTACTTCTGGAAATTGAAAGGAAAGTGTGAGTAAATAGTGTACATGACATTTTAAAGTTACATCTTTAGTTGAAGATAATGTAACCCTTGAGATATTTTTTTAAGGGCTTGGAAAGCTGCTACACGTGTAATTTGCTTTTTTTTTTTTAAGGGTTTACTTGAGAGTAAAAGTAAGAAATCTGCAGTGTAAAATGGTCCAAGAATTCTTGCTGCATGTTGAAGGGGAAAGGGAACATCAAGTGACAGCAACCTACCCTAATTGTGCTGAAGGAATGAAGCCTTGGGTCACTTTTGCAGCTCTTGCACTGAATGTGCCATTTTATTGTCTTGACTTATCTATTTTATGGAAGGATCTTTGGGGGTGGGTTGCTTTTTCTTGCAAGAATATCTCAACTGTTTGTGTGCAAGCATAGTTTCTAAGGAGACTCTGGTTACTGAAGCTGAAGAACTTAATTTTCTTCTACTGTTGTTGTATTTGATGTAAAGTGTGACTTTTCCCACAGTTCAGTGCCACATTGCTGTAAGTCACCATCTGGTTCTCACCTGTTCTCTGTCTAAAAAATACAAGTCAAGAAAGGTTGATTTTCCTTTATTTGTTATGTGTAGGCTGTGACAAATAGCCTCTTTATGAATGTTGTTTTACTTTCAATTTGTAATAAAACCTCTTGTTTGTTTTTTTTTTTAGTGTGAAGGTACAGTTCTCTGCAGAAGCTGCTTCTTTGTTACCTAAAATTTCATTCATATCTGAGGAAAATGTTACTGCCTTAAGTACCAAGCCACTAAAAACTTCTGAACCAAGCAGTGATTCTGATAAAAACCCTTCAAAGACCAATGAAAATACAGATGGCAAAGGTAAGACAACTAAAACTGAGCTGTGTGTGCTCTCTCTGTTCATTCCTCATTGCTGTCCATCCAACACTGTGTTGTGGTCATGTTTTGGGGTCCCCTTGGGCTAGAACTTAGTGCACATCTTGTGTGGATCTGTGCACAGAGCTGCCTTTTGGGCTGGAGTCTCTCCTGCTCAGTGATTTGTGTTTACCAGTCCTGTTGATCCAGAAGAGAGATAATGTGAGTACTGGAGACCTTCAGTGCCTTTAAGGAGGGGTTGACAACTTGGTTGTCTTTTGTCTGGCAAAAAGAAGGCTAAAGAGGGGAATTTTATGGCCACACCAACTAGTTGACCAACTAGTTGAAGGAAGGTTAGGAGGACAATGATTTCAAACCATATTTAGTAGTGACACACATTGCAACCGGTTTCTGTTTCCCCTTAAGTCTTGAGTGTCTCAGGAGGGAAAATAAATAAAATACCTTCCCTAGGTGGGTATTCCAGCATTGTAGCAGATCACTTGTGTAGGTTGTAAACCTTTATCTTTTGAGGTTTTAAACACTTGACTGAACAAAACTAGGGCCAATGTGATACAGTATTGACACCAGGCATGCTTTAGTCAGAAGTTGGATTAAATATCTCCAGAGGTCCCTTCCAGCCAATATTTGTACAAGTCTGTATGTCTCTAAAGAGTTGAGATCTAGTCTGTCACTTAGGGGAGGGAGAAGTAACTGTGCTAGTAATCTTTTCTTGGAGGCACAAATCTTTGTCTGGCATCCACACCAGCAGACAAAACAGTTTTATAATCTCAGCTCGAATGGGATTAGCTCCTGTTATCCCTTCCTGGCAGAGTTTAGGCTTCAGATCAGTCTGTTGAGCAGTCTGATCTGAAATAGTCTGAGTCTGTCTTGGCCTGTCCTGTTCACAAGCTTTGATGCCATTCAAAAGTTTGCACAGCTGTTCTAAGGAGTCAAGAACCAAGAACGGATGGCACTGAAGATAACTGATCTGACAGCTGTAGTTTTGCTTTTTCTGGTGTTAAAAGGTGTAGCATGGACAGGGGCAGTGCACTGAGGTGTGGGAGCCAAAAGCAAAGCTTAAGTCTTGAACTTTTGCTTCCTCATAGAATGGGATGTTGGAAAAGCTTCTTATAGGAGTAGAGTGAAACTGTGAACTCGACATGGTGCTCTACTGAAAGCTCCTATCAACTCAGGTTTCTTAAGTTCAGAACAGATACTGGCTTGGCAGGTCACCTCTGCTTTTAGTAACTTTGGTTTTTTTGCTGGGACCTTACTTAATGTAAAGCTAAGAAGTTTTTCCTACCCTAGGGTTAATTAGGACTTCCACGTGTTTGTCAGGCCATGTATTAATGTCCAGGTTGAGATTAGTCAGTGAGATAAACAGTACTCAGTCTTAACATTAAAAGTCATGGCTGTACCTACATCTGGTGTTGGTCACCTGCCTCCTGCAGCACTGGCATGGGAGGGGTTGGAAGGGTTTCTGGGGTAGGCTTTTGTAGAAGGTGTAATTGTAGAGAAGCCCATGCTAGCATCTGAGGATGTATTCAGAATGAATGCCAGCTGTGGGAAGAGTTCTATGAGAGTAAGGAGAGAATCTCTGTTAATGATTATCTAGGAAACTGCCACGCTGACAAGTGCAGGAAGATGTGAGTAAGGTATTGGCCATGTGCCAAAGGTGAGGATGTCTCAATGCAAGCACTCTAAATGTACCATTAATACTTTTATCTCTAGATAAGAAGTCCGAACACAGCACCGCATCCTCCCAGGTAAGAAGCTGTCTGCACTTCTCTTTCAGAAAGAATCTGGGGGAATATTCCAGTATAATCAGCAGTGTAAACACAGCCTGAAAGTGGAGAGTATTTGCTGTTGCTCTCAGTCTCCACTGTAAATATACAGAATGCAATTTTCGTTGTCTGGTGGATGTAGCCAAATGTGTTGGTTACCTGCTTAAAAAAATCTAAAGGTCTCTTTTCCTTTTCCCAGACTGTTATAGAACAAGAACATCCTGTTCACAACGATGGGGGAACTTATTCATTTCAGGTAGGGTGTCTGTCAGTGCCTAAACTTAATGTGTGCAGACAGTTCCTCCACTGTACTACTTTGGAAAGTACAAGTCTGGTGTAGATGTCTCTCTGATAGCAAGAGTCCACTCAAAAATTTACTGAGCTAAGAATCAATGATGGAAATCTCTCTGTGTGGGAGCTGCTTTTAAACTGGCTTTGGTGTGATGCTGTTCTAAATATCACAGTGTGAGCCTCAGCATATTAAAGTTCACTGTGATGCCACTAGTGCATACAAATTACTAATAATAAACTGCTGTGACCTGACTGATTCAGGGGGAAGATATTCTGTATGAAACCAGATTAATGCTTTATTTCAGCAGCCTGGTTCTCTTGTGATGGTTGGTTGCTATAAAGCAACACACTTTAAATTCTGTTATCTGACACAAATCTCATTTCCAGAGCTATCACAATTTGCATAGTTGGGGGAGGAACAGAAAAGCTCCTTATGCTTCAGGGCATGTATTATCAAAAATTTATGCTTCACCATGTTAAATATATGACAGTTTTTGTTATCTCTTCTCTGTGAATTGAGTTAAACACTGATAGTTAAAAGACTTGGAAAACCAAGAGTGCATAATCCTAGATAGGTGCAATGATTTTGCATATTGAATTCTGTTGAAATTTCCAGATATGCTGATATCCCCTAGAACAGCATGTTTGCTGAAAGGAACCAAGTGACCCCAAATGACTGAATTCTTTCATGCTTCGGTAGAGATGGCTTCTTACCAGGGCAACCCTCTTGTGAATGAGAAGAATGCTGACTTTCCTATTCTTTAATTGCAGTTCTTTTTTAACATCAGCTCTGATAGCCAAGAGGGGCTCTACAGCCTCTATTTCCATAAGTGTGTTGGCAAGAAGGGGCCAGCTAATGATCAGCTGCGATTCAGTCTCGATGTGAGTATGGCTTCTAAAGTAGAATTAACTCATTCACTTAGACTGAAAGGTGCAGCTTTCAACTCCAGAGTGTAACTGAGCCCACACTGCACCAGTGTACATATGGGGTGGGAAGTGATTCAGAGTTGGGCCTCAATCCCTGCAGAGGCATTTCTGAAGGAAGCAACTACTGTAAAAATAATTAAAATACTCGTTTTGTAGAAATGTTGGAAAATCTGAAGAGTGACTGTGGGGTGGGTTCAGTGTACACAGTTATTGTGACTAGATGCTGTAAGGGGATGGGAGCTAAAACAGCTGTTTATGTCTTGCTGCACTCAGGGTCACTTTTTTCTTTACATTGTTGCACATATTAAGGCTCTTGCTGCAATCTAAATTGTTGGTATTTGTGAATTCAGTGTTATGCTTGTTCTGGCCTAATTAAAGATGTGTTTTTATGGTGTTAAATGCATATTTTAAAGGCAATATGTTCTAACAAATGTCTCATCTCTTTTGATATCCAAGGGTTTGGTCCTGTGTTTGTTTGGGCATTATCACATCTTGGGTTTTCCCCTTTTTTTTCTCTTTCCTGTGCTCATGCTGGTGTAAAATGAGCCAGTCTGTTATGAATCCTCTCACTGACTGAGCTAACTCAGCCAGATCAGCCCCCTGAACTGCTTTTTACATGGTAGTGGTGATGCTATTGCAAGGGAACCTGTGGGTGATAAAACTTAGCAGCCCTGACTTAACTCAGACTGGGCTACTTTAAATCTGCTGCTGAAGTTTTATGTTTAGAAGATCAACTTTTTTAATTGCTGTTTGATCCGCTGAAGAAATTGGAAAGAGAAGAAAACCTGGTTAACTGACCTGCTTGGATGTACTTAGAGTTTCAGTACTGCAAACTAGTCCTAATGCATTATTTTATTGAAGTCCTTGTACATGTAATCAAGCCACTTGGGGGCATAAATTGGATGCTAAATAATGCTTCTATTTTCTCAGTCACAGGGTAACAGGCTGGCAGCTTACTGTAGATACTGTTTCTGAA
Source organism: Corapipo altera (assembly GCF_003945725.1). Lineage (NCBI taxonomy): Eukaryota > Metazoa > Chordata > Aves > Passeriformes > Pipridae > Corapipo > Corapipo altera. Next base: position 5,134,400 of record NW_020884901.1, on the reverse strand, counting down.
TCAAAGGTGGGCAAGCTGTGAAGTTTGGGAGAGGGAACAACTATTCTTTAGGAAAATTACTTTGCCTTTCTCAGTTATGTTGCATAACTGAAAAGTTGTTTTTCAAGGAGATTATTCTTGTGGGAGTAATTTTGCAAAATGTTTTGAGAGTCTTGAGGATAAAGAGTTGGGTTTGATTTTTTTTTTTCTTTGAGTCTCATAACAGTTGCTGCTTCAGAAAAGCTCATTTTAAATGGGTGAATTTGATTGTGAACTGTAATTGTTAACTCAGTGCTTTTAAAAAAAAATCTTTTTTTCAACTGTGCACATAACACACCTTTAATATTCAGATAGAAATTACGGAAAAGAATCCTGAAAGCTACCTCTCAGCAGGTGAAATCCCACTGCCAAAACTTTACATTTCCATGGCTATGTTCTTTTTCCTGTCTGGGACTGTATGGATCCACATACTTCGTAAACGGAGGTAAGCAGGTTAGTTGGGTGTCAGTGACAAGTGGGGGCCTACCTTGTTTAGTTTTTATTTTTTATTCCTCCTCTTATAATGCCTAATTCATGGATTTGATCACTCCAAATATGGCTCAATATTGTTGTGCTTAATACACACAGTTTATATTTGAAAACTGCTTCTGTCAGTATCATTGTTGCAGACTGTTGTTATAAACTCTCATGTTAAAAATTCTTCATGCAGTGTACATATTAAACCATATTGTGACAAAAAATAGACAGGAGATTCCTGTAGTTCATGTCTAAAGGAGAACACTACTTGACAATAAATAAGAAAACTTTGATCACTTTTTTCATGTGGAAAATGGCTACTTATGGCAGTAGAGATCCATAAACATGTTGATTGCTGTTGAAAGTTATAGGAATTCTGAATTGAAACCCCTGCTGCTTAATAGTTATAACGTAGCAAAGGAAGCCAGCAGCACCTGTGGTTCTGTTTGGCTTTTTCTCTAAGTTAGCCTGAAGTTCACTTGGTGGCCTCTTTGTTGGTAGTTTGAAGTTCATTTGGTGATCAGATGATTTGGTATTCAGGGGTTCACCTGGTGATGTGGTGCAGGGACTTGGGCTGAAGGGTGGAGTGATACACATTTGAAGTGTGTTTAGCAAATTATCTAACAATTAAGATTATATATGCAGGATATGTGTATTAATTACTATTTTTAATTAACCCAAGTATAAAAATCAGGGGTTTAGAACATGTAGCTGAAACATTGTTCAGGATGTTGCAGAAACTGCAGTGTTCAAGGGAATCCTTTTACACTAATGGTCAGCTCAGCCTGGGGGTGACTGCTTGATGCTTAAAGGCTTTAAAGAAATCTCTTTTTACTCATGACTTTTAATTGATGCTCCTCCTTCTTTTCTTTCTTCCCAGAAATGATGTTTTTAAGATTCACTGGCTCATGGCAGCCCTTCCTTTCACAAAATCTCTGTCCTTGGTCTTCCATGCGGTACGTGTAATGTCACTGCTCAAGTAGTTCAACCTGGGAAAGTAGAAACATGGAATCCAGGGTGTGCTGTTAGAGAAATCTGCTTCAGAGAGGAGGGAGAACTGTCCTTAATACTGAAGCATTGGAAATGAGCTGCAGCAATTTTGGTGGAAATGATTCAGTTTTCATCAGCAAATTCTGACTTTAAATACGACTGAGATCATGGCCTGAAGTGTTGAAGCAGCAAGGGTTGAGGGTTTAATGAGCTCCACAATTTCTGATGTTTTGGCCATCTGAGGCTGGCCTGGAAGCTTGAGCTGTGCTGCTGCCTCAGCTGCATGGCTTGCTATGAATGTTAATAAATAGAAACCTTGATGAATGTTTGTAAAATTCAAGGGCACTACTGTAGGTGTATGGTAACAGACCTCACCTTATCAGCTCTAAGACTTTCAATAGATAAAGTCTCAGAAATGTACTGACTTTGCCTTTCCACTGGAAAGATCTCATAAACAAAGGTAGTGGCAATCATTTAATCCTTCAGTGTTTATGCCAGCCATGATCTTCACCTTCATGTTCTTGGCAAAATAGCTGCTACAAATATTTTTGGAGTCTAATGAAGTGAATTTGGCTTCCAGTGACACTAGAAAGCCCCTAGTTCAGGGAATGCAACTGAACATGAACAATGAATGAATAAATAGGTTCCAAATGCAGTTGATTCACTATAGCTAAGCATGGGAGTGTGTGGGAAGGATGTAGATTGTACGAGATACATCCACTAACTATTAAGAAATACAGCAAGTGGAAATGATCTCGTTGCTAAACAAAACTGGAATGAGTTGGGAGGAAGTGATCTCTGAATGTGACAGAGCTGGGTTTGCACACACTGGTTGGAAAATGAAACTCGAAGTGGTTGTCAGGCAGATCTGTTTTACAGAGGGTAGGGTGCTGAAGAGTAGCTTGTCAAGTGCTGTATTTTCTGCTTCCAGATCGACTATCACTACATCTCTTCTCAGGGATTTCCCATTGAGGGCTGGGCTGTTGTTTATTACATCACTCACCTGTAAGTATGTCAGAAGATGGATGTGATAGATTCAGACAATAGAATGAATTGCCTGTGGGGCTGCCTCCCTCCTGAGCAAACTGGGAAATTGTTGTCTTCTCAGTCAGACCACAGTACCAAAGAATCAGCAATCAGCCCTGAGTGAAGGGGAAAGCTCCACTTACAGAGGGCAGCTGCAGAGGATTGGCACTTCTGTGGGTGGAAGAGTAAAAGGATAACAAATGCTTTGCTTTCCTTTGTTCACACTAATATTCAAGTATCTAATTTGCTCTTGGTGTGAATGGTAAGAGGGCACAGCTGCCTGTGTTTGCTGCTGTTCACCATGGTGAATGGATGACTCCCCCAGGAAAAGATTGCATTTAATGACAATTGTGAATGAAGCCTAATACTGCTCTGTGGTACACAGTTGTAGGCAAGTACATCTGCTTCACTATTGTGGGATGGATAAGTGCTTGCCAAAATTATGAATAGCAAAGCATTTGTTTGGGTTTGTGGCTTTACTGGCTGTGAGAGAGAACCTGGGCAGAAGAGGAAGTGTGATAAAGTCTCTCACTGCAGTGTGTGTTTCTCTTGCAGACTGAAGGGTGCCCTTCTGTTCATCACTATTGCCCTCATTGGCACAGGCTGGGCTTTCATTAAACACATCCTGTCAGATAAAGACAAAAAAATTTTCATGATTGTCATCCCACTTCAGGTGAGGACTGAGGGGTGTCGATATTTCCTGTCTTGTGGGAGAACTGCTTTTGCAGACTGGAAAAGGCTGTGAGAACTTTGCATAATATCATATATTTACTGCTTGGTTTGGTTACAGTATAAGTTGAGCTGGAATTTCCTGGGCTATAAGTTACTTCTGTAATCCCTGTTTTTCCCTTTATATTGAGCATGAGGTAATGCTGATCAAATAGTTTCAGCAAATGAACAAGGGGCTATATTCATTCTGGGACAAAATTTGGGCTGGATAACAGTACTAAACTACAATGCAGAGAAATTAAATGAAAGCTGTTACTTCTGAAATGTCTCCTGAGTGACTTCTGGAAATAAAAATGAGAAAACCAAGACTTGTAGGCCTGGTGGGTCTGAGGGAAACATTCCCAGTGCGTTCAAAGTGATCAGTCTCCTGGTCCAGGAACTGAAGTACACAGGAGAGCAGCACTTCTGTTTTTTGTAGATAGAACAGTTTTTTGACCTTTCCTGGTGAAATCCCTTACCCAGCTGCAAAACCAGAAGTATAGAATTAGTGTTTGAGGCTCTTACAGAGCTCAGGTGTGGAGTACAAAAAATGGTTGATGACCTGTCTGAATTATTGGCTTAATTTAGAATTATGTGCTTAAACTATTGTCTGTATTTGCTTCTGCAGAGTCCTGCTTCTATATATAAAAACAATCAGATTTTGCTCTCTTTTTCTCTACTGATATATAGATCAGTAGATTCAGCACAGTATATAACAAAAGAACTATTTTCTGAACGTCAGCAGGAATAAGTCCCCATCAGTTTTATTTCCTGTAAACCTTGTGAAGATGTTGCTGAACGTGTGACTTCTTGATGTAGAGCTGCAGAAAAAGTATTGATGTTACTGAGTGGGCTTTTGCTGAACTGGCAAGACACATCTGGTGTCTCCTTGGGAGGTTTCTGAAGCCATGGAAGGTGTCTCATTGTGCAGGTGCTGGCGAACGTGGCGTACATTATCATAGAGTCAACAGAGGAGGGCACGACTGAGTATGGCCTGTGGAAAGAAATCCTTTTCCTGGTAGACTTGCTGTGCTGTGGAGCCATCCTGTTTCCAGTGGTATGGTGAGTTGCTGTATGTGTTGTGTGGTTGCAGAGCCCTGGTGGCTTGAGCTGTTTCTGAATTAATGGGCACTGACAGCTCATTAGAGCTCCAGATACTGCAAAGCAAAAGGAGTCAGTGGTCCTGTGGAGTCAAGCATTCTGTTGTCTTTTTTTAAACTTTATAAGCTTTGACACTTCAGTCTGGTGTTGTGGAAGACACTGGTTTGGGGATAAGGTAAGGTGGGTAGTGATGTAAATGTGACCAGCACAGTGCAGGCTTTAAGTGCTTTTGAAACTTGGAATTTTGCACAAGTGTTGATTCTCTAAATTGAAAGATGGGATTTTGCTTCACTGACTGAGATTAGAAACTAGACTGCTAAATTTTAAGACAATACTGTTGTCTAAGATCAGGGCTGCCTTCAAGCAGAGTAGCTGCATGTTTATTTGACTGTTGAGAAGAAATAATCCCACAGGGAGCACTTCCCCGCCCTTCCTTCCACTCTACTTGGCAAGGAATAATGTTGGTTATATAAAACCCGACCAAAACGCAGATAATTCAGATAAACACTATTGTTGCTTCTTGCCAGTTAGCCAGAACATTTATCTTCTAAATGCATTTTGTCTTAATTGGATAAACAGCTGGGTTTAAAGGAAGATATGAAGAAGCTTCTGTCTCCTTGGTTAGTAAACACAGAATATTCTTCTATTTTCTTCAGTATCTGTTTTTTTCTGAAATGCAAAATGTATGCAGAATGTATACAAATGTCTGGTAACGTGTCGTCTCTCCCAATGGTGTTACTCTAATTTTTTAGATAGCTCTGTTGCTCAGTAGATGGAAATAAGCTTCAGGTTGACTTGTGATGGTGGGTTTCAGCTGTCCTTCCCTTCCCCATTGTATTCTGTGGAAAGGCAGAGCCCTGCACAGTCCTGGTGGCCTTCTGCCAAGGCTGGGAAATGTATTCCAAGAAATTTGCCCTACTCGCTTGTCCTTTCCTCCTCTCCAGTCAAAATGCTGCAGCTCTGAGATATTTGGGTATGGCAAATAAAATTGCAGGGATAACAACTTTACTTGTAGTCAGACTCTGATTTCCTATGACAGAAGTGACTTCTACAGTTGCAGTTCTTGCTGCCTAGTACTGAAATCCACGTGTCCAACCCAGTGATAGGCTGGTGCAAAACTCACTTTCCATGAAGGAACTGTATTTGAAGAAGAAATGCATTTGGGTGACCTGTCCTATGACTGTTTAAAATGTGCAACCAGTGTTCCTGCATTGCCATGGTGCCAACATAAACTGGCAGTGAAGCCCCTGACATAAAATCCTTCCCCTTTTTCATCTGCGTAGTGTCACTGCAGCTGGTGGGATGATTCATGTGAGCAAGGTGACTAAGACTTGGCCCCTGGATTTCCATTCCTGCAGGGTAGTTTCTGTTACATAAGTTGCCTATGTAGATGTGTAAGCTGTAATCAACTATTTAAATGAAAAGAGCTTAAAAGAGCAGTAAGATGCCAAATGCTTGGCAGTTCTCTGAAGAGTGGCTCAGCTTTATTTTACAAGTGGAAAGCATTATGCTGGAAAATGCCCCAGTTTCTCACTCTGCTCTCTCCCTCCCTCCCACAAACCTTTCTGTAGGCTGAAGTGGGCTTTAGCAATCTGCTTTCTTAATCCCAAGGAAACAGAGATACTCAAGCTAACTGCCTGAGCTGGGGGCATGAGGGTGAAGCATGTGCAGTGCCAAGCACAGTTAATTCTGATCACACCCCAACCATAAAGAGCTAACAAAACTTGTCAGTGATCTAGAGGACTACAGTGGAAAGGGAGTGTAAAACTTATAGCTAATCTATTCTTTATTTTTATTTTTCAGGTCAATAAGACATTTACAAGAGGCTTCAGCAACAGATGGGAAAGGCAAGTAATCTTTTTTTTCTGCTTTATGCCTCATGTCATAATGCCAGAATTTCAAACATGTGATGCTAATTTAAAATATGTAAACTAAAAACTATAAATCTACACTATTTTAGTGTCACTCTGCTTTTCCTCAGTGGGCTCGTGGGAATAGCTTTTGGAAAATGACCTTTTTCATGTATTGCTTTGACTATCAGAGCTGCTATGTGTAACTCCTTCTCTGCTGCCTGCACAGCTCTCTATGCTTGAGCTAAACATGACATCTAGAGCAAATCATCTTGACAGATTTGCCATTTTTTTCTCACTTGAATGTTCAGAAGCAGAACTAGAAACGAATTCCAGAATTGCTGACTATTAGTCTAACTAGACCCCCTTATTTCGATCTCTGCAGAACTCTGTTCCTGGTAGAATAGAGGGAAACAAACCTCATTATGAAACAAAACCTAACTTGGCATTCAGTGTAGCACAGTTCTTGACTTGTCCATGTTTGTACAGCAGCTCCAAGGGCTGCTAGTGGGAAGTGGAGTGATGTTTATTGTAGCAGTGAAAATGAGGTGATGGATGGAAGGCCAACCCAAGTACAGCTGCTGCAGTGTGTGCTTTTCCTGCCTTATCTGCTCACTTCTCAATTAGTTCCTCAGATACAAGCTATGGAGCATACTCTGATTTCCTTGGAAGCAGGCAACCATTTCAATCTTCTGTCATTTGGTGGCTTATTCTTCTTGGAAGTTTCTTTTGTAGAAGGTCATTTGTTGGCAACAGCTTTTTAACCCAGTTTTGTCCTTTAACTCTTGTCTTTTCTTTCTGGACATGTATTCCCAGGTCTGGATACTTCTTCCAACCATTTCCTTGGCTTTCACTGCCACTCTTGCATTTCACTGCTGATTATCTCTGTAGGTGAAGTATAAGGCTGGGTACTGAACTCAGCTCTGCTCAGACCACAGATTAGGGGTTTTTTTTGCCATCTGTTAAATTGAAACCATACTTACAATGAATTTGAGGTTTTTTTCATGTTCTGAGCTGTTTAAAAAAAAAAATCCAAACAAATAACAACCCTCTACACACACAAAAAACCCCCCTCCAAACTTAAAGGTGGAAAATTATTAATTTCTAATAGAAACAAATGTGAAAAAAGGTCAGTTTTAATAATGTAACATGAATGCTCTTGGTAGATTTATTATCAATGTGTTCACTTGGGTCCAGTGACATTCACTGATGAATTTGTTATATGTTGTGCACTGAGCATATGTTCTGGAGTATTTATGCTCTTACTGTTAAAAAGTGCTAAAATTTAAATACTCCTTGAAGCAGTCTCTTCTGAACAGAGGACTTCACATATGTCAGGCCTGGTTCTTCCCTGGGTGGCAATGGCTCTGACTGTCCTGGCACTGAGCACACAGCAGTTAGTGCATGTAACCGAGACACCAGTTCCAGATCCGTGTGGCCCCAGGTAATCTCCCCGTGCCTACCTTGGTTCTTATCACAAGATGGTGCTATGGAGTTTACTTAACTTCAAGTATCCTGAGTGAAGGAGAGGTGGCTAACAGCAAAAGATGTTCAGCATCAAGACTGGACCTGTCCCCTGTCTTTCATAACCGGTGGAACCCAGATCTGAGTAAACCCAAGCAGTTCTGAAGGATGCACTGTGGTGTGGAAAAGAAAGCGTTAATTTGAGAGGAAATGGCTGTCTCTTTACAGTCAGTCAGTGCTATGCACAGTAGCCCTTAAGGGCTGTTTTAGTCCTCTGTATTGTGTTGTTCTCCATGGGTAATGATGCTTTTTAAATCGTGGATGTTGCTTGTGGATCACCTACTGCTGTTACCAGCTTTACCTGCTGGTGTTGCCATCTGGTTGTGCAGATCCTGCGAGTTCAGTGACTGTGTGCTGAGAGGGACTTAGCAACTGTGTTATGCTACACTAATAATAAAACAATATCTAAGGAAAATATTTTCAGGGGAAACATTGCATAGGCTGACAGCAGATTGTGACCAGGAGAGCCACAGTGCTGGGAATCACTTGTGAAACACAATCTGTTTTGACTATTTAGAGGCTGTTGATAGGAGCCCACGGGGAGCAAGTGGATGGCAATGTGATGCCAGAAGCAGAATGTGACCTAATGATGTCATGCTGTTAGTGTGTCTTGTTGAGAAAACCAAAAGTGATTTGGTTGCACTGTAAAATGTAAAATCATTCATGCTAGGCTTATCAATGAACAGTCTTTACTAGAACCAAATGCTCTTTACTCTGGAGGCTTCCCTTGGAGGCCCTGTTCTGCAGAGGTGCTACTCGGTATCTCAGCTTCTCATATGAAGAACAGAACCAGCACAAACTCTCAAATCACCAGCATTTTTTTTCTTGCTGTTGAAGGTAGTTTTCTCCTGAAGTAGTAAAAATTACTGGATCCTCTCATGCAGTTTAAGTGCTGCACTGCCTGTCCTGTGGTTAGAACTGGATCTTATGCAAACAGTCCTTGTTGGACTGGCTGTTTCCTGCTGGGATTTATTGTCTAGTCAAAGACTGTTTTCCCTGTAGCTTCCTTAACTTATTAGGTGTATTGGGGAATTACATACTATACATTCACTAGTTATTTTTCCTGGCATTGAGTCTTCTGGTGACCTTGCCAGTGAGAGAGACCTAAGGGAAATTATTTTTGCTTCCTTGCATCTGTTAGAACTAGCAACTCCAGGACTTTATGGCTTGGTATCTTGGTGGTGTTTCCTGACTGTTTGTCTTGTTTTCTTCCAACTGCTTTTTCCCCTGTTTATTAGAGAGCACTGCCATGGGTCAAGTGCAGCCGTGACTGCGATGTGACTGGACTCAGAATGAAGCAGAAGGCAGGTTGGATTTACCAGACCTTTAGTCTCAGGGCTGTGCTTGCCATAGGCCTTTGTTTTAGCAATGTACAATTAATAAAAAGGCTTGTTATAAGTGGCAATGATTTGGAGTTACTAGCTGATAGTCATTTAAACCAGATTATTTTTATTTTAAGTTATTCTAAAGTACAAAAGCTAGAGGAATGGGTCTAAAGCCATCATTATCTGGGCAGACCTTACATATGCAGATGCTGTGGATTGATAGTGAAGAGTAGACGTGGCAGAGTGATACAGCTCAGTTTGAGCTGCCTGGTTGTTTGCTTTTTTCCCTTGAAGGTGATCTTTAAAGCAGTAAGTCTGACCTACACAGGCTTCTTATCTTGCACAGCAGTGGGTGTAAACATCCCATTTTTAGAAGCTTTTTTTCCTCCCCTTTAAAAATCGCCACCTTCAGACTTAAGCAAGTGCTCAGCTACACCTCTTTGATCTGTCACTATATCTTCCTTCAGATGGGAGCCTGTGCTCTCTGTCCATTTCTAGATCTGCATTGCAAATGTCTTTGCAGACATGTAGATTTAAGGAAATCAGCCTTGCAAACTGACCTAGAATCCTTCAGGCTGCAAAGCTGCTCAACTGCCACCACCTTGTTTATAGGCATCATGAGAAAAGAGAGGGAGTATATATATTATTTATATATTATTTTGTTTGAAATACCAAGTTCTTGGTCACTGGACCTCTTAAGTCTCATAACCCACTCTAGTCATCATGTCATCTGTTGTTTGAGGGAGGAATGGGGGTTGAAAACATTGCTGCAGTTTGTTCTGCTGGTACCTCTGTGTGTGACTGTGTGAGGAGAATGTGACACAGCACAGTCAAATCGTGGTTTGCTGTTTTCCTGGGGCACTGCAGCATGTCATGGTTGGCAGCAGAACTAGGGGAAATAGATTGCAGTGTGTAGCTCCCAGGCAACATCCCTGTGTTCTGTGCAGTGGGCAAATAATGATTGGTGCTCCTGTGCTTGCCCCCACGGCAGGAAAAACCACTTGCAGTTTTCAGTGTCTTCCTGCTGCTGTGCCATGAAAGTGCTGTGAACAAAGAGCCTGGTCCTGAGTGTGCAGAGCAGCCTCTGCTTGGCTCAGCTCAACACCACTTCCAGGTGCTGTCCAGGGTTGATGTGGTAACTGCATGTTGGAGATACATTGCTTATCCTGTACTTTGGACTTTCATCTGACCCTGGTGGAGACCTTCTGTGCCAAATGGCTGATGTATTCCAGGATATTCAAGATGAACCAGTCTGTGCCACCTTCTCATGCGTGACACTGGGTGTTGCTGTGTCTATCTGACCTCCTCTTTCAGGAGTGCTTTTAAGCAGAGTGCTCTAGAGACTGTAGAACCACACTTCTCAGACTTGCTTTTTTGAGGTCTGGATCTACATGTGTGCTGCACCACTGGGGAGAATAGAAAACTTCCATTTGCAATTCGATAATGGCACAGATCACATCTCAAATGCACCAGAGTGAGCAGAGCAAGCAAAACATTGTAGAGATATTCTCAGCTGTACTTGAGTGTGTTCTCTTGCTGCATTATGGTTTGCCTTTTGTACTGTATTGTCTGGGCTTGAGTTCCCTGTGCCCTCAGCTGCAGTCCTGGGATTGTTAGTACATATATATTCTGAAAAGGTCAGATGTATTCATCAAAAAGCTATGGTGTGGTGTGCAGGGCTGCAGTGGTGGTCCAACTTTCCTTTTTCCATCTTACAGGCAGTGTCAGCATTGGAAATTAGCACAGGGGCAATCTGAAAAAGAGACTGCTTATCAAAATACTGGGGTGTGCTGTGTTTTGGTCGATGCAGATCAGGCTATTGCAGACACAAACTGTTAAAGTAAATGGTGATAGAGAGGGAAAACTGAGGGGAAGCAAGGTATAGATGTTATAAGTCTTTCTTGGAAGGATGGCTTTCATCTTTTTAATTACTCTATGAAAGAGATGGAACTCAGGTATGAATTAATTTGTAAAACCTTTGGTAGAAAGTCTTTTTAATTTTATTTTTTCCCTTCTCTGCAGTTAAGTACTGTTCTTTGCACAATGGTTATCATACTCGAAACATAAATTTACCCAACCTTTGCTGCCTGCTGTGTCTGCTGCTGTGTTATCACAGCTTTACAGGTTGGGGCTGCAAGTGATTCAAGTTCTAAGTGACAGCTGCTGGCCAAGCCTCACTCCCTGCAAGTGCTGCTGTCAGTGCCCAGGCTGCCAGGCTGAGGTGAACAGAAGTCTTTAAGTGTCCAGGACAGCAAGACTCAAATATTACTGCTTGGAGCACGTTCAGCCTGTGAAGAAGCAATTCATAGGCTGCTGATGCCAAGCAATGATGATTTGAGATTTTCTCCAGAACAGTGTGTCCTGTAACTTTTGAGTTGTTTAAAAAAAAAAAAAGGAAGAATTTTGTAGACATGCATTAATACTGACTTGAGTATCTGATAGTGGAGAGAAGTATTTCTGCTGTTGAGGCAGCTAGAAGAGAGCACCTGGTTCTAATAAATCAGCAAGCCAGCTCCCACAGGTGACTTTTTTGCCTTTCTGCTTGGTGGTGGTTGCCTTTTTTTCCTTCCTTCACCCTTCTTTCCTATGCTCAGACATTCTGGATGGGTGGATATACCAACTTATGACTCCTTGGTATTGATTAGCATGATGAGTAGGTGAGATCTTGAGCTGTGCTTTATCAACTGGGAGAGGTGACACTTCAATTGGCAGCCAGATCTTTGTCTTTGCTGTCCTTTCATCCTCTGCACTGCATGAATCCAACAGAAATGACTCCCCAGCTCGCTGTTGTTGACTGTAAAGCACTGATGGACTGGCAGTTTGAATCACAGCTGTTGAGTTGGTGTTCCTTAAACTACAAAGCCTGGTAATTCTCATGGTCTGTCAGTGCACCAGCTGGTGGCAGTTCCTGAAGTTGGATGCGTTGAGTTCAAAATAGATCCTTCTGTGTGCAAACCGGTGTGGGGGAAATCACAAGATCTTCATGGTCACACTTAATGCAGCTCTCCTTTAAATAGGACAATACTGCTTCCCTGCTTCGTGATTTAATGCATATTTGCACATTTTAATCTTTCACCAACTCTGTTGGGAAAAGCTTTTAACATCAGGTCATCATGCCTTGTGTTAGTCAAGTGCTGCTCTTGGAGTGTTTCTGCTGGAGGAGGGTTTGTGTTTGTCTCAGGGTTCCGTAGCTTTCAGTGGTTCTCATGGAACACTAAATATAAGCTGGAAAGGGACTCTTGATATCTAGATTGTACACATTAACTTTATAACAATGTTGCCTGACTTCATTGTAGTTGCTGTAGTGGGAAGCTACAGGAGTTTATCTGGAGCAGTGCATTTGATGTTGCCTTTCTTTAAGAAAAACTGCTTTGTTTTTGTCACAGGAAGTGAAATGTTTCTTTGGGAGCTATTAGCCCTTCTCTTCCTCATGTGTAATACTGTATTTTGCTCTCTTGTGAGCCTGGAAGACCTTATGTGCAAATATATGCAGCCTTTTGTAACTCTGTGCTGGGAGTGAATTCTGTGAGGAGGTGCAGGTGAACTTAAGCACAATGTATTGCACTTCCACATCTGATAAATACATTATGAGGGCTTGGAGGGACTATCAGTAAATATGTGGCAACATTTTTTAACTGGCAGCTTGTATCATTGGCTATAAGCTGCACCTCTGTACGCTGTCAACATATCTTGGGCTCTTTGCCTCTCATGTTGTCACAAAAGCATCAGGAGTCTGTGTTCGTAATCCTGCTGCACGTATAAAACCTGACTCTCAAACCAGAGTTGACAGCTGTTCCATCTGTTGTTGACCTCAGCTCGTTCACATGAGTGTCTGCTGTGCTCCTGCAGCTGATGGGATCTGTCCAACACACGGAGGTTTGCCCGGGGCCTTGGCTTGTGCAGCTTGTGACTGAAACACATGCATTTAATAACTGGTTGGGATGATTTCCCGTTTCACTTGTAAACTGTGACAGAGCCACAAACATCCTGCTTAGATGTTAAAATGCCTTGCTGCAGTTCAACGAGATGCAGTGGTTCCCAGAGCTGTGATTACCCCAAAGTTGGTCAGGTCAGCAAGGACTCCAGAAAGACAGGAATTTTCTAGGAGGTGGTGTCAGGTGGTGTGGCCCTTCTGGCAGGAGTGAGGTGACTGATCTACTTGGCTGTACACAGGTAGAGGAAGGCTCTATATTGCAGGGGTAAAAATTAGTGTAAAAGCAATCTGAGTTCCCTTTTTAAGAGAGAATTCACCCCACCCTGACAATTGTCCACTCCAGTCTGGCACTCCTTGGAGTGCCCAGTGGGGTGTGAGGCAAACCCTTCTAGTCTGGGATTGAGTCCTGGTTTTGACCACTTGCCTACCCTGCAGACAAGCATAAAAATTAACTGTCTCATTTTAATAATTTTCTGATGGACTTCTGTGTTTTCTCTTGATAGCTGCCATTAACCTAGCAAAGCTGAAGCTTTTCAGACATTACTATGTTATGGTAAGTAAAACACCTGTACACAGGCATGCAGAGCACTTGGAAGCTGTTCAAACCCTTAAATGGAATACTTGTTGGAAGCTACCACACCTGGTGGATGTGGTGGAGGTGCTCCTAGCTCTGTGCTTTGGCATCTTGGTCAACTGGCTTACAATCCTAAAAGCAACTTCCCTTTTTTTCCTAATGGTTGCATCCTTCTGTCTATCTTTAAATTGATTCCAGCTATTTGTAATGCTTCCTGATTTCCTCTGGAGACAGCTTGAGCTGCCAGTTGAATTGATGGGCTTGAATAACATACTGTAAACTTGCTAAAAATTAAACTTGGGACCAAATGGTGCCTTGAGATGCATGTGTGCAGTTTGTGATGAAGTCAGTGGGAGCCATGGGTATATCTCCCAGGAGAACACAGGCTTCTTAATGATTTCCAACAGCCTCATTTCAGGCTCTTATAAGTGGTAAGAGTGATAAATTACAGTCGTGATTCTTCAAGTTCTATGAAGTTGTAATACTTAAAGCATTTCCTGCTGTAACATGAGTGTGTTACCAACAGCTGGAGTTACTTGGATGTTGAACAAGCAGTAGAGCCCTCAGCCTATATCTTCCATGTTTATCAAGGAGCATAATAAGACCAGTCTGACATAAGGAGTTGTTTGGGAATTGCTTGAGCTCTTTCTCTGGAAAAAAAAAAAAGGTTCTGTAAGGACGGTGCTATTGTTCTCCTCACGCTTTCTTCTTTTCCTTCCCAGATTGTGTGTTACATTTACTTCACACGGATCATTGCCATTCTCATAAAGATTGCTGTTCCATTCCAGTGGAAATGGCTGTACCAGGTATTTGCCAACAAGGGAAAATACATCCATTCCTTGGCTTTTTTTTTCTCTATTATTCTTTAAATATAACTGCACCAAAAAAAATCCATAAATTGGTCCTCATGTTATAGTAGAACATCTCAAAGCACAGTGCTGCACCCTGTCTCCTCCTGATTTTTATCAATGTTATGCTTAAGGTGAAGGAATATATTTTTAGTCTTATGTTTGTCCAGTGAGCCTGCTGGATTATACATGAGATGTCTGAAAGTAATTGCATTATTGATTTTTTTTTAGTCTTTCAATTTAAAGATGTCTGAAGGAAATTAATCAAGAACATACAAAGGAGAAAAAAAAAATTTGTCAGGTTTGCCCTGTGTAATTGAGGCCCCAGGGAGCCAGAGAATTAGGCTTTTGCTCTTCCATCTACAGGCTTTATTGCCTAGTGGCTTTTAAATACTTGGTTTCTTAACATATAATCCAAGTAACTGTGCAGGGAGTCCTTGGAATATATTAACTGTTGAAAATACCAAATAACTTAGGGATGATTTCCCCCCCCCCTCATTTAAAAGCCAGGTCTTGCCATAGTTCTTTGAAAGCTCTGGATTGATGGATAGAACTGTAACTGTATTTAAAGTGACAGGGAAAGCTGAAAGAACAAAGGGCTTGACAGCCTTTAGCCTGGGATTAACGATAACAGGGCAGGGATTGCTTTATTTCTGCTATGGCACAGGCTCCTTGGCCATTAAACCTTGAACCTTATGAATGAGGAGAAATGTTGTGTGACCACGAAGCATTACAGGACTGAACTTCAGTCTTGTGTTTTCCCTTGCAGCTGCTGGATGAAATGGCCACACTCGTGTTCTTTGTCCTCACTGGGTACAAGTTCCGTCCAGCATCAGACAACCCTTATCTCCAGCTTTCTCAAGATGATGAGGATGACCTGGAGATGGAAGCTGTGTAAGAACCCCCTTCCCTTCCTTTTTTTTTTACCTCTTCACTTGATTTGAGAAAAGTAACGTTTAAAGCCAGTTTACTTTAATCTCTCTAAATCCTTCTCTGAAAAAGATTAGTGTCTGCCCACATGCTTAAAGATGAGGTGTCTGTTTGGTGTGTGTAAAGAGATTTGTATTTATGCATAGGAGCCTCTGACCTGGCTATTGCAGTAGTGGGGAATAAGCTGGTAAAGCTTTTCATGGGGCAAAAAGATGCCCATGAAAATATCAAGTAATAAAGCTTCTGAGTTGAATTTATGTCACTGAACGTGAACGAGCCTTGCAGGTTGTCATTAATGCTTCATGTTTAAACAAAAAAACCCACAACCAAACCAACAACAAAAATGACCTGCCAGTCTACCCAACATAAATGACCATGGTGCCTTGGCATTCAGCCTGTAGCTTTGCAAAAATTTATCTAAAGCAACACTGAGCCAAGGAGATGGATTTTTGCTGATACTTTTCCCTGTTCTGTTCCTCCCTGCTAAACCCGTGAGGCACCACAAATGCTTCAGGACCTGAGCAAGTCTGGAGAAATGATAAAGTAGGGCTCAACCTAAGTCCCTGTCATCTGCTTTGCAGTGATTTTCTGAGGACTTAGAAAATGAGTGGCATTTCTGAATTTATGACAGAAACTGCCCTAAGAAATTCAGCCTGCCAGGAGTGTTGGGTACAGCTATAACTGCCACAGACTCTGCTGCCTTAATAGGAGCAGAGCCAACCTAATCCTTTAGTAGTTATATATTTCATGCATAATTGCAATTCATGTACAGGCTCACAAGCCTATTCCTAAGAGTTTTTCCAATTTGGTAAATCTCCTTTACCTGATCTTGGGTGAAATAAATGAACTCTCCAATTTTTAATACAGAAGCAAAAAAAAGTCAATGTGGTCGCTCTCCTAGTTAGCTCAGAAAGAAATGGATCTCACTGGGAAATTGCTACAAGGAGGTTTGAGTCATAGAATCCAGCCTCAAATGTAATCTAAGGAGTTGAACTTCTGAGAAATATCGCTAGTAACAAAGATCTTTTTTTAATGCTTAGCTATTTTTGCTTTGGGTCTAGAAAATCTGTCATTTTTTCAAGTGGAATCCAACTAGTGGGTAGTGACCTTAAAATCACTGTCACTTATAGGTGTTAAAGTGGTTATCTAAGAAACTGATTTCAGTTTGGCAGCTGGTAAATAAACATTGACATCAGGAAGGCACTGTCTGAACTGGAAGATTTGTGATTGTACCAAAATGGGCTTTTTTCTTTGTTGCCTGTTGGAGTGAATTTCAACTTTGCATTACGTGCTTAATGAATTTTTGCTTGTGGGTTGGGTTTTTTTTTTTTTTTAGGACTAATAATAGGACACCTTTCAAATACAGTGATTTCAATCAATTGGAGAAGTTGCTAAATTTAGGAGAATCTGAGAGAAATAAGCTGGAGAAATTTTAATGAACTAATTCAGTGAAATAGAGTTACTAGAAACCTGAGGATCAGAATTCCTTGTGAGCCTTTTCCTAGTAAGGGGTTTTGCTCTTTGCCTTGAGAGTTTCCATTGTTGTGCCTTGTGGGTTGTTCCCTTTAGCCTTGCTTGAATTTTTCTCATCTGATTCACCAGAAGTTTTACTCCATTTGGGCACTTGGCAGGGTATAATCTGTGTCTGGTTCTGCCTTCCCCACCTCCATCAGGGAGGTTAAGTTTGCACTTATTTGAGAAGCAGAGTTTATACACATTCTGTGACAGGTGAAGCACTGCATTGAAAGTGTATTAAATTTCTTGTTGACTTGGGTCTTGCTAGTCCTATTTTTGCATTTATAAATATTAAGTGTTGCTTCTGGGGGGAGCAGGGGAAAATCACAGATTATTTGAGCAGGTGACTAAGTGCCTGACAGTGTCCTGACTAACCACTGCATGAGTGTTTTGCCTTTTATGTGATAAATACCCACTTGTCTTCAGAGGCTATGGGAGAAGGTAAAAACCTGCAGACTTCATGGTGCTCTGCTATGTCTTATTGCCAGGTTTTATGGTTATTTTCCTCTCCCAGAGGTTTTTTGTTAAAATCAACTACTCTAAAACAGAAGCATTCTGTTTCTTTAGACTCAACATTTCTATGAGCCAGCAGAGAGGAAAGCTGTGAGGTCAAGCCTGTTTTCCAGGCCTGCTTTTCTTCCAGCAGAAAAAAGGACATTTTAAGAGCAGCTCTCTAGCTTGTGTCTGTTTTCATGCAGTGCAAACTATACAAAGCTTGATCTTGCAATAAATGTAAATACTGTTAAGGACACTGGAAATCTGCAATCTATCAAGAAAAATCCACAGATTAGGTGTCTGTGACAGAAGCAACATAAGGCACAACTCCTCTCTCTGTAAGTTCTTGTAACTCTCAAGAATAAAATATAAATCAAGAATAGCAGAGGTGACTTGTAATAAGTCTTTTCAGCTAACACACCTCTGTATTGGAGAAAGAATCCACAGACATTACAGGACCTTCCCTTCAGTTATTCCAGGCTCAATAGAAGTTGTCCTGGTGGGGAGGAGAGTGTGGCTAGACCTGAGCTTAGAAACCAATCTGTTCTTTCTCAAGCAGGGTCAGTAGCTATTCATCCTGAGCAAAGAGCCTTTCTGTGTATTCTGTGCTGGGCAGCCTCTCGAGCCCGTTCTGTCAGGACGTGGGCTCATCACTGACAGTTTGTTAGATTAAAGTTCCCTGCTTGAAAAGGTGCAACCACACTTGGCAGAAAGGGCTGTCAGGCTTCCAGTCCTAATGCCATTTCTGGGGCATGAACACAAAAATATAAACAGTACAGTAGATGAGATGGGGGTGAAAAAGGAGGGGAGGAGGGGAAGGAGTTTTGGTGTTGGGGTTTTTTATTATTTTTTTATTTCATTAGCTCATTAAGTTTGCCATGGATTTGGGTACCAAAATGCTCTTCTACAGATCTTGGTTGAGAATGTTCATACAAAGACGGGGGGTTAAGATATTTCCACTGAAGGAGGAATTACAGGAGAAGAAACCATTAATGGTTTTGTTCTCAAGTCTGTAAATCCATCTTACTCAGTGTGAGGAGACTTTGCTTTTCCTTAGCACCCGAAACAGCCTCAACACAGTGAACTGTTGTGGTAACACTGAGCTGCCTTGGGATCTGGAGTTTCTCACAGCATCATGAGGCAGCCAATTCTGTGCTGAGACTTGACGTCCTGGTTGGTTGCCTTTCTCTGCTTTCTCTCAGGTTGTGCTTCATGGCAGACTGATTCATGATGCTCTCCATTAGCAGTGATTTTCTTCACCTAGCACATCTTTCCCTTGCAGAGATCAGCTTTTTTGTTCCATGGCTGATCAGTTTTCACCCCAGTTTGCAATAGCTTGTAAGGGCTGGCTGCTGCCAGTGTTGCAGTGCTTCTTGTTGGACTATAAAATAAAACAAACAGGAGACAAGACAGCTGAGATGCACCAGTGTGGAGGGCTGGAGACACTTGTGGATGTTTAGCCATTCCTTGATACCTTGGATGCAATGCAGGAGAAAAATAAAACACATGAAATTTCTGCAGCACTGTACGATGGAGTGTTTGGGGAACAACCTTTGTGAATCATTTGTAAATGCCTGACAGGCACAAAAATGCTCTCTGGAGAGAGATGGTTTAGTGAGAAGGATTTGTTGCATTTCAACTGCTGCTAATTTGTGGGCTGGAAGTGCAGTTCAAGAGGGAGTAGGTGAGGGATATTTCCCTGCCATGTTGCAGGTCAGAACTGAAGTGCTGAGACTGCTCTGAGGACAATAATGGGGATTGCAGTGTGCTTGGTCTCAGTGCTGCTACCCTTATTTTATTGGGCACTAAAACATGTTGGCTGGACTGATTTTTGAGAGGGAGAGGAATTGGCAATCTGAGAAAAGAAGGACTCACAGCTACTTCATGCATTTGTCACGAGGCAAGAACAGTGCTCTTGAGATTGGCTTTAGCCTTTGCTGTTGGAGAATCCACACTGAAATCTTTCCCAGTTCTTTGCTGTTATTGTGCAGGACACAGCAAATGGCCTCTCTGGTAACAAAGGACGTGGCTTGACCTGAAGCTGGCTGCAGTTTCAACATGTAGCTGTTTGTCTCATAAATGTGGGAAGTGGATCATTCCCTCATAGCCGTAACATCTCCTCGCTTCTGTCATCACCTTGGTGTGCAGTGGGTTTGTGATGGTGTTGGAGTGCAGTGCTGAAATCTAGGCTGTGTGCCAGGTGGGATCTTCCTAGCTGTGAGTCAAGTGTTAGGACTCCTTCAGTGTCATGTATGTGCAAAACACCTCTTTATATATATCCCAGTATGTCTGCTGCTGCATTGCTGCAGCATATTAGATGCTCATTTGTGCTTGTAGTCCATGGTAATCTTTGGCTCCTCCTTGAATGGATGCTTACTCCTGATTCTGTAATTACAAAGTTGATTGTTTCTGAAGAGTAAACTTTGTAGCTGTCTTGCTGCATCCTCCCATGTTTTTCAGACTATCACTTTGATTTGCCAGAATGTTTCTGCATTCTAGTCCTGTTCTCCAATATGCAGCTCTTAGTGTCTTGTGCAGATTTAATAAGCAAGTTCTCTATTCCATTACCCAGGCAATTACTGAAAATACTGAATAGAAGTGAACCCAGGACAGGCCTCTCTGGAACCACACTCAATGTTCTTACATTTTTGACAGGAAACCATTAAGTACGTCTCAATACATGCTTTTCCAATTAGTTATCCATCTACTTTGCTTTTGTCTAGCTTATGTTTCTCCAGATTTTTTGCTTTATGACTGTGGGGAAACCTTTGTCTGCAGGGATAACTTCAGAGATCTGCACATTTCTGTGCTGATAAGTTTGATCTCTTCTAGGAAATGTTTGTTATTAAATTCCATCTTTCTCCTTTAAGCAATCTGCTTATTTTTCTCTATACTTTTATTTTTTATTTTAATAGGGACTAAACTTATTTTATTTGTACTCTTGTGACCCTTTCCTGTTATGCACAAGCTCACTCTAAAGTGAACCCAGTACTGCCACTGCTAGAGAGTCACTGAACACAGCAGTCTGAGTGAATTATTTTTACAGTACATGAACAGAAACTGGTATCTAATGTGGAACTAAGGGCATTATCAGAAGAGTGTACCTGAAGATGACTTCTCTTGGAGTGATGCTGTGAAGATGTTGTTAGCAGCTCTGATCAAATAAAGCATTCTGACATGGTAAACAGCAGGTGAAAGCACACCCAGACAGACAGCAGCAGCTTTGAACAGGACAGTTCTGTGTATGCTTCCAGGCATCCCTTGGGAATGCATTGAGCTATTGGCACTCTTACTTTCAGCATCCAAAATAACCTTTGTAGCACATCTGGGGGAGGGAGGTGGGGGGGAAAGAAAAAATGCCTGCATGGAATGAGAATCACATTGTGGAAAAGAATAAAGGAAATGTGTTGTGCATCCTAATGGTCTGTTTTGTGTAGCAGCAGAGGAGCTGCTGGAGAGCCAAGGCAGTTCCGAGAGGAGTGGTGCTGTTCTGCCTGGATAAACAGTTCAGTCTGCCTAATGTTTGAATGGTATTATGAGGCTTTGTAGCTCAATGGTCAGATTGTCATGACAAATCCAGACTTGGGTGGTATAAAAAGGATGACCTCTCGCCTCTGTTTTGTTGCTGCTCATTGAGTAATTTTGCTATTAACAGGAGCTGGTGTGCATTAAGCTAATAAGGTTCATTTGGGGCACTGTCCACTGCATGTGCATTTGTGTATTATGTTGTACCTATTAAAAGTGTTGCAAATGCAGAAGAAAGTCTCTAATGCACAGAACTAAGGGTGTTCAGCTGTATAGCAAAATGTTTTTTTTAAGCAAACTGCTCAAATTTAGTGAATAAACACCTGGTTTAACTCTTTAACCACCCCTGCTATCTTCTTTCAAGTATGAGTAAATACTCTTTGCTGACTTAGTTTAATGATAGATGGGGGGAGGGCCTTGAGGTGCTCAAGGACAGTGGCCTTGCTCCCAACACCCATCAGTGTTGTGGCCAAGGTGATACCTGGCTGCAAAATGGGAGCAACGGGAGAGTTCCAAACATGGAAACTGCTCGGTCTGGGTAAAGAGACATGTGAGAAGTGTGATTTGACAGGCACAGGAGGATGAGTATGGGCTGTTGGTGAAATGGATGTTACAGTTCAAGGTCTGATTGCTGATGTCTCTCCCTTCCCTTCCAGGGTGACAACTTCAGGAGTAATGGAGGGCATGAAGAAGGTCAAGAAAGTGGTGAATGGTTCAGCAGAGCCCCAGGGCGAGTGGGAAAGCACGGCATGATGGACTGGACTAAGGCAGCACTTTCAGAGGAACTGTTTTAATTTATTAATATTACTCTCAGTGGAAAGGGAGCAACTTGCACTTCCCACCACTGAAATGGCAGAGTGGGGTGTGTCTGGGGGGAGGAAAGCGGTGCAGAAACATAACTGTTCCTTTGATCATAAGAAAATGGGATCTCCTGGTACCTGCAAGGAGTGTGAAGCTTTCCTAGGGATTTTGGGTAGCTTATTCTTTTTTTTTTCCCCCCCTTTCTGGATCGGTTCTGCAGCCTGAATTGTTTGCAGTTGCATTCTTCAGAATGTGTAATGCTAATGTGAAGAGAGACCTTCAGTGTGTATGTAAAGTATATATTTTATATAATGTGCATATATATATATATACACACACACTATGTAACATGTATGCCAGGAGTTACAAAGCGTGGGAAAAGAAGATAAGAGATGTAAGTATTTTTTTTTTCTTTTTATAAACACTCCTTTAGACAAAACGTTGCAAAACATGAGTAGGAGCAACTGCAGTTATTTGAGAGACTGAATGGGTGTTGGATGAGGTGACTTCTGGCACTGCTCACACCAGTGGGAAAGTGATAAGTATCTTATTTTATCCATGCAGGTATCCACCTGAACGTGCCAGGTTTTTAGATGTGTTACTGTACAGGAAACAAGTGACTGTTCTCCATTAAAGCACTGAGCCCACAGTGCAATAAGAATTAATGTACATTCTCCACTGTCTGTGGAGTTTCTCTTGACTCACGCTCACCTGACAAGAAGTACATAAGAGGTGTAAGACTGATGCTTGCTTTTTAGGGGTCTGCCATGCTATCCTAAACATTTACTTTCAAGCTGTGACCCAGAGCACCTTGGTCTGCTTGATAAAATATTTTCAAGGTATTTCAGAAGTCTCTCCTTTCTGACTCAGTATAAACAGTACCAGACTCTCCAGTGGAAATCTGTCTAGCCAATTTACTGCAGTATAAATCTCTGGTTCACCATTATCCTGAGTTACCTGACCTCTCTGGATGGCTACTTGTACCTGTCTGGCTATGTAGGAATTAATGGCACTGCTGTTTGAGACGAGCTAAACTGGTCAAAATGGTATTGCCACCAAAACCAGGCAACTGCAGCTCCCAGTCCTAGATGTTTTTTGTCAGGAAAGAAGATGACCAGAACCTCAATGCAGGGGAATATGGAAGCCTTGACTGTCAGTGGAGTCTTTACAGTCATGTTGCAAATGCCACATGGATTTTCTCTGTAGTCCCTGCTGTGGTGAGTGAGGCAGCTGCTGTCATAGGTGCAGGAGTGAGAATGGTTGTTAATTCGGGGGAGGATGGAAGTGGCTCACTGATGTAATGAGGATAAGCTTTAAGAAAAATAAATCAAGTATAGCTCACTGACCCACTGAAGCCTTAATATTGATTGTAGGGGTGTTGAAATGTGGTGCTGTTGAGCCAAGTGCTTCTGCCAGACTGACAGGGATTGGCATCCTCAGAGCTTTGGAAGTGCCAGCATTGCTTATGGACTCATTTAGGAATTGCTTTTTTGAAGGGGCTACATCTCTGGGGCACAACTGATTAGAGGACTGTTAGCCACTAGGTAATTTTATTCTTCAAGCTTAGAAGGAGGATTTCCTTTAGAATCTTGAACCACTTCCTCACTTTTGAGCAGGGGTTGCAGAGCTCTTGGTGAGCAGTCTGTACCAAGAGGAGCAGCTTCACTTTCTCCAGTTGCCACTTTTCCCAGATGTTGGTTCTATGCATCATGGAGATGGTAGAAACAAATCTGCCTGCTTCATACCTGAAACTGCTTTCTCTTCAGATAAAGCATGACAATAGCCCTGTTCTCTGGGTGCAGAGTCTTCTTCTGTTTTTCTCCTCAGCCATAACTTCACAGTAATCACAGCAGTGATAGTTTGACTTTTGCTGTCATTGCCTTGCAGTGAGACAGTTTTAGTGGGAACAGATCCTACACCACTAGAGAGGCTGTTTGGTGATCTATGGGCCTTTTAGACCTTCTGTAAGAATAAATCTGCATATTAAGTAGCTGAGGTGTGAGAAATTGCACCATAAACACAGGCAGACCCAGCTCATCATACACTTAAATACAATACCTGGAAAACTCATCCTCTCGCTCTGCAGAGTTACTCTGTCCCTGTGGAATTGTCACTCACTGCATCCAAAGGGCTGCTCAGACAGGCTGTACACTTTGTTCAGAGAAGCCCACTGGAGGCTTAGTCTGTTGGGACTGAGAGGTATGTAAGGGATAAGGATAAAGTGCAGTAACAGTGTTATCTGGACATGATGCTGCTCTAGAACATGTTAATTCCTTTTGTGAATGAGATGTGAAATTCTGATGGCTGTGACATTTCACCCAAAAACATGAGGGCTGTGCTGAGATCCCAGTGAGTGCAGAGCTGGTTCCAAACAGCTGCCTATTCCATACCTCAGCATCAGTGGAGCTGACAATTTGGCAAGTGCTGTTACCTTAGTCTCAGGTTTCTCTTTTTCATATGCACTTTTTTTGCTGAAGTTGCATCTGGTGTAGGTTTATCTGCCAAGTCCCTGGCTCGCTAGTCAAAGGCTAAAAAATGGGTCATTTCTTTTTGTCTTGGCATGAAAAGTCACAGCAGTATTCCGGAAGTATTTTTTTTTGGAAGAGCTTTTTCCAAGTGCAGCCCGGAGTTTCAGCAGTCAGCTCTACAACCAGCTTCAGCTGGTGCTTAGTGCAGGATGCCAAGCAGCAGGAACTGGTCAAACCTGGGCATTAGGAAGCAAAATGAATGTCATGTACAAGTCAAAAACCAAAAAATTCTCTCTTTGGAAACGGCTGCAGTAAATTTCCACTTTCTCTGGTGGAATTCCTCAGAGCAGGTCAGGAAGTGTCTTGCAGGGGTGTGCGATAGATTGGACGGTGGGATGGTGGAAGATGGAAGAGGATGCAGCTGTGCTTCTCTCACTTACTGTGCTGCAGTGCAAAGCATCAAAGAGAGGGCTGCTCCCTCCCCTCCCTCCCAGGCAAACCCCCAGCTGCAGGACTGGCACTGCAGGACTGGCACTGCAGGACTGGCACTGCAGGACTGGCACTGCAGGACTGGCACTTCGACTCCAGGGCGAGTGGAGTGCGGCAGCTTGGAGCTCCCCAGGCAGGATAATCAGTGCCTGCCTTTCACGTGCTGACAGCTGCTGATCTGGTGTAGGAAGCTCTGTCTTTCACAGGGAAGCTGGAGGAGCTGCTGTGGATTACAGATTGCTTTGGGATACAGCCTTACTATCCTGTCTCTGCCTTTTGCTGAAGCGGGGAACTGAAGCAATCACGCTGACAGGACGCAGAAGTACAGGGACAGCAGGTCTGGTGCAATTCAGAATAAATGGTTGGAATGCTTTCCCATATGTTGCTGCAGTGGAGCACTCAGCACCCTCTGCAGACAAAAATGAGATTGGTTCAGTCTTCAGTTGTAATGCAGGTTATGCCCCAATAAATCCCTGTTGATGATGACATGCACATGCCACTGCTGCACTCCTCCCTCCTGCTGTCACTGTTCAGGGTGTCTTCCAGAGGGAGCCTTGCAGTGCAACTGCCAGACTCTTGCATTCCTCAGGCTGGAAAAATGTTTTCCTTGATGGTTCATCAAGAGACTTACTGAAGGAAAGCAAGACATAATGGGGTCATCTGGAACACTGCTGCTGCTTGCTCAGAGTGGAGCAGTTTGAGCTCCACATGCTGTCCTATTAAGATGCTCTTTCATGTTGTCATCTAACTCGGCGTGTCATGATCTGTGCAGTGCATTGTTCAGTGTTTCTCTCCAGCTCAGTGCCCTGTCCCTGGATTTCCATGCTGGCATACCCTGGGAGCATGTTGTAAAAAATTTGCTGCATTGCAGTATTTTGTCTTGGAGCAAGTAGTGTGGAAGATGTATTTTTCTAAGCTGAGTGGACTCTCTGTGGCATGAGTGTGCATCCACTGTGTATCCTTGAGCACTGTAACACTCCTTCTGCTCGTGGAAGGGTGTGTCCTAAGCACTCCAGCTTGCACATCTGGTGGAAGTCCAGTGGAAGATTTTTAGTATGTTAAGTCTTTTTTCCTTTCAGCGTGCTCCTTTTAGAGAAGAGAAGTGCAGTCTGGCTATTGACAATGAGATTGACAAGAAAGGAGGGGTTTTTTGTTGTCTAGTTGAAAACTGCCCACTTTGAAGCAAATTTTGGGTATTTGTATGCTCTGTTGAGCTCTGAGAACTGGAGTTGCTTAGCTATTAAGGAGAGGGAAGGAAATCCTCCTTGCTTCAGTCTACCTTTGGTAGGTTTGTCTCCTTCAATTTGAGCTGCCATGCCAGCTGGCAGACTGCTGTCACTTTAAAGCAGATGTGTTTTATGGATTCTGTGTTATGACCTCCACTTCACTCATTCAGCATGTCCCCGTTTTTCAGCTGTGTACAAAGAGTGTGGAGCTGTGGTCTGCAGGAGTGGGAGTTACAGTGATGTTTGAATTTGATGGGATTCACTATCTGAAACCTGTGACCTTGTGTGTTATGCCAGTAACCTCCATGTTTCATGAAAGCTGAGGTGGTGCTGCCCAGAGGCACTTAAGCAATCTTACTTTATGTTCCCTGGGGTCAGTTCGCTGAAAAATGTTGTTCTAAATTGGATTAATGTGGCTTTTTTTTTTTGTAGCTGCTGGGTGCAGTGCTGTCTTGGGCTTACTAATCACTTTTCCTTAGCAATATTGGGAAGCTGTGTATTTCCTTTGTGTAGTTTCTTGCTTGGATCAAGCAATGATCCTGTAAGAACTGCACGTGACACATACTCACAAGTGGCTGGAACAGGATTTAGGACAATACTGATACTCTCTATAGGTGTAGAGTGATGGTCCTGGGAGAAAGTGGCTGAGAAAAGAGTCGCTCCTTGTAGGTTGACTGGCTCAAGAACCCATTTATGTTTTGACTGCAGCAATCCTGGAGAAAGGACAATTCTGAATAAATATCTCCCTGTGGGATTTCATTTGATGTTCTGCTCTCTGTGTAATAAAGTAGAGCTCGACCTCCACGTCATCAGAAGCACTTCATCCTGTAGCCAGGATACTGGAGCATGGGGCTGGTACCAGCTCTGTCAAAACAGAGGATGGGTCTAAATAGCTTCCCTTGCCCTTTAGTAACTATTAATAATTAATTCTAGATCCTCTTGTGTCATTAAGCAGCTTTAGGGCACCTTGTACAATGTAGCTTTGAATTCATTTAGTAAATGACCTCCAGAAGAACTGAAAAATACTTTCCTGTGTACAGCAAGGTCCAATTCCAGGGGTTTTGGTGACCTGTAAATATCCTGTTCCTCAGTTACTGTTCAGATGTAAAAATGGATTTTTTTTCAGTATTTTTTTAAACTTTATTAAAAGAACAGCAAACAGTATTGGAAGAGAAGCAAAGTAGAGACAAGTCAGGGCAGTCTGTGTAACTTAGTTTCCCTGCTGTGATGCAAATGTGTAAAATAAAGATTGACCAGAAAGAAGTTTAATGCATCTCATTTTCTGTTTCTGAACTGCCAGTAGCCATGCTTACCCATTGATTCCAAAGTCTGCTTTTTCCTGTGCCCAGCTTCCATTTCCAGCCCTTAACATCTGCATTGTGGATACAGGGCTGAATTACAAAAATCTTGGGAGGAAAATTTTTTCTGTGGGAAAAGCTTTCCTGTCAGTGACCCACTGAGGTGCCTTTTCTTGAGCTGGAAGACCCCTGGATACCAAGCTCTGCTTGTACCTGCTCATTTAGGTTTGGAAGCTGAACTTAAGTAGTAGTTTGTGGACTGAGTCTCAAACAGAAGCATTCCTCACATCCCTGTGTCTCCTGCAGTCTCCAGCAAGCAGGAAAGCAGGAGCTCCTTATTCCACAGGGCTTGATGTCACCTCGCTGTGCAAGGGCAGACAAGGAGCTGGTGCTTTGAGCCTTGGTGACCAGGTAGAAATTAAGGGTAAAAACCCATTTTTAAAGTAATATCTTTTGTGGATCTGACCACATTATCTCAAAGGGGCAAGTCCTTGGCCTTTTTGCTTTAGGCTGGACTGGCAGTTATTCGGGACTTACATAGTTGTGCTCTTCTTGAGGTGTTGGAATCTAACCATGCATTTTGGTTCTGCAAAGTGGTTGGGTTGGCAGGGATGAGGAGGGCAACGTATTCCTGTGAAGTGTTCTTCCTGACAATCCCCCCATCCCTCAAAAGCATATGTCCTTCATCACGAAATCCAAGTCCTCAAGATGTTTCTTACAGTTCAGCCTATAGTTGTCATCCTACCATCGAGGGGTAATGCCAGAAATAGCCTGTGTTCTCTACCCTGCACCTCCCAGGCAGCCAGTTCTGCCTTGCCTCTGGGTGGGTGGTGTTTTACCAGGGAACTAAACTATAATAAGTACTTAGGCTTTGGATACCCTGCTGTAGGTTAAAACAAACTTTGTGATGGAGCTGGTGGCTGGTTGTTGCACTGGGGTAACCTGTATCTATGACATGCAGGTTTCTCCAGACTGAACATCCTCTGCATGTTCTGTCTGTTGTGTGTTTGGCCTTAAAACATTCCCTGACAGCAGCCAAACCCATCCCTGCTCTGAGAACAAACTGCTCTGGTGGAATTGGCTGCACCAGGCCAGAACATCTCTCAACTGTAAGGAAAGGTGAAATGTTTGGGGTGGGGTGCATAAAGTGGGACTAAATTGTGGGAACTCTCGCTTGAGAAGGAGACCAAATTAAGTTACCTGGGGAAAATTTGATTTCTGACCATCTTCTCCAAGGAGACAAAAAGAAGAGCTCCCAGTATTTGAGGTCTACTGCAAGCAGAGGTTGTCTGGCAGATTTACACAGAGGGGAGAATAAACAGAACCAAAGCCCTAACAAAGCTTCCCTCGATTTGCTGCATTTGGATGCAGTTTTGTAGGTGTTTTCCTGCCTGGGGGAGGTAAATTGTTCTACCTGCTTTAAGGCTTTTCTTCCAGTGTCTGAAATTCCCAGCTGTCTTGATCATTTACAGCTCCTTGTTGCAGTCCTGGCTGCCTGCTGTCAGTGCTTTTGCTCGAGCAAGGTTATCTTCATGACTGCAAAGGGCTGCCTTCTCTTTCAATCCTGCTTTTGCTTTCCTTTGCCTTCTGACTGACAGGCTCTAATGAGAGGAGTGTGTTGTAGTGCCCTGTATAGTGAGTGGTCAATAAAAACCAAATTGCTTTGTACAGCAGAGGTAATAACACAGCTTGTATTGGCACAGCTGATCCTGATATTGGGGTCCTCAGTT
Organism: Corapipo altera; assembly: GCF_003945725.1. Lineage (NCBI taxonomy): Eukaryota > Metazoa > Chordata > Aves > Passeriformes > Pipridae > Corapipo > Corapipo altera. Next base: position 5,105,548 of record NW_020884901.1, on the reverse strand, counting down.
AGGAGGCAAGGGCTTTTGTGTGTCTTAAGTAGTAACAAATGCATGTCATCCCTCTCTTTTCTCCCCTCTCATCCATGGATAAATGGTGTAACTGGGGGTGACACTGCTTTGTCGTGACTCTTGTTTCCCGTGGAATATTTTCACTGGGGTGGCTGAGACACAATACATGAGATGGCTCTTGTATTCCCGAAAAAAAATAAACAGGGCTGTGAGGTGAGGCTGTTATGGGGGTGGCAGGTGGAATAAGTGAGGATCAAAAAGGATGGCTTAAAATTCCATTTACTGCTCCCTCTTGGGATGGTTGTGCAGAGCTTGGCAAAAACATCCTCGATAAGAGAAGCAGTTAACAACACAGGTCTCCTGTGGCCTGGGTAAGTATATTAATAAGTTGAGTTTGTGGGTTCTTTTTGTCCCTGAGGGGGTGCAGATCTTCTATATGTCTCAAGTCCTGTGTCATTTTGGTAGGGTGGCACAATATCCCGTGGATATCCCGTTGGCATATTGTCTCCCTAAGAATGTGTATACACATCCACCACTTACTGTTGGTCATTGTCAGTGCTCCAGGTGCCTCTTCCCTGAGCTGCTCGGGATCTTTGTTCTGTGGGAGCTCTGTGAAGTCAGAAGGAATCCTCCACCCAGCACAGCTGTGAAGGTATTGATCTGAATCTCTGGGGAAAGCCACACTTGTTCATTTTGAGATGGCTCTCATACCAGGAGGTGGTAGCCAAATTGGAGGGGCTACAAAGAGCAGCTGCAGTGACTGAGAGGAGAGAATTGGGCAATGGCAGAAGATTACAAGAATTAAAGCTGTAAGCCTGACTAAGTGATGATTAAAGACAGCCAAGAAGAAGTAGCACGGTACAAAATGGCTGCAAGGGGGGAACCCATGGAAACAGGGAATTAATTAGCGTGGCTGAAGGCTGAGCTGGGGAGAGGTGAGATGGAACGAAGGCAGAGGAAAACCTTTCGCCAATGAGTTTGGCTGCTGCAAACAATCTCCCTGGAGAAATGGAGGCAGTTCTGTGTTGGTTTAGATAATCAACACTAGACCGGACAAATCATTGCTAAATACACTGCAGGGAACGACCCCTCATCAGCTGTGAGCTGGATGAAATGCCTGGCTCAGCCGTTTTCCATTTGCTTATCTCTGTGTGAAGTACATTGCATGCATAATTCCCGGTTTGGGGGTTCATCTGCTTTACCATTAAACCTTGTAGATGCCTTGAGTGAGCCCGGCTGCTCCACAGGAGGAACGTTTAAAAGTACTATGTTAAATTGAGGCTGGTTCGTGCGTGCCCTAATCTGTATTCCGAGGCAGTCAGGGGTTTTTTAACTGTTGCTGCAAAAACTGAGCGGAAATATCTGCTGGGATTTACCAAGCACACAATGCCCGTGTGTTGCCATGAATCAGAGCAGCCTTGTGGGAGGCAACAATTCAACCTCTTTATAAGCAACAGAATTTGAAAAATAGGTACAGGTCGATCAGGTCGATTTTTAGACGTTTGAATATTTTTTGGGGGGGGGGGGGGGTTGGGGGGGGTTTTTTTGGGTTTGTGTTTGGTTTTGGGTTTTTTTTTTTAAGATTTACCGATTGCAGAGTAGGATTTGGGTGGGCAGACATCGCTGCTGACAGTTGGCTTACAAAGCTTGCTTAGGAAGCTTCTGTCCTGTCTTAAAAGCAGAGCAGGTCAGCAGTACCAGCCCCAGCTGCTGCCCCGGCCTCCCCAGCCGTGTCCACAGCAGACAAACCCCACTCACAGAGAGCCTGATGAGCCAATATATGACTCATGAGTAATCAGAGGCTGATTTCTGTCTGGCTCGTGGTGTGAAACCCACCACCACAACCATTCCCTTGTGTAGTTCACAGCTCAGCACTGACTGGACACTGAGCTGCCTTCAGAGCAAAGATCCAGACAGGATCAGAGACCTGGATGCCACATGCCTTCCCTTCATTTTGAAAATTCTTATTTGTATATATATGCATATATCTATATATATATTTTTTTTAAAAAAAGCTTTGTTCTGCTCTAAACATCAGTCTTTCAGTTTTAGGGACGCTTCCCTCAGAAATGTGTGGGTTTTATTAAAAGCCTCAGCTGAAGCTGGGCAGAACTGGTGAGCAGTGCTCAGGTCACCTGCACAGTGTGTGCTCACAGCCCCTCCTGCCCCTCTGCCAGCCCTGAGGGTGCTGGTGGATGCTGCGGGGCGCCTTTGCTGCAAAAACGCTGCTGCCGCCTCTGCGACTGTGATCTTATCTCACACAGACACAACCGCACAGCGCTCCTTGGTTGTCCCTACGAGGAGCCTTTTATTTTCAGTCCCTGAACAAATGCGCTGCCTGTGTCTGGGATCAAACCTTGGCTGGAGGCTCAAGGTGCCTGGGGGCTGAGCTCTCCCGTCCCTGCACTGCAGGACGAGCGTGGCAGGAGCAGAACCAGAAGGTGGTTCCCCCAGTTGCCAGCTGTGATTTGTGATGTGCCACGAAGGAAGATGGAAGGGAGATCACAAAACCTCCTCCTGCTCGGCTTTATATCTCAGCCAAGAGCTGGCTGCACACTGCAGGCAACGGGAGAGCAGCCGATGAGTTCACCACAGCCACCCTTCCCAGGTTCCTACATTAGCATAACAATTACAGCCCCAGAGGCTGTAATGAGAATACAGGCTTTAAAAAATATACTACAATTTAACGGAGAAATTAATAGTGTAGCAAATTGTAACGCTCAGAGCCTCGGCTGCCTGTCTTGAGCGACAGCTGTATGTGCAGCCTTGGCACAGTTGTGATTTCCAGGCTTTCCTCTGCATTTGGCCATCCTTTCAACATCTACAATTCCAGTTTCCTGGGGAAAGAGCCTGCAGGGCACCATTCCTGCTGCCATTCACCCAAAAACATGGTATGTTTTGTGTCTGTTGCGTTTCTCTGAAGCCATGCAATGTACTGACACTAAAATGCTGTGCAATATGAAATTAATTTAAAGTGGTCACAGCCAGTAGGGCTGGTACAGTTCAAGTCTTGGAGTGTTTTGGGCTATAAATCTTGATTTTTGAGGGCCTTCTTATTTAGTCCTATATATGGCTCAGCTATCAAAGCAGTTGCAGTGGTAAATGCCAGCGCTGGGCACTTGCTGTGACCCGCAGTGACACCAGGGGCGAAGCAAGAGCAGCTCACTCGCGTCTTGTCAAGCTTAAAGGAGCTTCAGGAACACACTGGCTGGTGAGCTGGAAGCTGTGGAGCCCCATTTAAAGCTACTCAGAGTCTTGAGATCATACCCATATGTAAAACTGCTGTAATCTGAGATGAGGGTGGTGCCTGGGAAGCCGAGGATGTCCCCAGGACTAGCTGATGTGTTCCTGCGTTTGTGGTTGTTGCACCAGGATGTTGAACTCACTCTGCTGGCATTTTTTTTTTTCAAATCCTCTCAAAAAGCAGCTATTTTGGTGGCTCTCAGTGCCAGCGGTGACCACGGCTTGTCTGGTGGAGCAACCAGCACTGATGCCAATAATTCCTTTGGCTCTTTTTCTGACTGAGTCAGATCACTCAAGCATGAACCTTAAAATAGCAACTATTTTTGCAGTTGTTATAATTAATCTCCTGTGTGTGTATGTTCTTTCCCCATCCCAGGCTCTGAGGCTTCACCACTCCCCTGCTGACCCACTCCCTGCTTTGGCACAAGAAAGCTCTTAGCAAAACTTGGCTTTTCCACAAAAAGAAAGCACAAAGTACAGGCTGTGTGTGCTCAGCTTTGTGAGTTCACTGCCAGGCAAAAGCTGTTTGCCTTTGCTGTTGGTGTCTGCAGTCACAGATTCTTCACTCATGTGGTCTGTTGGTTTTGGAGCATCTTCTTCATCTGATTTTGGGTGGGTGGATGTGGAAGGGGGATGTTCACAAGCTGACAGGTCTGGGGGTGACAGAGATGGCCACAAAGATGACAGTGATGGGTGGATGGATGTGTGGGGTGTGGTGATGCAGCAGGAAAAAGGGGGGTTGGTGAAGTCTGAAGCCTGAGTCGACCCTGCGTGGAGCCTCATCCAGCCCTGGGAAGTGGAGGAGAAAGGCAGGGGATGGGCTGAGCCTGGATACGACTTACTCCATCCCCAATTTGCTGCCCCACAAACGGCTCCAGCCATGCCCAAGGTGGGGTTCAGACAGCCCTGTGCTTGGGCTGTGTCACACCACTGATTTTTCAGGTCACAGCACAGCAGTGAGGGGGATGAAGGAGGAAAAAACCAACCTTTTGCAATGAAGCACAGAGAGTAAGAAGACTCAGTCAGGGAAATGCACCTCGCTGCTTGGATGCAGTGCTATTCCCACGAGGCAACTGCAATCCTGACAATTAAATCAAGGAAGGATGCGTTGGGGAAAACCCCCGTGATGGCGTCTGAGGCTGCTGATTAAATGTGTGTGGTGTGGTTGAGCCCACGTGGAACAAAAGGCTGCGTGGCTGAGCCTGACAGACTTTGCTGTGTCCTGGGGGGAAAAGAACTCGGGGGTTTTTATTAAACATTTTCGAGTAAATACCCAAGGAAGGAAAAGCTCTCTGCAGACACACACTCGGCTGTGCAGCCCACACAGCTCCCAGCTTTTACAGTCAGTGCGTGGAGCATCCTCAGATCCCATCCCAACCTCCAGCGCTGGCGTGGCAGGAGAGGTAAAAGCTTCCCTTTTAGCAGGACCCTGCTCTGACCGCAGCAGCGACAGCGAATATCGCCCAGGGGATGATCATTTCCATGGCAGCGCGTTGCAATCCGGTGAGCAGACAGCGGGTGCACCGCGAGCGGCACACGCTCTTGCCTGATCAAAAAGCCAGCCCGGGGCAGGACTGGGCAGGCTCTGAGCTCGTCCTGCAGTCACTGGTGGTGAGGGATGCGAGCACTGCCCGAGGTCTGCCTTGGAAGAGAGGGCCAGGGGGATTTATAAAGCAAAACTTCCCTCAAGAGCTGCCCCTGTATTTTTTTTCTCTCTGAGCAAACAACCGAACTCCTTCCCCGGCACACTGACCACACTCAGCTGGACGTGATTGTCTTGTGCCCAGTCACTGTTTAGATTTCAATCCCATCAGCCCCAGGAGTCTTTCCGGGCTAGGGCTGTGTTTCTCTGGCTGTAGAAATGTCACTTTATCCCGGAAAATGCCACTGGTGTTGTTATTTAAACAATAATAGGGTTATAGCTAATAATTAGGAAGCGAAAGTGACTGGCTTGCACAGTTTCAGATTACTTTTCTCCTCTCGTCTGTGTGATCTGAGCTCTCTCCTCAGCATTCCCCGTGGTGGAGGCAGGTTAGAGTTTTAAATAGAATTAAATCCCTTTAACATCAGTTTTGCAGCAGCAGAGCTTGCGCTAAAATGCCTGTGCTGTGCAGGGCAGGTTTGGGACCTCGCTGGTCCCTCCAGTTGGGAGCAGGACAGGTTGTGCTCTGCACGCATCAGGACACGCCTGCTGCGACACAGTTACAGCCCAGGGACCAGAGAGGAAGGGAAACACTGCAAAATGTGGTGTTTTGCTGATGGGCAGCAAAGAAGGGGTTGCACAGGGCGTTTTGCAGCACATTTGAGCCCCAAACTGGAATCTGCTGAGGCCTGTGCCGGAGTCACGGGCAGGCCTTTGTCCCTAAAAGCTCTGCAAATGTTAGAAGTGGTTGGGAGGGGGTTGGAGGGGAGGCAGGAGCCTCACAGAACTCCCCCTGCCACGTGTTGCCAGTCCCCCATCGCTCAGTGCTGTCCCTCCCGCTCGCCCCCAGGGTGTGCCACTGCTGGGACATGCTGATGGTGTTTTTATACCCTTCTGCCATAACGAGCTCGTTTGTGTGAGGCTGGGGAACAGAAGAGGAGGCGTTTCAGAAACATCCACTTGGGGAACGTATCCCTGGAGAAGTGAGTGTCAGGCAACATTTGGCTGGTTAGAAACAATAAAGGTGGGGAGAGCAGCGCTGTGTCAGCTGTGCTTCCCTGTCGCCTCTGCAAATGCCCTCAGTAGGTGTTGTGTTGGGCTCTCTGCAGCCTTGCAGACAGGTTTTACTGTATCCAGGCACAGATTTTCCCCCTCCTTGGCTGCTACCACAGCAGTCCAGGCATGCCTGGGCAGCTCCAGCAGGGCCCTCATTGCAACACGGGCGGGAAGAAAACTGTATTTATCGTGTGCATCGGTACAGCTAATGACTGCACTGACACAGAGAGCTTTTGTGGAGGCATAAAGCCCTGCATGGGTTTGAGGTGGTGGAAAAGCTGGGTGCCACGGCTTTTAGCACTTGTATGGTTTCCTGGTTGCACCACAAACCTGCTGTAGGTTGAATCTGTGGGGTTTTTGAAGCCATTGAATTTGGTCTCTCTATATGCACATTGCAGAGAGTGAGCGAAGGCTCACAGGAGCCCTGGGCTGAGAGAACTGTAGAGTCACAGAATGGTTTGGCTTGGAAAGGATCTTAACCTCCTTCCAACCCCCCTATCATGGGCAGGGACACCTTCCACTACACCAGGTTTTTGGGAGCCCCATCTAACCTGGCCTTGAACACTTCCAGGGCTGGGGCAGCCACAGTTTCTCTGGGCAACCTGTGTCCGTGACTCACAGGGAAGAATTTCTTCCTAATATCTAATCTAAACCTGCCTTCTTTCAGTTTGAACCTATTCCTCCTTGTCCTGTCATTCCACACCTTTGTCCAAAGTCCCTCTCCAACTCTCTTGCAGCCCCTTTATGCACTGAAAGGGGCTCTAAGGTCTTCCCAGAGCCTTCTCTTCCACAATCTGAACACCCACAGTTCTCTCAGCCTGAATATCCTGAGCTGGAAGGGACCCACAAGGATCCAACTCCTCCAAGTTGCGAGCAGACCCCTCTTCAGCTGGGGCACGAAGGGGTTGGAAGGTGCTTCTAGAGCTGAAGGTACTGCTGTCCCACCAAGGTCACCCCCGCGCTCCGAGCTCAGCCTCGCTCCATCCTCCGTGTTCCCACCGCCAGCTCCCGGATCCCCTCTCTCCTCACCCCTCAGCTGCCCATCAACCCCCCGGGGCAGCGCCCCGACCCCCAGCGCCCCCCAGTCTTTCTCTCCGGCTGTTCTCGCTGATCCCTGCGGAGCAGCTCGGGGCGGTGGTGGTGGGGGGGGGGATATCGCGGCGGCGGGGGCCGCTCTGGAATCCCCCTCCCTCCATGGGGAGCGGCGGGGCCGTGCCGGAATTCCTTCCTTCCCTCCCCCCCGCCCCATCTCGCTCCCCATCCCGCTCCCGCAGCGCGGGGCGGGGCGCGCCGCCCCCCACCCGCCCCTCCGCGCCCCCGCGCCCGCTCCGCGCCCGGCGGCGGAGGGCGGGGAGGGCGCGTTGTAGCCGGGGACACGCACACGGACACGCACACGGACACGGACACGCACACGGACACGCACACGCAGGGCGGCCCCGCAGCGCGGCTCTGCGGCCGAGCCCCGCCAACAAAGACCCCTCTCCGCCCCCCCCCCCTCCGCCGGCCGCGCCGCCGCCCCCCGCGGGATGTAGCCGGGCCGGGAGCCCCGCCGAGGCAGCGGCCCCGCCGCTCCGAGCCCCGCAGCGAGGCCGGGAGGCGGCGGGCTCAGAGGCGCTGCCGCCACCATGGGCAAATCCAACAGCAAGTTGAAGCCTGAAGTTGTGGAGGAGCTGACCAGGAAAACGTACTGTGAGTGCCCCCGGGGGGCTCGCCGGGGGGATGCCGGGGGTGCGGGGGGGTTCCGCGGTGCCGCCGCTCCCCCCCGGGTCGGTGCCGCGGAGAAGCGGCGGCTCCTGCGGGGCCGCTCCCGGGGAGGGCGCAGGCTCGGCCGGGCTTTGTTGGAAGAATTCAGGGATTGGCTTGGGAGGAGGAAAAAAACCCATAAGGCAGCGGAGACACGGAGAGGGGCAGCGAGCCAGGGGAACGCGCCGTTTTCTTACAGAAAAACCATCCTCCGTGGCCTATTTCTGAGCCTCCGGGAACGGCGGGGCCAGGGCCGCATCCTGCCCGCCCGCGGCGCCCACCGGAGCATCTCGCCCTCGCTCGCCGACCCCCCGCCCATGCCCCGAGCATCCTTCCCCCGGGCTGCCCGGCCCCCGGTACCCAGGGCCCGCCGCGGGGATTCGCCTCCTCGGGGCCAGGCAGCAGCTCCCGGAGCGGGGAGCTGAGCGTCTGGGTGGCTTCCAAAGTTTGGGTGCGTTAGTTGGAGGGGTTCCCTTTGTTATTGCGCTCTGAAGTGAAGAGACCTACACCGGCGAGTTCGGTGTTTTTCTGAGTAGCTCAGTGTCGGTTTAATAACCTGATTTTCTAAGCGAGTGGCTTTCCCGTCTGGACCTCCACGTTAATCTTATTAACGTCGCCGGTGCCTGAGCCGTCCAGTTTTAGCAAAATCAGGTTTGTGTTTTTTTCCTGAAGGATGCACAAAGGAAACAAAGGCTTTGGTGGCTCAAGTTTGCCTCCCCGCTTGCAGGTCGCAGATATTCCCTTAACGTGCAGCAGACCTGCGAGCTCTCCCCGCTGTCATTGCTGCAGTCCCACGGCAGCGCTTACCCAAAAAGGCAATAGATTAGGATGCAGCAAGTTCTCCCATATGGAGAAGAGGCAATACTGGTGCATTGCACAACCCTACACCGGGGTTGCTCTCTGCCGTGGCAGAGCAGGCAGGAGGAGGGCAGGTTGCAGGGGGGGGCATGTCCTCATAGCCAGAGAGGGTGTGATGGTTGGGGTACCCCAGCTGGGCTTCCTCAAAGTGCTCAGGGAGAAGAAATAGTGAGAAAGAGGCAGTGCTGGCTGGGCACCAGCCCCTGTCTGGAGCTGGAGCTGGAGCTGAGCCCTGGGTTTTGGTGTCCTCACTGCAGCTGTCACCCACAGCAAGTGCAGCCACACCAGGCCAGGTACAGTTATTGCTGTGCTGCAGTTGCAGCCACTGTGATGATCTGATCTCTGGTGGAGAGGGGTCTGGGGACAGCCAGCCCCAGCACAGCCTTGTCTGCTGGGCTTGCATGCTGGGCTTTCTGCACCCTTGGGGTGGCTCCTCTCTGTGCCAGGAAGGTGCAGTCGATGTGGGGCACATGGGCAGTGATGTCCCTTGTCCTACCTGCAGCCATGGCCACCCAAACACAGTGCTGCTGAAACCATCATCTGTAGGCACAGGGATGTTTCTTCGCTGGATGAGGCCAGCAGAGAGTCATTGCCTTTTGCATCACTTCATTCCCAACTTTCTGCTCCTCTCTTTCGGGTGCCCTCCTCTTTCCACTGCACCCTTTCCAAGAAAGATTATGGTTCTCCCATCTCTCCCTTGGTGAGTTCCCAGCCTGCCTGTGGATTTTCCTGCCTGCTCTGGACCTCTCACTGCCTCTTTGCTAAGGTGCAACAGACCCATGTACCTGTGCAGGTGAGGCAGCAGCACCTGGCAGCCATACCACGAGGCAGCACATGGCTCTTGGCATGGCCAGAGCCTGGTGCAGCATCCCAACGTGCTCCAGCAGCGTGTGGCTGGTGGTGTGCTGCCTGTCAGGGAGAGCCATCGCTAATTCCAGGCTCTGTTTGTTGATCTTTGCTCATTCCACCTCTCGTCTCTGGGATTAATTACTTTTGCTGAGCGTTTCTGCCCCTTTTCTGCAGCTGTCAAGGCGAGCGTGCATTCCCTTGTCTGGCAAAGCACTTCACAGGGCCCTCCCAGGCACAGCTGAGAGCCTTTGATTTATCTTCAGACCCTGAGAGATTGGAAAGATATTAATTTCCTTCTGTGTTTTGGGGAATCCAGGCAGAGGAGAGGCAGGTGGGAGGGCAGGGCTGTGCTGAGTATGGCGGGAGGGACTGATCCAGACCCCCGTGCTGTGGCTGTTGGAACAGCTGGAGCAGGGGATAATCATACCCACAAATCCATGGAATATTCAAGAATTTCTGGGGGCCTGCTTGGGAAAGATTTTGCTCCACAGCACGGTGGTATTTTGGCACCTTTCTGCCAGACACTGGTGACCCTCCTAAGAGCAACCCTGGCCTGTGGTGCCCATCCCGTGTTCTGGCTGCCACGTTACTGAGCAGGTGCCACCCCTGCCTCGTGCATGCTGCTGTTTCTGCTGCTGCTACAGCACATCTGGGCAGATGTCCCTGGGAGCCTGTGGCTGGCAGGTAATGATGGGGACCCGCTTTTATCCCAGGGAGGTTCCTGTGGCAGCATGAGCCGTGGCTGTGGTGTGTGAAGGGCTTCTCCCACGCTGGGATTTCCTTCCATTGCATCATTTTCTGTTCGTGCGATTTCCACACAAAACGAAGCAAGTAACAAAAAGCCCCTTCTCGGTTCTGCAGGATCAGAGGGATGGGGAGATGTCACCCCCCCTCTCCCCATCCCACATGGCTTTTCTGCACATTTATCTCATCCATGGGACACTGCAGTCCGTGCCGGTGTCTCCTCAGTGGTATTCCAGTGCCTGGTGGCTTCCTGTGCCCCCTGTCCCCTCTGGGGCTTCCATCTCCTATTTGTGGCGTTTCACTGGTCATAGCAATCCTGGGACAAGCAGGTGGTGGGAACAGCCAGGAGAGAAGTCTGGGATGTTTCCCGTGCCAGGACAATTGTAGGCAAGGTGGTTGAGCTGAGGATGCTGCAGAGCTGCCGTCAGCGGCCTCTGTGAGCGGTGAGAAATGTTTTACTGCGTGTTTGCAGAGCAGGTTGTCCCAGGCCCTGCTGGGAACCAGACATGGAAAGGCAGGAGCCTGGAAACCTTGTCTCTTGGCTCCCCTCCCCACTCCGCTCCTGACTTACAGTGCTGGGGGCCAGATTTTAATGGCACTTGGACACCTAAAGGCAGAGAAGGACATCTGAGGGCTTCTTTGAAGTGCTGGCTGCCCAAGTTCTGTTGGTTTGGACCCATCACCATGTGGACTTCTGCATCTCCAGGCACCTGAGTGCCTGGCAGTGCCAAGCTCACCCATCTGCCAGGTGCTGGAGCAGCGCTGGTGGGGAGAGCCAGGCTGAGGGGTGAGGATTTAACTCTTCTCAGAGGCCAGGTTGGTGCCACACAGGAGCATGCAGGAGAAGCCAATTTCTAGTGAGAATAATACTGAATAATAAATTATGCAATTCTTTGTACTTCTATGCATCCTTTCATCCGAAAGCCCTCAAAGTGCTTTATAATAATTAATTTATTAATCTTCCTCATGCCTCGTTGGGGTAGCTCAGAGATGCAGTTTTGTGTTGTGTCCCTTGAGGTGGTAACTCCTGAGACCTGAAGGAACCACCATCCTCCCTGAATCACATCTGACAACCCCTCTTCTACAGGGATTTAAACCTGAGCTTAACTTGGGCCAGGTGCTCAGAGCTCAGAGCCACAGTGGGACTTGGGATTGTGCTTAAGAGCCTTGTGGGGCCATTCAGAGGGTTCTGCTAAGCTGGAGGTTTATGAAGGTCCTGGGGTATGGCTGCAGCCTGCATAAAGTGTGTAAAGTGCACATGTGGGTGCACAGCATGTGTCCTGGGTGGAAATGGCTTGACATGGACTCCTGGGAGAGAAATTGGGAGAGAAATACAGTGCTGAGTGTCCCTTCTTGCAGCAGCGCTCCCAGGCCAGCCCAGCCACAGCACTGGCAACCCTTGAAATCATGAAGCAGGCTTAACGATGTGAGGTTGTTTCAGAAAAGCACGTTAGCCGCTTTTTTTTTAATATTTTTTGGGAAGATTGGCTTTCAGGGTTCCCTTTGCATTGCCCATGTGCAGAACTAACACTGTATTATTTTTGATGCCAGCTGCAATAGCTGAGCAATCCGTCACGCTCGGGGCCCTGTCGGTGCAGCAGCATCACTGCTGGGGCTGGGTTGGGATCAGGGGGATGGTCCTGGTGCTCTGGAGGCCATGGTGGGACTCCAGTGAAGGCGTGGGAGCCACGGCAAGGGTGCCAAAACGGCACCCAGGCTGCAGAGTGGGTGCGGGGAGAGGAAGATGCTCTTTTCCCAGGAACCGCGTCCCACCCACTGTGATCTATTTTGTGGATTTTTAAACTCACTCCGGCATCATCATTTTCTGCTCTTTTACAATAAGCCACAAAATTGGCTCTGCTGCTCGACAGTAATGCAGGGAATTAATGGGCATTAGTTTAAGAGCAAATGATAAACATATTGATTTGTAGTTACGGGGGTACGTGGTGGCGGGTGGAATTCTGTGGGAAAGGAAATTCTACGATAGCAGCAGTTTTCAGCCAGGAAAATCACTCGGTTCCTCCCTGGGGGAACCAGGCTGGGGCTTTACTCCATCGTGCCGCCCCTGTGCCAGGGAAATGTGCTTGCTGGGGCGGTGGGCAGGAGCAGAGGAGGGACCTCAGTAGCTCCCCACTGCTGCTGGTTTATTTTTAGCCTCCAGAGTGTTTGGCCCCAGGCACTGGGTTTCTCTGCCAGGTTGGTTCGTGTTGAAATCCAGCCTGTTGCTCATCCAGCAGAAAGTGGGGTGAGCTGGCTGGGTGGCTACAGACCCGTTATCCCTCAGTGGCAATGCTGGGTGGAATTTTCACAGTGAGGGGTGACTTTTAGCAGGGGATGGAGTGACAGGACAAGGGGGGATGGCTTCAGACTGAGAGAGGGCAGGGTTAGGTTGGATATTGGGAAGAAATTCTTGATGGTGAGGATAGTGAGGCTCTGGCACAGGTTGCCCAGAGGAGGTGTGGCTGCCTCATCCCTGGAAGTGTTCAAGGCCGGGTTGGACAGGGCTTGAAGTCCCAAAGCAGGACAGTGGGCAGGATATGCCAGAGGGATGCCCAGGGGCTGGCGTTTGGTTTTGCTCTGTTTTTACTGCAGCCACATGTTACCCAGAGCTGTGAAGGTGGTTGTTGTGGTTCATGTTCACTGCAAGTTTGATGGGGACCTGCTGTGCTGCATTCAGAGGGCTGTGACAGTCTGGAGCCATCTCCAGCCCCTTCCCCAAGGAGACCCCAGCCTGCTCCCAGTGAATCTCACGACTGGGCACCCCATGTGCGCGTGGACCTGGGATCCCGTAGGTCGATAAAAGCAAAGCAAGTTTTGGGGTGTCAAAAGCAAATTTTGAGGAGTCCCTGTGATCCCTGGGAGTTGCTTGCAGTGCTGGGGTGGGAAGGCTGGGACGTGACCGAGGGCCCTGAGGGTTCCCTCTGCGGCAGAGCGGAGCAATCGTCCCCGCCGGCCGCGCTCGCGCCGCTGCTGCTCCGGCATCAGAAGAATCACATTTCATTTATCCTCTGACATGTTAATGGATCTGCTTAACCACTCTCCTGACCTTTGCTGCTGCCACTATAATTAAGGTTGTGAAACAAGAAGCTCTGAAGGCATCAAAGGAAGCGGCTGCTTCAGGGAGGAGCCTCCGGATGCGCTCGCTCTGTTATCGGGGTGACATTTGTGGGGTTGCTTTGATCCTCCCTCCCCTCCTTCTGCTCCTGGGAGCTGGATGGCAAGGGGAGCCAGGGTTCATGCCCTGGGCAGGGGTGACCATGGGGTGCTCAGCCCAGGACAGGGTGTGTCGCTCTCATCTCCATTGCTGTGGGTTCCTCAGCCTGGTGGTGCCAGCACAGGGCTCTCTCCTCACAGCTCTGGCACGTTCTCTCTTCAAGGCATGTTTTTGCTTTCCAACTGGAAGGAGAGCTGCCTGTGCTTTGTCCACTGCTTCAGCCACCTGTATTTCTCCAGCATCTTCTGAACGATGGCTGGACCACACGGAGCTGCTCTGGATGTTGGTGTTACCCCTTGGTGAGTTCTGGTTCCTGCAGGAGAGACCAGGAGGGTGGCAGAGATGGCCCTGCTGTCAGTGAGGCTTTTCCCTGAGAATCCTTCTGACTTTCCTTTGGCTCCAGGGAGCAATGGCTGGGCTGGAGAGGCTTCCCTTCTCCTCCAGAGGGGAGTTTTCTCCTCTGCCTGGGGCAGGAATTGTTCCATGGTTTGGGGACAGCACACTGGAGTGCAAGGCCATGCTGAAATCCCTGTGGCCAAGGGATGGATTGAGCAGGAGGCAGGAAGCAGCTGGGCAGTGGGCCTGTTCCATGCCTGTTCCCAGCACTACTGGGGACTCTCAGCTCCACCAGGGCATTGCTGCATTGGCTCATGGGGAAGCCGGGATTAAATCCAGCCTGGGATGGACCTGTCACAGCCACCAGTTCCTGCTGTGGGGGTGCTCCAATCTGATTCATTAATTTCCAAATGAAGGCACCATCCTTTGCCCTTCCTCTGCTGCCTTTGCTGCAAAGAGCAACTGCTGCTTTTTCCCTAAACCCAATTTCCAAAGCCTAATGTCGGGCCCTTAAATATTTAATAAAGTCTAAAAAGGATTTCAACTGCATATTGGCTTTCCTGTTGGTACCGGCCCCAGGGGAGATGAGAACAGAACTGCTCATGGACCTGTTTATCCAGTCTGGGAGCAAGACAGACCACTAATGGTGAGGAAGTGCCAAACACAGGCAGCGCTCCCGCGTATCGCTCCGTGCCTCTGTGACAAATGACACCAATAACACTGTTGGGCTTGTGCTCCCAACATCTCAGAGGCTCCTGAACCCGCCACGGTGCTGGCAATGTGTGTGTCTGATGGGGAGAGAAGTCAAATTTGGCAAGCTGGGATGGGGATGTCCTGCTCCAACAGGTAGGCAGCTCCAGCTGTGTCGGGGACAACGCAGTGGGGCTGCTCCCACCTCCCTTTGAGATGTTGCAGGGATGGATACCTGCGTGGGGACACCCCAGCCTGTGGGTGGTGTGTCTGGGAACAGGGATGAGCACGGGGCTGGGATGGGCTGGTTTGGGCAAGGTGCAGCTGGTCATCTCTGGGAGCAAAAGAAAATGTCATCGGGCAGGTTCCTGCCGTGGTTGTTTTCTGGTGCCAGGGTCATGTTTTAATGCCTCTTCCCCAGATCTGTCCCTGTGCCACCCAGAAGCAGGAGCAAAGCCCAGCCTGGGCAGTCTGGTGGCCCTGGAGCTGGAGCTGAGCCCTAACACAGGGCATGGGACTGTCTGCTCTGTAATGGTTAACCAGGACATTGTTATGGAGTTCAGCCTGGGTCAGTGTTTGCAGGTGTGAAGTCTGCACAGAGTACCTGCTGTACCAAGCCCAGTGGTCACTCTGAGGGGACTTCTACAGCGGTGTTTGTTCAGACTGTGATGCTGAGCCCGAATCTGTCTCCCAGGGGTTGGAGTGAAATCAGAGCGAGCGCACGCACACGCTGCTGAGCCGGGCGGGAGGGAGCTCGTAGCTCGTAATTGGTCAATATTAACATTGTGATGATGTTGAAAGTGGAGTTTGTATCAGAGTTATATTCAGAAAATTCTTAAATATGTGTTTCCCAGAGGCAAGGGGCGGAGCGTGTTGGGCATAAATTGCAGGGTGTGCGGGGCTCACCCTGGAGCACCCTGGTATTTTACGCATGAGGGACCGATTAGCGCACGCATGAGCACCCCAGTCATTTCCTCATCCGTGCCCAATAAGTTCACGCATGAGCACCCAATTAATACACAGATGAGCGCACAATTAATTTACATGTGAGCACTTGGTTGATTTATGCATAGCTGCCCAGTTAATTCATGCTGGATTGCACACTTTTCCGTGCATGAGCGCCCTGGTGGCTGATGCATGAGTGCCCAGTTAATTGGTGCATGTGCCTCCAACCAGTTCGTGCCTGAGTGTCCAATTAATTTATGCATGAGCACCTGATCCACTCACACCTGAGTGCCCAATTAGTATGTGCACAAGTGTGTTATCTACTAATTACACTAATTTACACATGAGTGCCCAATTAGTCCACACAGGAGTGCCCAGCGAGTTGACGCGTGACTGCTCAATTAATCCGTGCATGAGTGCCCCAGAAATTCATGAATACCACAAAAAATTGATGCATGAGCCCCCAGCTGGCTCGTGCATGAGAGCCCCTTTCACTCACGCCTCAGCACCCAGGCAGTTCATGCATGAGCACCCAATTAGTTCACCTGGAAGCACCCACATAATTTATGCATGAGTGTCCAATTAGTCCATGCATGATCTCCCGGTGTATTTTTGCATGAGTGCCCATCTGGCTCAGGGATGGGTGCCCAGTTAGTGCAGGCCTAACTGCCCCAGTCCTTCATGCCTGAGCACACACTTTGCTCATGCAGGAGCACCCACTGCACGCATGTGGGTGCCCAGTTCCCCATTATCTTGGGGCTGTGTTGAGCATCCACAGCAGGTTTAGGCAGCCTCAAACCCAGTGGGAGCCCAGCTTAGGGTGATGAGCTGGCTCCCCCAGACTGGGATGCCCAGGGACCTGTGAGGACCCTGTGAAAGAGAAGCAGACCCTGCCATGACTCAGTGGGTGGTGCTGGACCAGTCGGCTGTGGGTTGGCAGCAGAGCCCATGACCAGGCAGAGCTGGAGTGCCCTGTGGCAGTGAGGGAAGCCACTTTGTGGCTGGAAATAATTAACTGGTTTCCTGATAAGATGGTGGTGACCGCGGCCCCTGTGGGGCTGGAACATCATGTCACCTCATGAATCCCACTGTGGCCAGAGGTCCCTGAAGTGTTTTGAATTTGGCCACCTCCTGCCCTCCTTCCTGCTGCCCCGGTCCTGCCACGGTCCAGCGAGCAGTGAGCTCCCCTGCAGCAGGGACACGGGTGGGGATTTGCAGTCCCGGGTCCCTCCTCTCCTCGCTGCCTGGAAAACACAAATTAACAGGCTTCAGCACTGATTAACCAGAGCTGATTCTTGCTGCAGTGGCAGCTGGGTGGTGGGAGGAGAGGGGGCACGGGAAGGGCGGGTGGTGACGGAGCTGTCAGTCCTCGCCTGTGCCGCTGGGATTGATGGAGAGGTGGGGGGAGAGAGGTGGGGGGGTTTGGATACCGGTAGCTGGGAAGAGGGTGCCGGGGGCTGCTTGGAGGCTCTGCCCCTCTGTGCTGTGTGAGATGTGCAGCCAAAACCCTCCTGGCAGCCGAGGCAGGAGTAGGAACGGACCGACCAGTGCTGCCAAAGGCAGCGAGGGCCCGTGGCCGCAGTTTGGCCTTGCGGGGCAGCTCCTGAGCTGCTCTGGGTGCCTGTCTCTGTCCCCACTGCCTGCCCTGCCTGCAGTGTGAACCCCTCGCTCGGCGATTCCCTGTTCTTTGCCAGGAGCAGCAGGAACAGCGATGTGCTGTCAGTGATGTGCTGTCGCTGCTGCCGTGCGGTGATGTTCCTACGGGGTGCGGTGATGTTCCTACGGGGTGCGGTGATGTTCCTACGGGGCCGGTGTCTGCGGCGCGTAGCCCGGGGCTCCCGGCTCGGCGATGCCTCTTCCAGCGTTGCGGTTCATAACGAATGCTAATACTCTGCCTTTATTTAGCGCCTTTCATCCCCAAGGATCCCGGGGCACGCTGCTACTAACAAGCTGCTGCGTGTGCTATTTATAGCCCTCCCCACAGCGGCTGCGGGAGCGGCGGTCCCTGGAGCACGGCGCGGCAGCTGAGCCCAGCTCAGTCCCGGCTTAGCCGGAGCTCGGCTCTGCTCCGCTGTGATGCTGCAGTGGGGCTGCTGTGGGTCACCCCCTTGTCCTTGTGCGCCGGGGGCACACCTGGCTGAGGTTTATATCGCTGCAAATTGATGTGTATCGGCTCAGCATCGCGCCGTAATCGATGCCGGGGGAGGGAAATGCAGCAGCCGCCGCTGCCGCACGGGTACTTTCTGTGAGCTTGGCTGGGCTCTGCGTGCCGGGGAGCTGCAGAGCGTGGATCCGGGTGAGTGGAGGGACAGCCCTGCCTCTCTGTGTGTCCCCTGTTCCCAGCCTCAGGACAGGTGACTTAGTCACACAGTCAATGGTGTGTCCCCCAGGGCTTCCCTGTCTGCAGGTCCATCTGCCGGGCTGGGCATTAGCATCCCTAATCGGTGCCGCTGCCTGTCAAGGTCGGAGCCGCTGGGAAGGGACAGTCATGAAGTCATCATCTGTCCCCGATCCGTAGCATCAGACACAGGGAGGCAGGTACAGCTCAGGCCCTGCTCACCTGGCCACAGCCACGCTGGATCAGGGCCGGGGTGTTTCTCTGCACTGGGAACACTCTGCCCCTGTGGAGAGGGGAGATTTGGTGGCAGATTTGGAGGGGTGCTCCCAGAGGTGGGTGGTTTTCCAAGGGCTGGGAGATGAGGCCGTGCTCCCACCCCAGGGCAAACCCCACAGCTTCCTCTGCACCCGGAGGACAGGCACTGGTGCCTGTGTGCTGGAGGAGGGATGGGGCTCTGCATGGCTCCATTCCAGGATGCACATTAACAAATCCCTCCTCGGGAGCCCCGTGCTGATTTTCAGGCTGGCACCTGAGTGGTTTCCTCCGTCGGAAAAGCCTCTCCTGGGAGCATCACACATCCCTCCTGCGGCACGAGGGGAGCTGGCTCCATCCCTCCCTCCCGCCTCAACCCGAGCGTATCAGTACCAGCATTTCTCCTGCACTAAAAAAAGCACAAATTTCTTAATTGTTTCCTGCTGGAGTTGAAAGGCAGCTCCCGGGCCCAAAATAGCACATTGGGGGAAATGCAGTTGCACAAGAGAGAGCAGAAGGCGATTTGCCTGGAGGAGCTGAGCCGAGCCCTGACTGCAGCCTCAGGCTGCTGCTTTGGCTCCTTTCACCTGCTCCAAGGGCTGCCCGAAGTCCTGCTGCTCACCCTCCTCCTCCTCCTTCCACCTGCCCTTCGTGGTGCCCGCTTGGGCTTGACTGGGGCTGCAGAGCTGGTGCCTGGGGATCCTCGAGGTGGGGGTTGTGGCCAGTGTGTCGATGCTTTTAGGGAATGTGTGCAGAGAAGCCTGTTCCTGTAAGAGATGTCACTCAGCATCTCTCTTTTGGAAGGATGCTTCCATGAAACCCTTTTTTTGGGATGGGGAAATCCCTTGGACTGGCATGGCTGTTGTTTTAGCCCACCCCAGCTCAGCTGCTGGATGCAGCATATCCTTTCTGGCTCCCTCCTGATAGGAGACCTCTGTCCTTTCCTTTGTCTGCTCTTCTGCCAAAACAAACAACTCTCCAAATCCCTCCTGTGGTGCAGCCAAAGCCCTTGTTGTCCTTCATCCCAGGTGCCAAGCATCCCTATGCCTACCTCCTCTCTTGTGGGGTGCAGCTGCCCAGACACCCCATGGTGGTACTGCGAGTGCTGCTGCCCTGTGCCAACTCCCTGGGGAGGCTGGGGTAGCCCTTCCTGGGAGAACTGCAGGCTCTGTCCCTCCAGCAACCCCTGAGCTGGGATGGAGGGACCCCCAATGCATGGGGACAGCCTTGGGCACAGAAATTCCTGCCCACAGGAATGCTGGAGCCAGCACCCAGCACGTGGCGAGGGGGGCCCTCTCCTCTGCACTCTGCACCTTCTGCCAGGCACGTTACAAATCTTCCTGATGGAAAATTGCTTTCTTTATTTTTTTTTGCCATCCAAGGTAATTGGCATCTGTTGATGTGCCTTGGGTCTCTATTTTTATCAGCCGTTTGCACATTGACATCTCCGCTCGCCTCATTATCCCCGCGCCTTTCAGACCTGTGGCTTTCCTATTATTAGTTAGATGCACGATGCAAAAGAAATGACTAATGAGGTTGTTCCCCTCTGTGCCCACCCCCTGGCACGGGGCTCCCTGCTGGCATTCCGGCCAGGCACTGCTCCTGCAGTGGGACAAGCAGGGATGGGTGCCAGGCCCCTGCCCTGGCATCCCACATCCCGTCAGAGCCTTTCCTCTGCTGAGGACATTTGCCATCTCAGCAGCTGTCCCTGGGCTGGGGGCACTCAGGATTGCCAATGTTCACTGTTTTCTAACTTGTACGTTGTTGGAGTTTCTCCAGAGCCTGGTGAAGCTTCCCAGGGCCCTGGGATGGGTCTGATGATGTTTCTCCAAGTGGGTCAGAGGGAGCTGGTACCTGGGGGGATGCCAGCTCTGGGGCTTTGCCCATGCCCATGTTCAGTATGTCAGGGCCAGGCATGTTTTTTCCCTGAGGTAATTCCAAGCAGATGTTTTGGCTCTGGGGATGTTTTAGCTCTGGGGAGGTGGGAGGGCAGGGCCAGTACTGTCCCTGCATGGTCCACAGTATCTTGCAGTGATGGTGCTGCACTCTTCTGGCAGGGACCAAAATATTTTGAGGAGCTCCCTAGTTTCAGGGCTGGAGTGTCCCCAGCACCTGCAGCCTTGGCCCCATTGACCACCTGGGGTGGCCCAGGCTGTGCCTCAAAAGCAGCCACTGGCATGTGGGGAACACATGGCAGCATGTGGAAAAAGTGAACCCCGGGGTATTCCCTAGGGAATTGACTGATGGGAGCCCTGGGGCATCCTCCCTGGGAATTCACTGATGGGAGCCCTGGGACATC
Organism: Corapipo altera; assembly: GCF_003945725.1. Taxonomy (NCBI): domain Eukaryota; kingdom Metazoa; phylum Chordata; class Aves; order Passeriformes; family Pipridae; genus Corapipo; species Corapipo altera. The sequence continues at coordinate 5,085,339 of NW_020884901.1, read as the reverse complement.
CTCCCTGGGAATTCACTGATGGGAGCCCCAGAACATCCTCCCAGGGAAGTCACCGATGGGAGCCCCAAGGCATCCCCCTGGGAAGTCACTGGCAGAAGAGCAGAGGAACAGCTGTCGCAGCAAAAGCACTAAATTCCTCTCTCTTTTTTTCCTCTTTTCTCCTATTTTCTCTTACAGTCACAGAGAAGGAGGTGCAGCAGTGGTGAGTGTCCTCTGTGGTGGTGAGCTGGCAGGGGTTTGGGGACGTGGGTGAGGGAAGGGGAGCTGATGGCACTCAGCCACCCCGCTGGCTGGGCAGAGGTGGGGGGTGCAGGAGGCATGGGCAGGGTGCAGGTGTTGCCTCATAGGAAAAAGAGGGTTCAAAAAAGGTGCAGAGAAAAGAAAATAGAGGTTTTTTCCTTGCACACCTCATGCATGGTGGGGCTTGATTGCTGCAGCTCTTGGCTCTTCCCTCCCCATATGGGCGGCATGGGGACATGGGGACTGTCCAGCTGTTGGCCAAGGCCTTGGCTGCAGGAGGCTGGTGCTGTCTCAGCATGTCCCCATTTGCAGCAGGGCCCACAGAGGCTGGCAGGGGTAAGATCCATGCTCTCACTCCATCCCCTCCGCCCCACCGAACACAGCGCCCTAGAAAAGCCACTGCTTCCCTTTCATCTCCCTATCCCACCAGTCAAGGTTTGCTTTTCTTTATCTCTTTCTCTCATCCTTCCCCCCACCCGATGAGTCATAGCTGCAGCAGCGTGGAAAAGATGTCACCGGCACTTCGGTTTCCCACCTCGCCACCCCCTTCCCCTCCTCCTCCAGCCCTCGTCCCGCTGCAACGGGAGCCTGACAGATCTGGGCGATGTGTTGCATAATATTCACGTACCCCACGTGGTCCCCGTGTGCTCCCTGCATGCTCCCTGCACCCACAGGTGCCACACCCTCCAGGGTGGCACTTCAGACCACCCAGGTGCCCAGAGCTGGGACCAAGGGCTTTTTGAGGTGTTTAAGTATCGATGGGTTTTGGAGATGCCACCCGAGGACACAGTAACCCTGCTGTGCCCCCCCAGTTCCCCTGAGCAGCTTTCACTTGGGTTTGTGCAAAAATCATATTATGATTTGGAAGGGACACACAAGGATCGTCAAAGTCCAGCTCCTGGCCCTGCATATCCCAAGAATCCCACCATGTGCCTGAGAGCATTGTCCAAATGCTTCTTGACCTGTGGCAGGCTCAGTGCTGTGACCACTTCCTTGGGGAGCCTGTTCTGGTGCCCAAACACTCTCACAGAACCTCAGCTGCCATTGTGCTGTTGTTTTTCACCAGAGCATGGCTGCAACACGGGGTTGCTGTCAATCCTGTCTGGGCAGGGGGTCCCTGTCCCCTCCCAGCTCCTGGGCACTGTTCAACACCAGCCTGGTTGTGGCTCTGTTGCCACTTGTGGGCTGGCAGCAGGTTGGAGCAGTGGGCACTGCTCGGTGTCACCGGTGCCACTCGCTGCTTGTCCCCACTGCCACCCTCGCTGTGCTGCCCGCAGGGACCTCATCCCACAGGGCTGGGAGGCTGTGGGTGGGTGATGGGAGTGACACAGGGAGCACCTGGGGACCTTCCCAGCTCCAGCCCACTGCAGCACTGGGAAGAGCCTCATCCCAGCTCCCCAGGGCTCAGTGGGGAGATCCTCCTGGTGCCCATGCTCTGTCCTCCCTCCACAGGTACAAGGGCTTTATCAAGGACTGTCCCAGTGGGCAGCTCGATGCCGCTGGCTTCCAGAAGATCTACAAGCAGTTCTTCCCCTTTGGCGACCCGACCAAATTCGCCACCTTTGTTTTCAATGTCTTTGATGAGAACAAAGTAAGTGTGGGATCCGGGGGCGCAGTCCAGGGGAGTCAGGGCTGTGTCTGTGGTGGTGGTGGGATGGGTTTGGAGCACGGCTGTGCAGCACCGGAGGAGCAAAATATTCCAGTGCTTCCTGGGGCGTGAAATCGAAGTGGCGCAGCTGGAGCGAGTGAGCCCCCGCGCTTATTTTAGTCGAGGAGAGTCACGTGGGGAAAGGCGATGAAGTGGCAAAGCGAGAGAGGAGAAACGAGATGTTTTGGTGCTGCTGACAAAAGCCCAGCCTTGCAGTGCCCCCATATTCCAGAGCTGCTCCTGCAGGGATGCTCACTGGCGGGCCGGGCACCAGTGGCCGGATCACGCTGCTGGAGAGACAGATGTGCATCGCTCCTCCCTCCCCGTTGCCTCTTTGGATGTGCCCCCTCGGAGGGCACACGTGGGCAGGGAGGGCTTTGCTGGACAGGGGTGGCAGCAGCACCCTCACCCCCTCCTTTCCTTCCCCAGGACGGGAGAATCGAGTTTTCGGAGTTCATCCAGGCGCTGTCAGTCACCTCCCGGGGGACGCTGGACGAGAAGCTGAGGTGTAAGTGCTCCCCATGGGATGCTGGAGGGCTCAGCCCCACGAGGGCGCTGGGGGATGTCACGTGGGGGTGACAGGCTGCGGTCCCAGCGCCTCGGTGTTGCTCTGGCTTGCAGGGGCATTCAAGCTGTACGACTTGGACAACGACGGGTACATCACGAGGAACGAGATGCTGGACATTGTGGATGCGATTTATCAGATGGTGGTAAGTGGGGTGTGGGGGGGTGAGTGGGTTGAGCAGCCCCTGGGGGTCCCTGCTGGGCTGGAGCTTGGCTCTCTGGGAATGCTGAAACACCTCCAGTTCCCTCTTTGGCCTTTTTCGATGGGGGATTTTGGCCATCGTGGCCAGAAAAGGGTCTGGATCTGGCTGCTGCATGTGGTTCTGGTGCCAACACCGTCCCCTTGCACTCTGTCCTGATGTTGGGGGTGTTGGGGGGACAAAACTCGTGTCCTTGCCTGGGGACCCCTTCCAGGCAGGGCACAGGTGGGTGTGTGACCGGGCCCTGTCCTGCTGCTGCAGGGAAACACAGTGGAGCTTCCTGAGGAGGAGAACACACCGGAGAAGAGGGTGGATCGGATTTTTGCCATGATGGACAAGGTGAGGATGCTTGAGGGCTTTTTCCCTGGGGCCAAGGGATTTCAGGAGGTGCTTTGGGCCCCTTTCCTGCATCTCGGCTCTTGCAGGTGCCTCGTTCCCCCATCAGTACAAGGTCTCAGCTGCCACCAGGATCACTGTGGGACCCCCCCCACATCCCCCAGAGATCCCTGTATCCATTTCAGGGTCCCCAGGGTGGCACTGCCCTATCCATGACACTCCTCCCTGGCTGCAGGCATGGGTGGCTTGATGGGGAAACCGAGGCTGTAGCAGTGGGGGGGACCTGGGTGGCTGTGTGGGATGGTGTGGGTGCTGCCGGGGTCCCGGGGTGCTCGGCGCCGAGGTCACTCAGCTGGGCCAACATGGTGCTGTAACAGGAGTGTTTTTCCAGAATGCAGACGGGAAGCTGACGCTGCAGGAGTTTCAGGAGGGCTCCAAGGCCGACCCCTCCATCGTGCAGGCGCTCTCCCTCTATGATGGGCTCGTATAGTCCCGGGGCCGAGCGGCGGTGAGTGCGGGGCGGGGGGCCGGGGGTGCCCCATGTCTCACCTCCCTGGTGCCCTTCTCATCTTCCCTGGCTGATTCTCCTCTGCTGAAGCATCAAAACATGGGCATCCCCCTCAGATCCAGAAGGAGGGGATGTTTGCTCCATTCTGATGGGTTTCTCCCAGTCCCTCCCATCCCACAGAGCAGCCCCAGACCACATCCCATGGGGATGGCAGCATTTGCCTGTGGCACAGCTCATGCTCTCACCAACAGATTTGGCCGCAGAGGAGGCAGGGAGGCAGCTGGCATGCTGGGGGCATGGGGATGCTCCAGAAAGATATTAAATTCAATATTTTATTTATATTATATCTCATCTTATTATGCCCTGGAGCTGGCGGCGCTGGGGACTCTGTGGTTCGTGGCATCCCACAAATGCTGGGCTGAGCACGTCGTGGACCTTTCTGTACCCCATGGGGCCACGTAGGGATGTCTCATGGGGTGATTTTGTCCATCCCAGTCCAGTCAGCGTCCAGCCGTGGGGGGTGAGGTGTTTTTTAACCTCACTGGAGTTCTGAACTCTTCAAAATCTCCCTTGTGTTTCCCACTTTGCCTTTCCAGCTGCGCTGGTGTCTCGCGAGGTGGCCACGGGGATTTCTGCCCATCCTTCTCACCCCGTTTCCCTTCTCCCCTGCCCTCCCCTGCAGATGCCTGGGGGAAGACGCTCTCCGTGCCATCCGACCACCGCCGCGCGAAGCTTGCCTGTCCCTCTCGGCCTTCCTTTCTGTTCCGCGAGCAAAGGATGCCCTCGCAGCGCGAGCTCACTCCCCCTCTCTGCACTCTGAACCAGCCGCTGCCATTCGCCAACTTCTGCTTTTTCCAAAAAAAAAAAACAAACCCCGCGCCAGACCCTGGTCTGAGCGGCAGCGAACGCCCAAGACTTCAGGGCCGGGGGAACGGGTCGAGCGTCGCCGAAGGCAGAGCTCCCCCCCCGGCCTCCTCGCTCCCCTTTTGCTCCCCTTTTCCTACGTTTTCGGATGGGACTGCGGATGTGCCAGCGTGGTCCTCTCCTGGGAACCAGCCGGATGGAGACGGAGCCCAAAGGTACCGGGGGGCTGCACACCCCGGGGTGCTGCCTGTGCGGGGCAGCCGGGGAGCCGAGGCACCGACAGCGATGGGGAACAGAGTCCTGGCGTCACCCACGATGCCGCTGGCAGCCCGGCCCGGCTCAATAGGAATATATATTATATTATTATTATTATTTTATTTTTTTTTTGGTGAGACAGTATTGTGCTTTTTTGGTTTGGTTCTTTTTTTTTCTTTTTTTTTTTTTTTTTTCCCTTTGGTGGAAAAAAAAAGTGAGGCTTTTTTTTTTATATGCCTGTCTCGGCGATCGATATCCTTATTTATTTGTTGTAAATGTTGCTGCTGTGTTTCGTCTCTCTTGTGTGTGTGTGTGTGTGTGTGTGTGTGTGTCCACCCACCCAGGTGAGGATTTGTAAGGTTTACATGCTCGTACACTATTGCGGGGACCCGGGAGCCTGCAATAACAATGAAGCCAAAAATCTGCCTTCCCCCTTCTCCCCCCCCCCCAATATCCCAAGCTCTGTGGGCTGGCTGCTCTTTGGAGAGGATGCTGTAGCTTCTTTTCCTCTTCCTGTTCCTTATTGCCTGCATTTTTCTGTTCACCTTTCCCTTTGGGAGCTCAGTGAGGACTCTCTCAGCCCAGCAGACTGAGCTGCTCCATCCCTTAGTCAGGCAGGGCGAGGAAACCACTGGGCACCAGAGCATCCCTATTTCCTTCCTTTATTTCCATTTTCTCGATGCATGAAAAAGTATTAATGGAGCCCAGAGCTGGGTTTTGCATTCAAACAGGTTCCTTTGCTATTTTCTGCTTTGCAAACGGTGGGAAGGTCTGTTTGGTGGTGGCTGTGAATCAGCCCATGTGCCAGTGGGGCTGGTGGAGCAGAGGGGGTGCATTGCTCTGACTTGCTCCTTCCCTCCATCCCAGCTGGGGCCATGTCACAGAGGGATAGGAATATGCACGCGGATATAGGACACACAAATGTGAGGCTGCAGCACCCTGGCCATGAGAGGTGCTTGTATGGCCTCTCTGTCACCCACCACCACTCCAGGATGTGCCCCCAGCTCAGCCCCACTGGCACACACACTGTGGGACACAGTTGGCATCTCTGCTGGAGAATGAGCATTGGGTGGGTGCTGCCACAGCTCCGTTTCCACCTGCCTTGGCCCCTGCCCCGGGGAAGGAGAGATGTGCATCCCCTTGGGAGCAAAGTGCAAGATGCCTGTGGGACCCCTAAAGCCAACCTTGGGGGGCTCACCCTTCCACCCCCGGTCCAGCTGATGGTGGCAGCATCTTTCTGCCCAGCCGTATGCCAAAATGTCTGCAGCTCCTGTGGCCAAGCCTAGCTGGGGGACTGTCCCCATGGCAGTGGGAGGTGACAGCTGGATGTGGAGGACAGCCTCACAGGTGTCTCATGATGCAGCAGAAAAGGCAGTGCCTCAGTGTTCCCTGAATCCTCCTGGCACGGCAGGGACAGATGCCCCAGCCAAGGGATGCTGGTCCTTTGCTGTGCAGCCCTGCTCCCGAGTTTCAGGGCCATGTGCTTATGGTACTTTCTGATGCCCATAAAAAAACCAGCTTTCCCTGTCCCCAAGGAGACCAGCCTCAAATCCACGTGCAATATTTCTGCCTCTTCTGCAGTTCCTGCCCCCGAGGGTGCCCATGTTTTATTGTGTGGGAGTCAGGGAGGGTGTCACTTTGCTGCCTCCCATGGAAACTCCTTTTCCTTGATGTTTTGTGGCCAAAATGCAACTCTTTGGGGTAGACCTTTGCAGTGCCTCCAACTTGTTGAATGCTCATCTGCCAGACGGGTCCCTTCCCGGTGCCAGTGGAAGTTCCCAATGAATGTGACACTGCTGTAATCGCCTCCACTGACAAGTGAGGGACCCTGTGACGTTTGACACAGCTCCCGGGCAAAGCCAAACCTCATTTGCTTTGGCACTTTCCCCTGAAAAGCTTTCAGTTTTCAGAGGACCTGTCATGAGTTGAGCTCCTTCAGTGCTCCCCAGGGAGTCAGCCCTGCCAGGGTGCTCGTCATGCTGAGTGTCCCCGAGCAAAGTCTTTTGGCTCCAGAATCTGCCCCTGCTGCTGCAGATTTGGGACCCTGGCTTGGTTGCTTCCCGTCTCCCTTTGGGGAGCACCGAGGGCCCCCAACTCCTCCTGAACATCACCAGGATCTGCAGCATCCCACTACTGCTGAAAATAAGGCTTGGAGCATCTTGTGCTTGGGAATGTTGGCCTTAAGCTTCTTGTGCCTCAGTTTCCCCATCAGTGAAGTGGCCAGGGTGAGCCATCCCCCTCTGGAAAGTGGTTCAACGCCTGTGCCCTGGCAAGGATGAGTGCTGGATATAGCTCATGGCTGCAGCTATGGGGGCTTGGCAGGACCCACCAAACATCAGGCACGTGTGGAACACCGGGAGCGGTGCACGAACCGCCGGGGTGGAGTTCACATCAACGAATAATTAAGTCCAGTCTCTGTTTTGCACCTGCCCATGACAAAAAGCAAACGGCCGACAAGCCCTGGTTTGTTTCTGTTCATGCTCGGGTTCCTGGTGTCTGTTCAAAACAGAGCCCTGGTGATGGGAAGGGGATCCGAAGCACAGCCAGGCAGAGGTGCAGGTCCCGCCCCAGTGACTGCAGTGTGTCCCCCCCTTCTCATTTGTCCCTGTCGGTGTTGCCCCATTAATGCCATGTCTGTACTTTCTTTTCATTTTTCTGTCCTTGTGCTGACTGTTGCTGCTTTGTACCCGTCTTTCCTTGAGCTCTGGGGCTGGGCTGGGCTGAGCTGTTTCCCCCAGGAGCAAGGATGTGGGAGAAGGCTCTGGGGGCAGATTCCCCCCTCCCTCTCCTCACAGCACAAACCAGGACCCAAGAGAGAGAGAAGCAAAGGGTTTTTCCTCTGGAGCAGCCTGTTAATTAATGTTATTTATAACGAGATCTTGCAGCCCCCAGGAGCGCTCTCCCCTGGGTTGGTGAAATGGGGTGTTTGATTATGGGGAACCCCAGACTCTGCTTGTGCCAGGTACCAGTTGTGTCTCACCCACATGTGCAGAAGCAGGTGCCTGTTGGTGCTCCCTGTGCCATCAGGACACTGCATCCTCCTGGGATGGGGGGGCTGAGGCTGTGGGACCCCCATCCCAGAGCCACTGCTCCTGAGTGGGCAGGGATGCAGGTGACCAGCTGCCCAGGGGGTAGAAAGTTCTTGGGGTCTGGGGACTGGCTTCAAAGCAGGGCCAGGCGTGGCATGGGGGCAGCTGAAATCACTGGCAGAGCTGCCCTCTTCCCACATACTTAGGGTCAGGGGGGATTTGGATGGGATGGGGAGGTGACCCACAGCCAGCTCACTGTCCCCTGTCATCTCCAAGGAGAATATTTGGGGCATTTAGTGAGAGCATCAGCCACCTCTCCTTCCTGAGGGCATTGGAGGGGAGGGAACTGGCTGGGGCAGGAATGAGAGCTAGGGACAAAGGAGGGAGCTGATGGCCCTGGTCGCAGTGCACAGTTTGGGGTACAGCAGTTTTGGGGTCTCAGTTGCACATACCAGCCCTGCAGGAAAGCCATCCTTCCCTTCTCTCTCTGCTCCTGTGGCCACCTCTGGGCTGGGTGCTGTGTCTGTGGGTGGGACCCCGGCCCCACCAGTGGGACCCCTGCCTGGGAGTGGCTGAGCCCTGGGCTGAGAAGCAGCAGCTCCAGCAAAGAGCCTTGTTTGTGAAGATGAAGCCTGTGTGTGCGTCCGTGCCGGTGTCTCGGCTTGCATGCCCCGCTGCCTTGTCTTGAGATGAATTCAAGAGCAAATCAAGCAAAAGAAACAGTTTAAAAACAAAAAGAAAACGAAACGAAACCCAGGAACTTTGTGACAGTGGAAATAAAAGCTTAATGACAGTAACAAAATGCCTGTGGTTTGTGATGTGCTGGGGTGGAGGGTCATGGCAGCCCCCGGGCACCCAGAAGGGCTGGGAGCTGGGCTGGGGGGTACAACCATTCAGTGCCTGGAGCACGGGGCTGTGGTGACACCAGCAGTGAGCAGTGCCAGGGGGTAAACCAGCACAGCTGTAAATAGGGATGCTCTGAGCCCTGGGACCAGGCACTGTGCCCACACCTGTGATGAGCTGGGAGGTCTCAGCTCCAGGCATGTCAGGGGCCCTTCACCTGGGTATCACTTCTCTTTCCATCTCCTTTTACCCAGACACAGGTTTCCCTCTGCCAGGTCCCATCCTGCCACAGTGTCTGCATCCCTTCTTCCTGTTTTCTTTCCCACACTTGCAGCCGGGTGCCCACTGGTGCCATCCCTGTCTCTTCCTCGTTGAGGCAGCAGGCTGGGAGCTGTCGGGTCACTTTTGGCACACAGTGGCTGCAGAGGAAGCTGGATGTGATTATCCCATCGTTGTGCCCCATGTCCCAGACCGGAGGTGCCCCTCGGCAGCCCCCCCTGCCACTGGCGGGGCTCCCAGGGGGACTCCCAGCCTGGACTGGGCTTTTCACGTGCGGTGGGATCGCGTGTGCCATTCTGAGCTGCCCAGTCTTCTGGAAACGAGCACTGCAACGCCTCCCTGCCAGCCCATCTCTGTTGTGTTTGCTCTCCTAACGAGGCTGACTAATTGTTTTCGGGAGGCCAGAGGGGATGCCCTAATGGTCCAAACAAGGGGGCTGTGTTTGCACAGGGGGTTTTGTCCAGAGGTGCCTTGTGCCAGCCCATGGTGGGGGCAGCCGGGGATTTCTCCCCTGTGCCAGGGAGTGGGTGAGGATGGGCACAGGCTCCAAACTACGGTGCTTGCTCAGAGGCTATGCCTTAACCCCCAGCAAGGAAAGGGTTAAAGCCCAGCTAGCACAGGTGCTCCTGGGAGCGGGAGCACTGGTGAGTGTGGGAAGGGTTGGCTGGCATTAATTTGTTGATGGGGAGAAGCTGTCGGGGTTTCTTTGTGCCAGCAGTGTTGGTGAGAGGTGCTCCCTGCCAGGGTGCAGGAAGGAACTGGGATGCAGGTTGGTGACTGGGGGTGCTCTAAGGTAGGTTTGGTGGCACTGTGGGGTGGGAGACTTCCCCCTAACTTGCAGTGAATGTTTGGGGCTGGGTGTGTGAAGCTTGAGGGAGACAAGGGGCTTCCTGCAAGCCAGGCTACAGCCCTGGCTGTGGGACAGGAGGGGGACAGGCCGCCAGACAGCCCCGCAGGGCAGAGGTGCCATCTGCCCTGCTGCAAGAGGGGATCCTTGCCCACCATGAGGCTGGGCTGAGCCCGAGTCTGCAGGTACTCATGGGGCAGAGGGATGCACTGGATAGTCCCACTGTCCTGTGTGGGGGTCATGAGATGGGTAACCCCCGACGTCCCCCAGCCCTTGTGTCTGGGGGGAGCAGGGTTGGTGCTGGTGAGGTGCTGGGGGTGCAGGAGGTGCACAGCCTCACCTGGAGCCGGCTCTTGGCTGTGGCTGCTCCCTGGGTCCCGCTGCGGGGGAGTTGAGCAAGAGCAGAGCATCCCTCCGGAGCAGCCATGAGCTCAGCACTCCACTTCGAGGGGAGCCAGGAAACTCTCTGCACGCTCAGCCAGCGCTCCCGGCCAAGGGCTGCCTGTCCCGGCCAAGGGCTGCCTGTCCCAGCCCATGTCCTGGCTCCGGCTTTGTCTGTACTTTGAGTGGCTGTTTGCTCCCTGTTCCTGGGGCAGCTGCGCTGGTGAGCCCCTCCAGAGTCCCTTGACCCCCCAGCCGCGTTGCAGACCCCCATTCCAGAGGGGCCCTTTGCCTCGCAGAGGGGGAATTTGCTTCCTTGGGGTCTCTTTCGCAGCTGTCTCTTCCCCCCTGCTGGGGGTCTGGCAGGGTTCCCCCACAGGTGCTCAGCTGCGAGCCCCCATGTCCTGCCCTAACCCTCGGCTCCCCCGGCAGAGCGTGGTCTCTCTGAGCCGGGGGGGGGGGGGGTCAGGGGGCCTGGCCAGTGTTTCTGACAATCCTATGGGCTGTAGGATCTGCTTCCCAATCCCTGCATCCCCATCCTGACATCCTCCAGCTCCCACCCACCTCCCTGCCGCGTCGCTGGCTCCAAAAGTCCGGTTTTTCCTCCCTCCCAGAAGTTGAACGCTGGAGGAGCAGGTCCGCAGCTGCGGGCGGCTGGGCGTTCCCCGATCGGGGTCCCGGCTCCGTCCCCACCGCGTGTGGCCCCTTCCACGCCGTGTCCCTCCCTAGTGCAGGGAGGGTCTGTGGGAAGGACCAGGACAAGGACTGAAGGGGTGTCCCTGGCACCTGAGGGCCTCCCCCACGATGCCACCCCACGGAGGGGTGTTTGTGGGTCTCTGGCTGCTGCTGACCCCCAGTCTTGCCGAGAGCCCCCCCAGCACAGGGTGGGCCACTCTTGCCTTCGTCTTTGATGTCACTGGCTCCATGTACGACGACCTGGTGCAGGTGATGGACGGAGCCTCCCGCATCCTGGAGCGGACGCTCAGCAGGAGCACGAAGCCCATCAGCAACTACGCTCTGGTCCCCTTCCATGACCCAGGTACGTCTGGGACAGGGTGAGGACACGTGTCCTGCTGGGGATGGGGCTGTGGGGACCTGGGGTGTGGCTCTGGCTGAGTTTGGGGCTGAAGTGTGCACTTCCCAGGTGCTTGTATGATTCCTTCTCTGTGTTTTTAATGCCTTGGTGGTTGCTGTGGTGGGGATGGCAGTACAAGATGAGCTGCAGGCTGAGGGCATGGAGCTGGGCTAGGGCTTCTGTTCCCATGCCACTCTATGGGCACAGGGTGAGCTGTTTCCACTGCAGTATTCCCAGGGATGCTGGCACCCACTGGTGGGTTGCTCTTCCATCCTATTCCAATCTCCCTGGTCTAATCGTGGTGGGGGTGTTTCTGTACAAGTCCATGATGTGCTTCCAGGGCATGTCAATAAAAGCACCACTCCCTGGGAGGTTTTGGCAATTTATTGCCCCACCAGAATAATTTCTTTCTGTCCCTGTCTTTGCTTTGGGCTTTTTGTGCACACCCATAAAATAACAACTGTTCCTCAAAAGAGCCCCAACCTCCTACAAGGAGAGCAGAACCCAGGCTTTATTTTCAGCAGAAACACTGGACTGAATGAAAACCGATGGAGCCAGACAAGGAAGGAGGCAGAGGCAGTGAATGGGTTTCTGCATTGTTTTTTTGGGAGCCTCCCTCAGCAGAAAAGGGTGCTGGGTTTGCAGTTCACCCTTGCTGGGATCACCTGTTGTGCTGGGAGAAATTCCCAGGCACAGGAATGCTCCGCCCAAATGGTCACAGTATGGGCACGTGGCTGGCCTGCCCAAATCCATTTCTCACCTGGTGCCAAGCCAGGTGAGATGCTGAACCCCGAGTCTCACAAGTGTTTGAGCCGGGGTGGGTGCTTGGGAGCACTGGCAGTGCAGGTGGCACTGGAGGAGGCTGGTGATGAGGGTGGTGTTGGTCTGTTTGCAGAGGTGGGACCCGCCACCCTCACCACGGACCCCCAGCTCTTCCAGCAGCGCCTGCGGGAGCTCCACGTCCAGGTAGGCATCCTCAGCCCCATGGCTGTGCCAGGCCTGGCTCAGTGCCTGGCCCGTGGCACTTGGTGGGGAGCCTGGCTTTTCATGGTGGTGGGTTCCAGAAGCAATCTCTGCATCCCCTGGGTAGAGTGGTGGGGTCTCAGGGCTGTGCCAGGCTGCTAAGGGGCTGCTCACACTGGGGGGGAAGCAGAGAGTGTGGGTAACACCAGTGCTGTTCCCCAGAGTCTTGCATTCCCAGTTCACAGCTCTTGTCCCGAAGGGAGATGGTCTCCCCAGAAGAGTTTGCACAGACTCTCTGTGGAAGCAAAAAATCTATTCTCTTAGAAGCACTGCTTGAAAAACGAATTTTTAAATATTTTTTAAAGTGATTTCATCTGTTTTCTGCCAGATGAAATTCTCCCCAGGAGTTTAATCCTGCTTTATCCATCCCCATTCCTGCTCTGCCTCCCGTGCATTGCTAAATCCCTGTGGCTTTTCCCTTCAGATGCAGCTGGTTTGGCAGGAGGTGTAACACTGTGGCTGCAAGTGGTTTCCCAGCCCTTTGGGGTGCCAAGCCCTGGGGAAGTGGGAGCTGGTTCTCACTGTGCCCCTGCACTTCCCTGAGGTGGCTGGTTCTGCTACCAGGGCAGGTGAGGGGCTGGGTGGGCACAAATGTTTCTGATAAAGGTCTTTGTGGGAAACCAGTGGCTTCTGTGAGCCTGGATCCCCCAGCTGGTGGTTTAAACACCATTGAAGCTGAGAGGGGGATGGGTCCATGTAATCCTGCGTGCCCCTGCAGTTCCATCACGCTGCTTTGGGCTGACTCCAGTGAACTGGTGTAGTTCCTCTTGTGAGCAGGCGTTGGGTGGGATCCTGCCAGGAGCCCAGCAGGGAAGGACTGAGCACTGGGTGGCTGTGCCACATCCCTTGTGTGCCACAGGGTGGAGGGGACTGCCCAGAGATGAGCGTGGGAGCCATCAGGCTGGCTGTGGAGATCTCACATCCCGGCTCCTTCGTCTACGTCTTCTCCGACGCTCGGGCCAAGGACTACGAGCAGCAGGAGGAGCTGCTGAGGCTGCTGCAGCACAAGCAGACCCAGGTGAGAGGTGCTGCCCACCAGCCTCCAGCTTGGGGGGACGCTGCAGCAGCGCATCAGTGAAACACAGTGACAACCCCTGCTGTGCCGCCTGGTAGTGAGGGGGATTTTGCATTCCCTGGGTGACTCAATGTACTGGGATGCTGGTGGATGCTGGCTGTGTCCCCTCTCTGGGCTGGTGGTTGTGTGGGATGCCACAGGGACCGTTGCTGTGGCAGGTGGTGTTCGTGCTGACGGGGGACTGCGGGGACAGGAGCCACCCCGGGTACCGCGTGTACGAGCGCATCGCTGCCACCAGCTCCGGGCAGATCTTCCACCTGGACAAGCAGCAGGTGACAGAGGTGAGTGGGGATCCCTGCTCCCACACGGAGTGGCTGAAGGGCTGAAGGTCCAGCCCAGCTAGCTGAGCTCTTGTGTTCTGCCTGTGGTGAATCCTTGTGCCCAAGGCACCTCCAGATTGCTCTGGGAGCCCCACTTCAGTCTGAAGCTGGGGTGGGGGCTGGAGAAGGCTGCCTGTGGAATCCTTGGGATGAACTGGTCTTCCAGCCCCTGAGGAAGGAAAGTGTCTCCCTGGGGCTGAGGCTGAAGCTGTGGCACTCCTGTCAATAACAACTACACTGATTACAAGGGGGGCTCAACCAGGGCCAGTACCTCCAGCCCACCTGTCTCTGAGCCCCCTTGTGCTGGCACCAGATGGACCCCACAGGGGCTGGTCCCTTGCCTGGGTGCTGTTTTGCAGCTGTGCCTAAGATTGTGACCTGGTGCAACACAGCCCTGCTCCCAACATGACCCTGAAATGGCTGTGCTTGTCAGTGAGGGGGGATCCAGGTTAATTCTCCCCCACGTGCCTCCAGGTGTTGAAGTGGGTGGAGGAGGCCATCCAGGCTTCCAAGGTCCACCTGTTGTCCACGGACCATGAGGATGGTGGGGAGCACACGTGGCCTGTCCCCTTTGACCCCAGCCTGAGGGAGGTCACCATCTCCCTGAGCGGCCCTGCCCCAGGGATCAAGGTCTGGGATCCAGCAGGTAGGAGCACAGGGGAAAGGGATGGCAGGGGGTGATGCTTTGCCTTCCAGAGAGACCTCAGGTCAGGACAAGCAGAAGGGGGTTCATCAAACCCTGCCCTGGAAACTCAAATAAAAATCCCTCAGTAAACAACAAGGGATTGTTGTTTATAACATCTCCTCCAGGGATGGCTTTGCCTTTGGCTGTAAGAGGGTTTTCCCTGCTGTCCTGGCTGTGAGCTGTGGTGGGCTCTGCACTACCCTGAGCCCCTAGGGAGGGGGCTCCTGGCTGCTGCAGGGACCAGGGGATGGATTTGGGTTGCCCAACCCAGAAGTTCCCTTACTGTTGCAGGAAAGGTCCTGGAGACAGGACAAGGTCTGAAGGAACTTCTCAGCATCCCCAACTCAGCCATGGTGGTGGCTGTGGAGCCCTATGAGCCAGGGACGTGGTTGGTCACGGTAGGCTGGTGGCAGACCCTGCACATCCTCTGCCTTTCCCTGATGGATATTTAGCTGGCCAGACTTTTCCAGGTGTCAGCTTTCCCCGTCCATCTCCAGACAGGCAGAGGACGTGTGAGCAGACTGGAAGGGGCCGGCTGCCACCTCCTCCCTTCCCATCACCTCTCCCTTCCCCTGCCCTCAGCACGTGCCTCTCAATCTGCTTCCAGACCCGGAGCAGTGGCCGCCACTCACTGAGGATCACGGGCATCAGCAACATTAATTTCCAAGCCAGCTTCTCCTCCCAGCCGGAATTTGACGCCAGCCAACCTGGAGAGCAGCCGGTGCAGGGTGAGGCTGGTGCTGCCCAGGGGACTGGGTGCTGCACTTGAGCATCTTGCAGCCAGGAGTGTGGTTGGTTGTTTTTTCCCCTCCCTGCTTTCCAGGTCTGCCCATCTCCGTGGTGGTGAACTGCACCGGTCTGAGACCGCCTGGGCGCTTGCAGGAGATCGAGCTCTTCAACACCTCTGGCCATGCCCTGCTCTCACTGCCCATGTGGCCCCTCTCCAACTCCTCCTTGGGGCAGCTCTGGGTGGGTTCACCTCTCCGTGTCCCCCCAGGTGACTTTCTGCTGAAGGTGAAGGGTGAAGACGCCCAGGGCCACCCCCTGCACCGCCTGTCCGGGGTCACCTACACCAGTGTGGTCCCTGGTGAGTGGAACACACGCTCCCCACGGGTGCTGAGCGGGGACCAGAGGTTCCAACGCTGCCTCTGCTTTGGTTTCTCCCTGGATATTATTTATCCTGCTTCCCAGGGCAGCTCCTAGTGAGCTCCTGAGGGGAGTTACATGTGTGCATATCCCCAAACGCTTCCAGGTCTGCCCAAAGTGGACATCTCCAGCAAGATCCAGGCTTACAACCGTGAGCCACAGCTGATCTCCTGCTCTGCACGGAGTGAGATCCCTTTCCGCCTGAAGCTCAGCCGAGGCAAGATGCAGCTCAGGGAAGAGCAGCTCTTCAGGTGAGCGTTTGGTATGGCCCCATGAGCTCCATGAGGGACCCACGTGGGCAGAAACAGCCGCTGAGCTGTGCGGGCCAGGGGGATGCTCTGTGCTGCCTGCGAGCTCTGAGCATCTCAAAAGGAAAATTCCGAGGGACATGTCTGCAGGCAGTGTGGGTGTGCCCCTTTGCCTGACTCAGATGGAAAAAAAGTCTCAGGGATTAGGATTGGGGTAGTGGCATGGCAGTCCCAAGGTATGGGGGTGACCCACCTTTTCATCTCTCCCTTTTTGAAGGCGTTCAGGGAACATCAGCTGGCTGATCCCTGCAGTGTCCAAGAGTGATGAAGGGTTTTACGAGTGCACGGCCACGAGCAAGGTCGGGGTGACACGGGCTCGTGCCTACATCTCTGTGTCAGGTGGGGGCTGCTTGTGCCAAGCCTTGGTGCCCTCTCTGTGTCTGTGGCTGGGCACAGGCTCCTTTCACCCTGGTGTCCCGTGTTTGCAGAGCCTCCACCGCGTCTCATCGCCCCGGGCAACATCACGGCTTCACCAGGCCAAGACGTGGTCCTGTCCTGCCTGGTTCTGGGGGATGTGCCCTACAACCTGACGTGGAGCTGGGATGGGAAGTCGGCTCAGCCAGGGGATGGCCGGACCCGGCTGCTGCAGAACCGCTCTCTGGAGATCAGCCGCGTGCGGCCGGGGGACGGGGGCCTGTACGAGTGCGTGGCACGCAACGCCCACGGCGCTGCCACCGCCTCCCTCTGGCTCTTCATCCAGGGTAGGCTTTGCCCCCTGGGGGACGCTGGCCCAGGTGATATTTTGCCCCATGGGTGGGCAACAAATGGCACCCAGGGGCTGAGCCCTGCTCCAACCCCGTGCAGAGGCACCGTGGGTGAAGGTGGGCCCCAGCCCCCAGCGTTTCAGGAGGGGCCAGGAGCTGCATCTGAACTGCACGGCCGGGGGCCACCCCCCGCCCCACACCACCTGGAAGCGCTGGGGCTGGGCACTGGAGCAGGACGAGAGGTAACCTGTGGGGACCTGGGTGCCTCCATCCTCCCTGTCCCATGGGGATGATGCTTCCCTTCCAGGGATGTATGGGCTGAGGGAGAGTGCCTTGGGGCTGCCATAGCTCCAGAGAGAGGGAGGCATTGCAGTATCCCACACACCTGAGATGCTTGGCACGCTGCTGGCCTTAATTTCATATATTTATTTTTAAGCTGTCCTGCCTTTTCCAGGTCACTGTCCCCACCAAGGGGACTCACAGTGCTTTGCACACACGGTGTGTGCTCAAATCTCAAAACGCTCCTTGTAGTTCCTCTTAATTTCTTCTGCTTTTGCCTTCCACCTCCTGCCTGTGTCAGGCTGTGAGTTCTGGAGTGGACTTTGGGGAAGGCTTTTTGACTCAGGAGATGAAAAAGCCCAATTCTCAGTGCTTTTTCCTGGTTCAAAGCAAAGTCCTTCCCTGCAGCAGCTGACAGAGCTGGCTCTAAGTGCTGACCCACATCCATCACATGCCCAGCACTCGCCATGTGTGCAGGATGGCCTGAAGCCCACTCATTTATATCAGCACATCTTCCATCATCTCTGCTTTCACAGGGCTCATTTCTCCCTCTCTCTCCCTGTTTGCCACAGGGTTTTTAGCGATGCTGAGGGTACCCTGCACATCAAGGCTGCTGTCCCAGAGGATGCAGGGAATTACAGCTGCTATGCTGGCAGCACACTGGGCTGGGATGAGCAAGTTGTCACCCTGGAGTTCACTGGTACCTGCTCCCTGCTGGCC